>NC_056739.1:313493440-313822190 GCF_019279795.1 Protopterus annectens
GGGGCTTCAAAAAGTTTGAGTATGCATGCCCTGAACAGCTTCCCCCTCATGTAGAAATGTTTGTCTGAATGTTGACTGAATATTCATATCCTTGTCGAGCATATATCAGTCTTTTTAAGCAGTACAGGACTGCAGCGTGTTTTTCTGGGGGGGGGGGCAGTTTCTCCATTTCCCCCATTGTGATGCAAGTGTAGAATTAGAGGTTATGGGAGATTGGAGGAATTTTTGCCCCCACTCTGAAAAATGACTTACCTCAGTCTTTGCTGGTCTTGTTTAGGGACCTTGACTGCTCAGTTTCTGATCACATTTCAAGTGAAATTAAACAGGCTGTTAATGAGGCGAGTTTGCCTGAATAAGATGACATGGTTGAGGTACTCCTCTTTAGGAGGAGCACTGATTGGGATGCACAGTTTGGGATGGAATTGCTTTCAATCCATTCCTCTCTGGACCTGGTTAGTGATCTGCTGCAGAGGAAATTGGCTGTGACCACTTTTTTTACGGCTCAAGGTCCCATATTTCTCCATCTTCTTTTCCAAAACCAGGCAAGTCCAGAAAAGGAAGAAACCTTCTAATTGCCAGAAAAGTACACTGCCGCAGTATGCAGCTATCTGTGCCATATCTGGTTTGACTTGTATTTGATTAAATTTGGGAGGATAGTACTCCAAACAGACTTTAGTTTTGTGAACGATTACACAGGATGAGTGCGGTATTGATTTTGGTCACTTTTGTCTACTTCCTTGAGCTCACAGGTCCTCTCAGAAGTATACACTGGCAGATCAGTACATAGTGACAGAAGTCTTTGTAGAAGTCCAGACTGCAATGCTGGGGGTGGTGGTGGCTGGTAGAGGTTGTCATACCCAGAATAAGCTTGAAGATGTTTATGGTATCCAAAGTGGACAGATGGCTCCCATTCCATTCTGTACTTCAGTGACTTCACCCAGCACATAAAATAAACCATTTATTAACACAGCTCACATCTCCATAGATAAAGTGTTAAAGGCCCTATCAAAGGCAAAGAAAGCAGCTTCCATGGGACCTGATAGTATCCCAGGCTGTATTCTGTACCATCTTCAGCAAGAACTGGCTTCACCATTAAGCACCCTATTCAACCACAGCCTAAGTACAAGCTTCATTTCAGCAGAGTGGAAAACTGGATATTGTCATCCCCTTACACAAAGATGGTGCCACTACTGACCCTGGAAACCATCGCCCCATTAGCTTGACAAGTCTGATATGTAAAGTCATGGATCTCATAAACAAGGACATAGACAATCTCCAAGCACTTGACCCCACCCAGTTCGGATTTGTCAAGGGCAGATCTTGCCTGTTGCACTTGGTTGACGACTTTGAGACTGTCACCAAGGCTTGGGATGAGGGAATGTCAAGTACGTACAGCTTACCTTGACTTGGCTAAGGCCTTTGCCACAATTCCCCCACTTGGGCATCATCAAAAAGCTAACAACTTGGAGTAAATCCCTCTCTCATCAGGTGGGTGGCCAGCTGGCTCACTGACAGGACCCTCAAGGTCAAAATAGGTGTCTGCACCTCTGACAGCAGACCTGTCATTAGTGGAGTTCCACAGGGTTCTGTCCTAGGACCCCTACTGTTTGGTATCTACTTCTCAGAGGTCCAGACAAAGTCTCATAGGGGTGGGATCTTAGTGGAGGTGATGAGGAAGAATAGGGCTGAACACTGCATGTCTGTGTGTGCGTGCCTTGGATGAGGCCTGTCTGAGGAAGTAGGGGGTGACATGCCTAAGGAAGAGCATCTCTGAGGGATTGTGGACTGTCTTGCAGAGTAGTACCTCTTAGGAGGGGATGGGGACTGAGTGGGTCTGTCTTATGGGTAGTTTCTCAAAGGGGCTAGGGGACTGAAACTGAGTGTCATAGGAGGGTTGTCTTTTAGGGGTGAGACGGAGTAGATGTTTGTCTTTAGAGGGGTATTATCAGTGAGTAGAAGTCTCTTAAGGGTGGGATTGAATGAGAATCTTGGGAGGGGGAGTATCAGTAACTATTACTTTGGGGGTGGGACTGAGAAGTGGAGTTTGTGTTGGGAGAGGTTCTAGGAGAGTAGGCTTGGACTTGGGAGTGGGATGTCAGGTGTGTGTGTGTATCATAGGAGGAGGTAACGTGGGGACTGAGTAGGTGTGTTTGTCTTAGGAGGGGGAGTGGCAGTGGATGGGGGTGTCTCCTTGAAGATGGAACTGAGTAAGAGGGGAAGTGTCTCAAGGGGTAGGACTGAGAGGGCTCTTATGGGTGAGGAGTGTCTTGAGTGTGTCTGTGGGGTGGGACTTGAGTATATGTTATGGGATTGAGAATGTGCATGCCTTGGTGAGAGGGACTCTTGGGAGTGGCACCATGAGGTTGGATTAGCTCTGTTAGGGAGGGAAGTGTTCCTAAATAGGAGGGACAGAGGATGCATTATTTTTATAATTATTGTTGGGATGGGGATTCCCTTTGAGGTGGGACATGGAGGAGAAGTTTCTCATAGGATGGGTCTGTGTATGTGTGTTTGTATTGGGAGGGTGAGTGTCTGTGGATGTGGGCAGGCTAGAGAGCATCTTGGGAGGGGGGAAATGTATTTTGGTGGCTGGGACAGAGAGGGGGCTGGAAGGAAGTGTCTCTCCTGAAGGTTGGAAGAGAGAGGGGGTTGGACAAGAGCACCTTTGGAGGGGAAGTGTTTCTTGGGGTATGGAACGTATCTTGGGAGGGGGGTGTCTCTTATGAGTGGGTGTGTTGGGTAGTGCCTTTTAGGATGGGAGTTTCCTTTAAGGGTGAAGACAAATTGTGTGAGGGTCTGTTAGGAAGGGCATGTCTGTTGTGGGTGGGGAAACTTTGTGGGAGGGCATCCTAGGAGGGGGTTGTAAGCATAGCTGGCCTTAGGCATAGGCCAACTAGGCGACTGCCTAGGGTGCTTCTCTAGTAGGGGCACTTTCCCAGTATTTATTTGGTATAGGTAGACCAGGATGGGGGCACCAGGTTGTGTGGTGAGGGGCGCCATGGAGCCCTTTTGCCTAGGGCACCAGTTGACCTAAGGACACTCCTGGGTAAGTGTGGGTGTGTATCTGGAGGTGGAATGCTACTTAGGTGTGGGGACTAAATGTGGGAGGTCACTTAGGAGGGAGAGTGTTTTGGGTTGGCACTCAGTGTGACATGGTCTCTCAAGAGGGGCTCTCTCTCTTAAGGGGAGTGTTTTGGATGGTGTGTGTGTGTCTTAGTGGTGGGGGACTAAGTGTGGGAGTGTCTTTAGGCGGGGAGTGTTTCTAAGGGGAGGGGACTAAGTGTTTGAGGGTCACTTATGTTTGGTAGTGTTTCTTAAGGGTTGGGACCAAGTGTGGGAGGGTCCCTTGGTAGGGGAGTGTTTCAGGGTATTTTAGGAGTGCGGGTGTTCTTCATAGGGGTGGTGACTAAATTGGGAGGGTCCATTAAGAGGGGAGTGTTTCTTAGGGGTGGGGATGGAGTGGGAGGGTCCCTGTTGAATGGGGGAGTGTGTCCCTTGGGGTGGGATGAATGGGACTGTGTGTCCCATGGGGGAGGAGTCCTTGTGGTGGGGAGAGTGTGCCCCTTTGGGGTGGGGGGACTGAGTGGGGGTGGGGTGTGTTTCTGAGAGTATTTTAGGAGTGGGTGTTTATTAGGGATGGGCCCCTTAGGAGGGGAGTGTGTTAGGAGTGTGGACTGAGTGGGACAGGGAGTGTTTTTAGGGGTGGGGAGTAAGTGTGTGAGGATGTGTTAGGAGGGGAGTGCTTCTGAGGGTATTTTAGAAGGGGAGTGTTTATTAGGTGTGGGGACTCAGTGTGGGAGGGTCCCTAAAGAAGGGGGAGTGTTTCTGAGGGACGGTTTCTTGGGGGTGGTGGTTACATGTGGGAGGGTCCCTTAGATCCCAAAGTAGGAAACACTTCCTCTTAAGTTTGACAGGGGAGTGTATGCTATTACAGAACCCAGTAAATTTGGCTGTTTAGAAGCGATAATGAATACTTTTACCTGTAACTTGTAGGCCATTGCTTGCTCCATTCCAGCAACTTTTAATATGTACAAATCTTTTTGTCTGCGTTTATTTGTCAAAGATAAAAAGATTGTCTGGTTCTTAACATAATTTGGCAGTTTAATAATGATGCCAAAAATTGTTTACGAAGCCACAGAATGCATCATAAAAATTGTAGTAAGATCTGCTTTCATCAGAGGTGGGGGCAGGTTAACAACCCTTGGGAATTGCAGTCTAATGCCATTCATACATCTTACCTAGATCTGATGAAAGCATTCACTTCCAGACCAGAATTGTAGAGAAAATGAAATCTGTACTTGGATCCATTTTACATGACTGAAAACAGAATTCAATTTCTTTGACTGTTACTTTTTCAGTTAATGTTATGGACTCCCTTCCTCAGCTGTCTATTGTAAAAAAAAATTATAAAAGTACATATGTATGTGACTTTTTATTATTTTTCGTGGAATAAAGTTGAGTGCATCACTATCTAGTGGAGATTGGAAGTGGTTTCTCCTTCCTAGTGCCTGTTTTTCCAATGCTTTTGCTTTCAAAGCTACTTCCCCAATAGGATACAGCCCATTAAATGGCATTAAGACCATTCTGATTCCCTTCTCCTCAGTCTGTGTCCTCCTCAATCACTTCTAGGGCACCTACACTTTAATGTCTTTAATAATCTACACTGTGCCAACAAGCAAGCAACCGTAGTACAATATGCAAATGATGCTACTCTCCTCTTTTCTGCTCAAACAAAAACCTTAGTGCTAAACATCACCCATCAAGCCTTTTTATCCATCAAGTCATGCTAGATAATTCAGAACTACTTGTGAACCCCCCCAAAAAACAAACTTGGTGCCATTTACCCCTAAAAACTACATAGAACAAAGACATTCATTCCGCATTCTGTCATCTACTAAAACAAAATAGTGGTTCTCAAACCAAGCTCCTGGGAATATTAGTGTATTTTAATCTCCAGTATGTTCACCATTGGCTCCAAAAGTCTAAGATGCCTGTTAAAATGCCAGGTGTTTGTGATACAAAAAAATGAGACTACAATAAATAATTTCAAAACTTTACCCACCTTTAATGTGACCTATAACCTGTACAGTTTAATTGAAAAACAAACCAAATCTGTTAGAGGAAAAATATAAAAAAATAAAAAAAATACAGTAAGCTGGTTGCATAAGTGTGCACACCCCTAAACTTATAATTTGTTGAAGCACCTTTTCATTTAATTACAGCATTCATTTTTCTTGGGTACACACCTGCCATCAATTAGAGACTCTGATTAACCCCAAATAAAGTTCATCTGTCCAAGGAGGATTTTACTGATATTTCTCAGTAGCCTGCAACAGCAAAAACCATGGTTCGCAGAGAGCTTACATAGCATCAGAGATATCTCATTGTTGATGGGTTTCAGTCAAGAGAAGGGTACAAAAAAATTTCCACAGTATTGGATATACCATGGAACACAGTGAAAGATGGTCATCAGAAAGTGGAGAAAATATGGGGCAACGGTGATGTTACAAAGAACTGGACATCCCTCCAAAATTGATGGAAGAACAATACAAAAACTGGTCAGGGAGGCTGCCAAGAGACCTACAGCAACAGTGAAGGAGCTGCAGGAATTTCTGGCAAGTAGTGGCTGTGTGCTACATGCGACAACAATCTCCCGTATTCTCTGTATGTCTGGACTATGGAGTAGAGTTGCAAAATGGAAGCCTTTTCTTACACAGACAAACATCCTGGCCCAGATAAAATTTTAAAAACAATACATAGTCTCCAAAAAGCACGTGGGAAAATGTGTTATGGTCTGATGAGACCAAGGTTGAACTTTTTGGCCACAATTCTAAAAGGTACGTTTGGTGCAAAAACAACACTTTGCATCACCAAAAGAACACCATCCCCACGGTGAAGCATGGCAGTATCATGCTTTGGTGTTGCTTTTCTTCAGCTGGGACTGGGGCTTTAGTCAAGGTGGAGAAAATTATGAACAGCTCCAAATACCAGTCACTTTTGACCCAAAACCTTCAGGCATCTGCTAGAAAGCTGAAGATGCAGAGAAATGTCACCTTTCAACACAACAATGACCCCAAACATACATCCAGATCAACAAAAGAATGGCTTCACCAGAAGAAAATTAAAGTTTTAGAATAGCCCAGCTAGAGCCCAGACCTAAATCCAATAGAAAATCTGTGGGGTAACCTGAAGAGGGCTGTGCACAAGAGATGCTCTCATAATATGAAAGATTTGGAGTGCTTTTGCAAGGAAGAGTAGGCAAATATTGCCAAGTCAAGATGTGCCATGCTGATAGACTCCTACCCAAGAAGGCTGAATGCTGTAATCAAGAGGTGCTTGAACAAAGTATTAGTTTAAGGGTATGCTCACTTATGCAACCATCTTATTGTATGTTTTTTTTTATTTTTTATATGTTTCCCCCCAACAGATTTGTTTGTTTTTCAGTTGAATTGTACATGTTATAGGTCGCATTAAAGGTGGGAAAAGTTTTGAAATGATTTATTGTGGTCTCATTTTTGTATATCCCAAAAACCTGGCATTTAACAGGGTGTGTACAAGACCACTCCAGAAAGTCAGTAATAAAAACGTACTTGCTGCTGTCTCTACTTTATGCATCACCTCTCTTTACTAATATCAACTCCACTCTAAAAAGTAAACAATTGTCCCACAATAGAATTGCCAAATTTGCTATAAATATTCCTAAGAAAACTACCACTGCATACCCCTAAAGCATTTTAACTGTCTTGAACTTCCACATTATCTTGACTACTTGCATCCCATTATAGCTTACAAACTAATATAACACCCCCCTCAAAAAAATTCCATCATCCCTGCAAGGCACAGTGCAACCTTATTTTACTACCAGAGTCCTCAGATCCAGTAACAAAGTGCTCCTTTCTGTGTCAGACTTGTATGTTACACACATCTGGAACTGCATCCCCTAACAACTAGGACAAATTAAATAGATTTAAAGCATCACTGAAAAAAACTAGCACTAGGCAACTGGCTGTGCTCCTGCAGTGCTCCAGGATAGCACACACATACTGCTCACACATTTCCCCCTCACATAAAGTCAACCTCCTGTTTTCTAACTTACTTGCATCTGTTCTCTCTCTTCTTGTTGCCACTTAACATTTCTATACTGTATCTGGATTTCCCAGCTCATGTTTACACTGCATGCTGCTAATTAGAAAATGTTCATACTGTCTAACTATAATTCTCTCTACAGACTAGCTTGCTTACAGTACAAAACTGCTGCCAATTACAGTAAAATTCTTATTTTTACCGTTGTTAAATGGACTTTATAGGTTGTAAGAGGTAAGTGTTCAAAAATAAGGTAGATCTGTACACATGCTTAATATTAAAATGTTAATATTTGAACTGTATGCACTATATTTGAATGTGTATACAATCTAATTACAATGTAAAATCCTACCTTGTCCTAGCCAAAGCCTTCGACACTATTCCCCACTTGGGCATAGTAGATAAACTTGCTCAACTAGGCATCAGTCCATATGTTACCAGATAGGTAGCAAACTGGCTCACTGATAGAACCCACCTAATCAAAATAGTGGAAGCCACCTCAAGCAGTAGATCCAGAATGAGCAGCGTACACCATGGATCGGTCTTGGAACTTCTGTTATTTGGGATATACTTCTCTGAGGTGCAGGCCTGCAGGCCAAAACCACTGGGCTATGGCTGACCAAGTTTGCAGATGACTGCAAGCTGAGCACAGTCATCAATTCCCCAAGTGATGTGGATGTCCTCCAAGAGGGTCTCACCCAAACAAATGACTGGTGCCAGAAACATGGCCTCAAGCTGAATGCCAAAAAATGCATCATCATCCCCTTTGGGAAGAGTGATGTCCCCACATATTATCACATTAATAACGTCCTAAGTACAGAATCAGTAGTGAGGGATTTGGGCACCCAGGTTGATAGCAACCTGACATTTGACTACCATGCTGCTTCCGTTGTACAAAAAGCTTTCCACATGGCCCACCTCGTAAGTAAGGGTATGTCATCCAGGGACAAAGAATTCATAAGATCCCTGCATTTTTCCCTTATAAGGCCAATTATTGAGTACAATGTCCCCTTCGGCAAGTACCTCGCAAACCACATGCAGCAGCTGGAGAGACCACAGAGGTTCCTCACCAGGAGAATCCAGATCCTCAAACACCTACCCTACACAGATAGGCTAAAAGCCCTGTCCCCTCTACTCAGTTTCATATAGTCTCCTCAGAGGTGACCTCTGTCTGGCATACAAAGCAATCTGACCCCACCTTGATGGGACTGCTGCATATCCACAAGTCAAGCTCCACTTGAGCAAACCCGTATGCGTGACCTCAACCTGATCTGTGATGTCAATAGGACTTGTTGGTAGGACAGATTTGTGTCCCAGAGACTCCCCCATCTGTGGAATAGACTCCCTATCCATGTCAAGCAGAGCACCTCATTATCCCTTTTTAAGAGCAACCTGGATAACTGGATGGGAAACAGAAAATACACCCCCGGGATTCCATTTGTGTTCCTGCTGGACAGGGGCTGTAGGTGTGGACTTGTCTAAACATGGGCTAAACTCTTGGCTAGGCTTATAAGGTCCCCAGGACCAAAAGCCTAGTAACCTACTATGAATGTTACTTCATGTATGCAAATTACAATATTTTCTGTATCTTGTATGCCTATTAACTGTGGAGCTTTTCTCCCCAGACTTCTGTTGAGAATGAGATCAAACCCAGTTAGACCTTTCCAGTACACACACAAATAAAATATTAGAGAAATATAAAAGATTTACTTTAACATTTAAAGCCTCTTTTTCAAATTACTTTATCTTTGTTTTTGTTGGAAGGAGTCTGATTTTTAGACCTTTTGGTAGTTAAGGTACATCCTCATCTACTGAGCAATGATATCTGTTAGTGTAAGCACGCTTGTTTTACATTGCCTAGAAATAGCTATCCATCTGCCAGAAACATTTAGCCCTGGTGGGGAGGTCTGTGGAACAGTATACCACACAAAATGGAAACTTGTGCTATCTAGTGTCTACCTAGGCCAGTGTAAGACCAGCAGTGCGGTCTTTCAGGCAAGATGAAAGTACATTTGCAAATTGTGTCCAGAAAGAGTCTAAAACAAAATATTATGATGATCACTGTGATCTCTCTTCAAACATCTACTGTTATGTTACATATACTTAAACAGAATTGTATTTTCTAACTATCCGTTTATCTGTGAAGGGACACACCTTTATGGGCCACACATATCCTTCCTCTCCCAGCTCTTTTGCTAAATTAGTGATGCCTTTATATAGCCCTTAGCTGTTGGAGTGCCTGTAAAATGGGCAATTGTATTATTGAATATTGCTTATCAGCAGTGAATGTTTTAAATCTAGATAATGGGCAAGCTGGTGGGCTCAAGGCAATTATTGTTGTCATACAGGGAACTAGTGTGTTTATGTAGCTGACGCATGTAATTACAGCATAGAGCAGACTAGGTGGGGGTTACATCCCAAATATGTGCTATTCAAAAAATTTGCTAGATTCTGATTTGTAGACAAGCTGAAGATGAAAACAGCTAAGGACCCATAAAGGAGGATCCTGCAGAATGGTAATAATGTTATGTTATTTCCTCTGCCTTATTTAATTGTTAATATATATATTTTTTCTTGTTTTAGGGGTTTGAAGAACAAGCTAGTTCACATCTTGGCAAACATACTGGAGGCAGATCAGAAGAAATGCTGGGGCTTTGACCAGTTTTTTGCTGAAGCAAATGACATCCTTCACAGAATAGTAATATATGTTTTTTCTCTGCAACAAGCAACAACTCATAAAATCTACATTCATTCATATAACACGTAAGACGACTACTCCCCCCCCTAAATGTGCGACTTTTTTAATGTAATTTGATTGTTTTGTACTGTGGCTTTCCTCATTCTGCGTACTCCTTCTCAATGGTCATTGGGTGAATTTGTGGGTAATGTTTAATACTATGGAAACTGTACAAAAGCTGACTGGATTGCAGTAGTTCCTCCAAGGTTGAAGTTGCTTTTTTTTCCTCATTCTTTTTGAAGTAGAAGGGAAACAGAATGAGTATAATATAGTTGCAAACCCATGACTGACTGTGTACACTCTTTGAAATTGGGCCTGTATATATGTGACTTTAAAGAACATACATGTTTGTAGGCATCTGTTTTTTTTATCTGCATTTTTGCATAATATTGCTGGCCACAGTGCCCTCACTGACTGTTGGATAGAGTAGGATGAGAAGGGACAGCAAATATTTGACGTCATAGCTAAGAAAATGTTTTTGGACTCATCTTTACCCACAACTTTTTCCATAAAGTTAGGTCTTCTAATTTAACATAACACTGTGACCAGCAATCCATTGGGATCTTACTCAAAACTAGCAGGCCAGCCACCCTACCTTGCTGTCTGTGGTCCAACAATTACTGAGTATAGGTAACAGATCATCTAACTGAGACTGATTTCTTAGGATGTTTAACATTTCTGATGGTTCTGTGGCAATACAGGTATCTTCAGAATTGCTGAAGCCTTAAGCCCTTAACAGCTCATCTCGGATGCAATTTTTTTAAGGAACATAGGGACAATGCTAGAACAGCAAACATAGGAACCATAAGATGTCTACCCATATACACCTTTAAGCAGAAACACACCAAGGTTCTTGACATGCTTTATAAGTGCTTAATAGTACTTGTCTCACAAATCAGTCAGGGCTGTATGTGATAACTATCTCCCAAATTTATCTCTGCCCATCCTTTTGCTTGACCTGTACTAGTGGGATATTCCATTGTCTGGAAATACATTGAGTTAGGAACTTATCCCTCCAGTGAGTCTTGTTTATTTGTTGGTGTAGATTTAGGTCCTACTACTGATTTTTGTGTAGAAACTAGTTTCAGAAAGTGATGGATAAGGAAGTAAGACAGGATTAGGTCTTTTGTGGCTCAAAAAGCACAACATAGTTTACCTTAGTACAAGGAGAGTTCAACTCTGTCAAGATAGTTTAAGGATTTAAGGCGGTTCACCTCTATCAAGATAGTTTAAGGATTTAAGGCCTTTAATTTTCTTGGTTAAACCTTGTTAGGGCCTTTCCATTTGAAAGAAATGCTTGCATTTATACATACCAAAAGAGGCACTGTATTCAGTGGTGTGTTTGATAAGGCAACAGCATAGTAGTAAGATGACTCCTGTAGACAGGATTTCTCAGCAGTTCTGGAAACATGATGGTCAAGAGAAACATCTTCATTAAAGTATCCATGTCGCTTTTAGGCTAGTTTCTGTCTGAAGAGGCATGTTCCTAATAACATAAGAGTATCATTTTTTTGTCATATGCTGCTATTTTACATTTAACTTGAGACAGTTTTCAGTACACCTGGTGTGTGCATATCCAGCCTTTGTCTGGGGCAGTTTGGTATCCAACGATGAGCAGATAAGAAAGCCAATGTTGCAGTCATCAGCAAACGTGGTCAATCACTTCTGCAATATTTGGCTTGGATGCCTGCAACATTGAGAAGAGAGCCCAGCACAGATTCCTGTGGTAACCCAGTAGTTACAGTTTTACATTCACAGAGAGTATAAGCTTTCACAACTTGGGATCTGTTGGATAGCCAATCTGCAATCTAGCAGGTAATCTATGGGTCTGTATTAAATATGTCTAATTTTTCAGTAATAAACAGGGGGAATTGTCAAAAGCCTTAGTCAGGTCATAAGTAACATGCACAATGTGACCACTGCCTACAGCTTGTGACATTGTCACAAAGGTCTAATCCAAATGACAGAAGCACACTGACACCCAATTCCTGAAGAAAAACGCCACACCATAAAGTCCGAAGGTTACTCTCTTTAATATAAACTAACACTTATATTGTACACTGCGTTTTCGTCCTGTCACATCAAAGACTTCATCAGGTATACCATTACGTGAGCAATCTTCGTAATATATTCTTCCCCCTCCCTTGCATCACCCAATCAGTGTTTTATTCCAATTAATTAATTTAAAAAATATATTAAAAACATAAACCTCAGTCTCCCAAGAAGTCTTATAGTCTAAAGTTAAAAATAATGTCACTATATTTTAAATAGCCTTTCAATGTTAAGACAGTAATAAAATGCTATCATGTGCATTGTAACAGATGATGCAACACAACACAAACATAACTAGAGGACAAATGTACACAGCTTTACCTTACATTTATATGGTATATATCACTGTATGCTGCATCTGTGGGGCATTTTACATAGGGAAAACTACCAGAAAGTTTAAAAGAAGGATTTATGAACATCTTAATGATAAAAAAAAATGGAAGGAAATGATGCCCTTTACAGACATTCCACTACTTGTACTTCAGCCAAGTATGGGTTTTACGTTATAGAGAAAAATAGACATGGACCCCGGGGGGGGGGCCCTGGGAGACCACAATAGAATTTCATGAATTATTTTGGCAATTAAGACTGGAAGCCACTAATAAGCCAAGGCTAAATGATTACATTTCTTTAGCACCACAGTCCTAAAGCTTAGAGCAGCCACATTATAATATTATAACTATTAGATGGAAATGTAAGGTAAAGCTGTGTACATTTGTCCTCTATTTATGTTCGTGTTGTGTTGCACCATCTGTTACAATGCACAAAGTATTGATATCATTTTTACAAGTAAATGATAACATTTTATTACTGTCTTAACATTGAAAGGTTATTTAAAATATATTGACATTATTTTTAACTTTAGAATATAAGACATCTTTGGAGACTTTGAGGTTTATGTTTTTAATATATATTTTTTAATTAGTTAATTGGAATAAAACACTGCCAGGATGAAAAGGCAGTGTACAATATAAGCGTTAGTTTATATTAAAGTGAGTAATCTTCGGACTTTATGGTGTGGCGTTTTTCTATAGGAATTGGGTGTCAGTGTGCTTTTGTCGTTTGGATTAGAGTTTTGGTTTGCACACTTTCCTGGTTTGCTTTGGTTTTATTGTCACAAAGGTTTTACTGAGTTCAGGAGACATGATATGTTTTTTTAGAAAACAAAACTGAGGGTATCCATTTCATTTAAGTTGTTTATGTCTTCATAAATGAGTTGTGGTCAGATACAGTCCCTAGGTTTCCATGCAAATTTGGTAAGGCTGATGGATCCGATTGCCTGGGTTTGAAGAGGGGCCACCTTTTTATTAGGGGAGTCACAGTGAGTGTTGTGTGGCATCAGGTCCAAACCATCTGGATAAGCCGATGATTGACAGTTGAAGTAGAGGATCATACAATGCATACTTGGTACTGATGAGAATGCATCCTGGTATGTCATCTAGCCTTTGAAAAGGATGCTATGAGACCAACGATCATACTTGTAAGAGTAGTACCAGGAGAAACTGAAGTTTCACAGCTAGTGGGAGCAAGACTGTAAGTAGGTGAGAAAGTACCACATGTTTTGCTAATATATGGCTACATCCTTGGGATCAGAAATTGATAGCCTTACGCATGACCTCAGTGCTAAGGTGGATATTGAGTTCCTCATTAGGTGAGGAAGGATTTGTTCTTTCGTTTTGTAGATGTATTGACAGTCAGTTCACACTGTGCTTCACATTTTCTAATAGTGCTGTTAAGTTCCTTACTTGTGTGGTTCAGTATAGTCTTGTGGTTGAGGGGATTAATTACATTTTTTCATTACTTTCCTTATTTTGTTGTATGGTTTATGTGGATTCCACCAGAGCAGTTTATTTTGGAATTTACTACTGTATTTAGAGTGCATGGGCATGCACTTTTCTATGCAGCAGTCTTGTTGCGTCAATCATTGTGACTTCATTTGTATGTGTCTATTTTATTTGCAGAAATGTTATGTAAGAAAACGTAGCCTAGAAATCACATGCATGGCATAAAAACAAAAGTGATGGGATACAACAGCATATAAAAACGCACGTAAATGCTTTGTCCTGAAAGTGCATACCTTCTAAAGATCACAATACTTGAGCAAGTGCCATGCCCAAGCTCTGATTCTGTTATTTATGCAGGGGGATATTTCAAGTTTGAGGGTGGACTTCTTCCCTAATATTCTTAAAATAAAAAAAAATAGAATGCTTGCTTTGTTTAAATGGTCACTTTTTATGTTAACATTTTATTCACATTAGTGGCAGCCTAGTATCAGCAAGTTTTCCCACCCATAGTAATCCTCCCCCTTGCCCACTCTGTGGTGGTGGGATGAATGCCATCTTGTTGCAGCAGGAGAAATGTTGGTTGTTGCTGGATTATTAATATTAAATACAGTCCCAAGCTTGCTCACAGTGTGCAGTATTAACAAGTATGCATCTGTGCTAGCCTGTCTGGTGGCATACAGAGATAAAGCCCTGACTATGGCCCATGCAACCTGGATCCAGTTAGCAGCAGACATAGACATTACCATCCCTGGGAAGGCAAGTGGTCCTCTGTTGCAACAATCCCTGGTGAAGACCTGAGGTGGTCACTATGGGGAGGTGTAGACATGGCTGAGTTGCTGCAGAAGCAAGGCAGTACGACGTACATCTCCACTGCACATGCCTGCTCCTCAGACAAAAGGAAGAAGAAAAACAGGGCAAGTCAAAAAGCCACCCTGGTCTCTGGCACTGGCTTAAATTTGGGCATTAGTCCAGGTGGGAGGTTGATTAGAGTGAAAGCAAACCCAGCAAAGGGTATGGGACACAGACAGCTGTTAGAGTTACAGAAGTATAGAAAAATTAAAAGAGAAACCAAGTCTGCATCTGTGCTCCTTCACATGCAGATATCCATCCTTCTTCTGTCCACTGGGACAAGATAGCAAGACCTTCATTTGTTATATTCTACTTTTCTTTGCTTGCTAACACCAGGGATGTTAATTCAACTCCAGTAGCCAATGACACATTTAGTATCAGAATACTTACATGGATGGTCCAGGTTTTAGGGGTTAATTTTAAGTGAAAATGTTGTTAACAGTAAGCAAAGAGAACATGGCTTGAGAGGTGTGTGCATTTCTCTTGATATTAATTTAATTTTTAAGAATATGAATAAAGGTGATGTGCAATTGTGCAGAGCTGTAGTAACTATGGGAAAGAGTAATGGAAGCTAGGTTAAGAAGGGATGTGATGATTAGTGATCAGCAGTATGGTTTCATGCCGGGAAAGAGCACTACAGGTACGATGTTTTCTCTGAGAGTGTTGATGGAGAAGTATAGAGGTCAGCAGGAGTTGCATTGTCTCTTTGTGGACTTAGAGAAAGCATATGACAAGATGCTTAGAGAGGAGTTGTGGTATTGTATGAGGAAATCAGGAGTGGCAGAGAAGTATGTAAGAGTAGTACAGGATATGTACGAGAGTAGTGTGACAGTGGTAGGAGGACAGATGTGTTTAAGGTGGAGCCCTTTATTTGCAATGGTGATGGACAGGTTGACAGATGAGCTCAGACCAGAATCCCTGTGGAGTATGATGTTTGCAGATGACATTGTGATCTGTAGTGAGAGTAGGGAACAGGTTGAGGAGACCCTGGAGTTCTGGAGATATGCTCTAGAGGAGTGAAGGTCAGCAGGACTAAGACAGAATGCACCTTATCATGAAGGGTTTCACATCTAGATCAAGAGAGGTCATTGTGCCCCTGTACTCTTCTCTTATCAGGCCAATGATTGAGTACAATGCCCCATTTGGGATGTATCTCACCCAACACCTGCAGCAGTTGGAAAGACCCCAAAAGTTCCTCACCAAGAGGATAAAGGGTCTTAAACATATGTCATATGCTGCCCGACTGAAAAAACTCCAGCTCTATTCAGTCGCATGCCGCCTACTCAGAGGTGATCTGTGCCTGACGTACAAGGCCATGTCCAATCCTGAATTAATGGACATGCTCCACCTCAGAAAATCCAAATCCATCAGAGCCACGAGAACAAGTGACTTAAACCTCAACACAGAAATAAATAGAACGTGCTGGAGGGACAGATTCATAACCCAGAGGCTCCCTACACTCTGGAACAGAATCCCAGTCCATGTTAGGCACAGCCCCTCACTGACTCTATTCAAGAGAAATCTCGACGAGTGGATGGGAGATCGTAGGTTTACCCCGGGGGTCATCTCTTTGTCACTACTAGACAGAGACATAGTAAACTAAACCCTAAAAGGGCGTAGTATTCTCATCCTAAGGGGTGGTGTAGGCCACATACACTCTGGCTAGGCTTATAAATGCCCTAGGGCAGATAGCCTAGTACGAACCTATGAACCTATGTGTGTGAATGGGAGGGAGGATAGAGGAAGGGTGAGGATGCAGGGAGTAGAGAAGGCGAAGGTGGATGAGTTTAAATACTTGGGATCAACAGTTCAGAGTAATGGTGAGTGTGGAAGAGAGGTGAAGAAGAGAGTACAGGCAGGGTTGAGAAGAGTGTCAGGAGTGATTTGTGATGGACTGGTACCATGAAGAGTGAAAGGGAAGGTCTACAAGAGGGTAGTGAGACCAGCTATGTTACATGGGTTGGAGACAGTGGCACTGACAAACAGGCAGACGTCAGAGCTGGAGGTGGCAGAGTTAAAGATGTTAAGATTTGCATTGGGTGTGAAGAGGATGGACAGGATTTTGAATCCGTATATTAGAGGGTCAGCTCAGGTTGGATGATTTGGAGACAAAGCCAGAGAGGTGAGACTGTGTTGGTTTGGATATGTGCTGAGAAAGGATGCTGAGTATATTGGGAAAAGGCCGCCAAGGATGGAGCTGCCAGGTAAGAGGAAAAGAGGCAGGCATAAGATTTATGGATGTGGTGAGAGATGACATGCAGGTGGTTGATATGACAGAGCTAGATGCAGAGAACAGGAAGAACTGGAAACAGATGAGCCACTGTGGTGACCCCTAATGGGAACAGCTGAAAGAAGAAGATATTAATGTAGAAAGTCTACGTCAGGAGTTATTACATAAAAAGGAGAGCCTCTTATCTGTGATTACAATAAATGGTCTATATAACAGTCCTTAAGGAAATGTGATCATTTTAAAATGTTATCTTTGCAGTTATATCACACTGGCCATTCATCAGTATAGCAACTCAAGCTTAGTTACTAAGAACAGAGACAAATGCCATCTTACCAACTATTTGGAAAATTAGATAGTGTGTTAAATGTAGTGCCAATTTAATTTTTAAACATTTTATGGATGCATGTGGATAAATACAGTATAACTGATAAAAAATTTAATGCACACATTCCATTATTAATGTGGCTTCTGATAAGTGTTAAAAACAACCTGCTACAGTTAACAGCTGCAATGAACCCTTTTCAGTATTATTAAATAACCACTTTGCTACCCATCCCAGAAGTGCATATTACATGAAGCAACAATCCAATCAATGGTACCCACCACAACAACACGGGAGGAGGAACAATGATAATTCTTAGAGACAAAGGAATTAACTGGGGTTGGTAAAGACCCTAACCTGCTATTTTTGTGAGTCTACACCATTGTCAATTTTAAGTCAGGATTATTTTTCGATTTACAACTTGTTGGACTTTAAGATCAGTGATGTGCATTTTAGCTTGTTGAAAAAAGGCTTTACATTTGTTCCCAACCTTAAGTTGGACGTGGCAAAAGTGTTGATTAATTTTAAGTTGTATACTACTAGGCAGCTGAATTTAGCTTTATTCTTTTTCAACAGAAATGTTAATGTTAATGAATATGCTAATCAGATTAAAAGGAAAAGTATGTTTATGCCGCTGGCTAGCTATATGGTAAATGCATTTGAAACACTTTGTGTGAGAGAGAGAGAGAGAGAGAGATGCGCAAGATGTTAAAATGCGCAAGATGTTAAAAGACAATGTGGTGAAGATAACTTGTGCATTGATGAATGCAGTGCTTAAAACAACTATGTGAATCAAAAGAACATAGGTTTATAAAACCGGACAAGGTTGAGGGGGTTGTGAATATGTCTCGGGTAGATAATGTGGGTAAAATGCAAGATATACTGAATGACACCAACACTTAAAAGAGTGTATCTATTAACAAAATAAGGAAAGCTTATGCCAAGACTGATTGGCTATTATGATCTTTTGATTTGAGGGGTAATTAACAATAGTGAATATACTTTTATGATGGTGGAAACACCCCTCATTCCTACCGCCTTTGGCGTTCTGACTTGAACACCCCCCCATTTAGGCCCATTGTTTCTGTTATGAAGTCAAAAACATAACCCATTGCTTAATATATTGATTCATATTGTAAAACAGCAGTCATTAAGAATAGTCAGACTTAGGGATTTTTGGCATTGTTTAGAAACGCTTAGGGATTTACCAATTAATGAAGATTATATTTTTGCAACTGTGGTTGTAGTGAATTTATTCTTGGTAATTCCATATAAGGAAGGTACCGAGTATTTTGATGATGCCCTTATTAATGTGGAAGGGTTTCATAATTTAAAAATAAATTTATTAATGGAACTTATGGATGTGGTACTAAACAACAATTTCATATGTTTTGAGGGAGAGCATTTTCGTAAAATCTCAGGAGTAGCAATGGGCAGAAAATGCGCCCCTGTGTACTCAAACTTAGTTTTTACTGAATGGGAGAAATGATTTGTATTCCCCTCCTTATTTATAGAGAAAGCCTTAGTATGGCTGAGATTTTTGGATGACATACTGCTCTTATGGCAAGGTACAGCAGACTGATGGTTGCATTTGTTGAGTATTTAAACTCAACCTCTTTTCTGAAACTTACTTACCAAATTGGTATATGGGAAATTTAATTTTTGGATATTTTACTATACAAGAACAATGTAACTAACAAATCAGAGTTTACCATTTTTAGAAAAAAAGACTTATTCAAACTCTTTATTACATTTAAGAGTTGTCATCCCCCACAGCAGAAAAAGAGTTGCATAAGTTAGAATTCTTATTAAAGAAATGTTTTTGTAAACACTTTTTTTTTTTTTTTTTTTTTTTACAATGAAGAATAGTGCCTTTAAAATGTCAATTGAAGTGATGTATTAATGGTCACATGATTTTTGACTATTTAAGCAGGTTTTGTTTTAATATGGCTTTACTCTGATGAAGCCCTAAATATGATTAGGGTGAAAGCACTTAGTCTTTGTTGTTTTTAAAGTTTTATTAAACCAAATGCCATGCTAACATTATGCAGTGGCATAATTTATTTTTTACAACTTAGCCCTGGTGATATCCAAGTAAATACTATCAGAAATCTGATCAGTTATTTATTTGTTTTCATTGTAGTTCTTTGGGGCTTTTTGTATCCAAGCAAACTATTTCTTCTTGGGTTTCTAAGGCTGTTTCCTTTTGTTATACTTTTCATGGCAAGAGAATTTCTTTTTCAATTAAGCCTCATTCTACTAGAGCCGTGGCTTCTTCTGGTGCTTTTTTCAAAGGCTTGTATACTAATTTTGTTCTTGGAGAAGCTACCTGGACTTCTGTGTATACCTTTACCACGCACTACATGTTGGATGGTGTCACTAGAGCTAGGGCTGATTTTGCTAGTTCAGTTCTTCATGGTTTTTAGAGGACTCTACTGCCCTTTCCTCCTCCCAAGTTGCCTCTTGAGCTTTGGTACTCTCCCATTTAGTTAAGAATACTGCAGCAGTGAATGTAAGGACATAGTACAGTTGTATAAAATCTTACCAAAAAAGGTAGATGTCCATGCCTTCACTGCTGCAATATTCGCTGCCTTCCTCCATACCCCTAGTTTTTTACCTTTCTGGATGTACACATTACCTCTTGGGTTCCTTGGACTGGTGTTCCTCCTGGAGCAATCCGTTCTGTTTTTAGTAAGCCTGAGTGTCACCTTTATAACCCTACATTATATGCAGTGAGCACATGGTGATGTTCGGCATACCTTCTAAATTCAGAAGTCTCTGGAAGGCTGGCCGGATGTTGGCCTTCTAAGACAGGGAATCCCATGTCATTAAAAATGCAACAGTGAAGGCAAGGGGCTCTACTGTTATGGTAAGATTTTACACAACTGTACTGTGTGTTCTTCCATTATTTACTTCCACAGACCAGTGTCAATAAAAATAAAACTCTGACTCATGTTTAAGGCTTGCATACATCATACATTGCATACAACCTTGTATGGGAGACATATGCCCTTTGCATTATCATGTAACATTATCTGTGCTGTCCTATGCCCAGAGCATAATTTGTTGAAGAATCCATTTCTGGTCCAAATGGTTTTCTCATGTATAAGACTGCATATTTCAGTTTAAATCCCAGCTACTTCTGATCAGATTACAAAACAAGCCTGGTTAAAGGGCTTGCCTACCTCTGTTCAGAGAAAGTAGCCAAAATTAGAAAGTTTTCTGTGTTGTTTGCTCCTGTTTTAGGCCCTCTCTACATCTAATTTAGAAATTAGAATAATAAGAATGTTTTTACTGTTTCTATTATCCTGCAAGTGGTAGTAAAAGAATTTGCATTTAGTTGGACAAAGGAGTTTGATTTAAGATTTTACTCTGAGGCATGCATCTTGATGTAAGCATTATAATACAGATTGGGGATCTTTCAGAGATGCTACTCTAAATGGAGCAGAGTATTTTTCAAAACACAATCCATCATGTGTTAAGAGACTTCTGAAGGACTACATTCATTGTCCAGTCCTACTTGCTAAATTCTGACCCAAGCCCAAATACCTCTAAGTGTAGGACAACATCTGGTCATCAACAATTGATATATGGGTAAAAGGTTCCTGGGGTTGAAGTACCCAAACTAAAGCTTATTCTGTGAGCATTTAAGTCATTGTAAGCCAGGAAGGTGTGGAGAACCTCTTTTGCCATAATTATAAAAAAGGACTGATAAGGAGAGAGGGATCTCTTTCCCTAGAAAAAGTGGCAAGTTATTAGCTTTTTACTTTTGTCAGTAGTATAGGATTTTTACATTGTAATACATTTTCTGACTTTTAAGTTAAGAATCACAAGACTTCAAACTCTGTTTTGTTTTCTCCAGGCAAATCTTGCATGTTTCATGGACCCTAAATAGCCAATATAGATATATGAAGGGTGCTTACTTGAACTGTAGGGATACACATCAGAAAAAGATAGTGAGTAACACTTTGAACACCCTGTGGTCACCTGCTAGGTCAGACAGAAGAATCAAAGTGCTTTGCTCAACCTGTAATATCGATCACAGTGAAACGGATTTTGTTTTACTTTTCTTGGATGATTAATTCATTCTCACTCCATTCAACAGTAAAAAGTAATTTACATTTGGTGGCTGCCTATATTTTGATGAAAATGTTTGTATTCAGTTTAATGAACAAGAGAATAGTACTGTAGACATGGTTTAGCTAAAACAAAATAAATCATTCAGAACTATGTACATTTGGAAATTGACCATTTTATGATAGGAGGTATCCATATATAACTTATCAAAGTAATACTACAAGTGTGTTCATTGACATGATTATGTAGTAGACCATGATGATGTCTATGACGCACACTGGCAATTATATTTTATCTAATAATTTTCAGCAGAATTTGTGTAATATTTCATGAAGTGAATTACTTTTTTAAATATGTCAAGTAATTTAAGTGCAACAAAATATATAAATAAATATACAAATGTTTCTGACAATAATCTAGAAATGGGAATTTTCACATAGGTTTATCCGTTGTATAGTAATGTATAACTTTAAAAGCACAGTACCATCAATAATAAAATCATATTTTTCTCCATCACTGAGAAACTCTACTTGCAAGATGTTGCTTGTTACCATCAGGTACTGATTTTACTCGCATTTAATAGCTGTAATTTTGTTTTCCAATGAATTCTTCACAAAAGGCAGACCAAAATACATGTAACACATCAAAAAGGAAATCTCAGAAAAGTCAGTATATGTATGCATTAAAAAAAATCATAAATTTAAAAAGTGGCAGCTTTCCCCTCAATGTATTGTTGAATGCATTATCATAATCTCTTTCACAGAGAAGAAAAAATTACCTTGTATAGTTTTACCATTAAACTTGCTGTATAGGAGGACTGTACAGATTTGGCTTGTAAGACAGCACATATTTACAAACAGAGTCAGTTTAGTTTTGTCTCAAGTAGGGGTATCACATTTTTTTAAGGGTGATCCGTATTTATGACAGCAAGGTAAGCTCTTCTAAGATTTCAGAAGTCAAGTGTATTTAGAAAATCAAATCCTCTAACATAAAATCAGAAATGATCATATCCCTTAATCAAGGTAAAATAATCATTATGTAGCTGCCTGTTAGGACATTAGGATTATTAACTACACAAAGATAAAACAAACTGACATATTGATGTGCTCTATTCTAATAGGTTTAAGACACTAAATGTTTACACCACAAATGAGTTTGGGAATAAAATGACCAGGAAAGTGCATGTTCTTTACATTAGAACTTAAAATTTAAACTGAATTTGAGGGACAGCAAGCTAGTTATTTCCCATTTAAATACACTCTACCATTCAGTACATTTTTGAATATACTTTTTTCATGGGTATTTTAAATTAGTTGTTACTTGGTATTTTAAATTAGTTGCTACTTCAATTCCAAATAGGAGTCATGGGATGTTAAGGCTGGGGTAATCAAACTGGATTAAAATAGACTTTTCTAGGTTCATTTTGCAAATTGATAACATTGACCAAATGCATTCTGTAAGTAGTTCTTATGAGAAAAAGAATATATAATTTTCTATAAAGACAAAATGTATAGGTTAAATAAGTAAACTGATACAAGGGTACATGACAAGGTGTACTTTAATAGAAATTGCTTTGGAAAATGTGTATTATCAGAGACAAATAGTTGAAAGTAAATATTGTGTTGCCATTAATAAAAACATTCCAAACATAGAAACCTTGAAAAGTTAAAAGATTAAAATAAAAATCTCATTACATGGTACTCTGAAAATTAATGCTGTGTAAATTATGGAATAGTTGCCTTCAGTCGACTAAATAAATGGTCACCAACTTTTAGTGAGGAGCATGTTGTGAAGGCTTCATATGAAGTATTCTGCTAATAATTTAGCTGGAATTTGTGCTCATTTGGAGAGAGAGATGCAGTATTTTTTTCTCTACCAAGATAAGGTACAGTTGTGTTAAATCCTACTGTAACAGTAGATGTCCCTCTCTTCACTGTTGCAGTATTCTTTACCTAAGGTATCTCCTGCCAAGGATAGCCCAACATCCAGCCAGTATACCAAAGCCTTTAATCCTTATAGATACCATATGTCACACCCATGCTCCCTGCGCAAGGCAAAGGGCATAAAGGTGATGCACGGACACACCCTCAGAACTGAGGAAGACCCAGGAGGAACAAAATACCTTCAGGGACAAGGAGAACATTTGCATCCAGAAGGAAGAGGAACCCCTCAGACAGGAAAGCAGCAAAAATACAGGGAAGGACCTTGGACAGAGGGTGTAGGAGTGAGTGAACAAATACTGCAATGGTGAAGAGAGAAATCTTCTGTTATGGTAAGATTTTAAACAACTGTACTATGTCTTTCCATGTCACTGTTAACAGTACTCTTTACCTAAGGGAGAGTACAAGAGATTAAGAGGCAGCTTGGAAGGTGTAGAAGAGCCCTCTACAAACCCATGTAGGATAGCCCTGGCAAAGCCTACCCTGGCCTGGGAAGTAATTTGCAGCTTGTAATGCTGGTGAAAGTATGAACAGAGGAACAAGTAGCAGCTTCAAGGATAGAATCTGTATTCAAACCCTGGAAAATGGCACCAGTAGAGGCAACTGCCTTAGCAGAATGTGCTTTTTCAGATGAGGAAGGACATTTGCCATGAAAAGCATAACAAAAAGAAATGGCCTTAGAAATCCAGGAGGAGATGGTTTACTTAGAAACCGCCAAAGTCCTAGGATGCAACAAAATAAAAAGCTGTTCAGATTTGTGAATAACTTAGTTTTATACAAATATCTGAGCTGTCTATACAAATCCAAGGTGAAGAACTTTCTCACTAGCAGACTGCAGAGAAGGAAAAAAGGAAGGAAGATAAATAAACTGATTAAGGGATAAATCATTGACAACCTTGGGCATAAATGTAGGGTTAGTAAGAAGAGATGCCCTGTCTCTGTGGAACACTAAGAAAGGTGGAACAACCATAAGAGAGCCTGATGTTCAGGCACCCTCTTGGCTGAAGTGAGAGCCAAAAGCAGGCTCAAAAGGAGCCTGAGTCAATTTTTCAAGTACAATACTAAGGTCACAGGAAGGTGGATTGGGCTTCCTGGGAGGCCTGATATGAAGGACATCTTTGAGAAATTGCTTGACCTTGAATCTACAGGCCAGAGGAGGAGTCAATGGCAGATGAACAGAAATTGCTAACAGGTGAGCTTTAACTGAAGAATATGCCAACTCAGCATGGAGCAGATCACACAGTTTTATTTATTTATTTACATTTGATAACCGGGAGAGTCCGACTGGACACAGGTCCGTTTTCAGTGGAGGCCCGGGGACAAAAGCTCCACATTGAGTATTATTTGCATTATACAGTTAAAAAAACATAGCATTTAAATATAGACATTAGTCCAGTTAAGGACGCAAGACAAGAAGAAAACAGATGTAAAACAGCTGTAGAGCATAGTACAATTTTAAAATATGGTGACATACTAAACATGGTTAAAATGTAGTTGAGATTCATCAGTGAACAATTGATACAAACTGTTTTTGAGGTACATAACAGCCATTAGCAGTTGTTGCTACAAGAAGTTAGTATTATGTAGTAGGTAGCTGGGAACTTTAGTAGCCAAGCTTGCTAAGAGTAGGTTGTTGATAGGGGCTGAGAGAGGTAGTGGGTGGAGGGAGTGGATGGTATTAGAGAGGGGGTTGCAAGGGCATATCTGGCAAGTTTTGAAGTGTGATTTTAGTAAGGATGTAAAGTGGGTGCAAGAAGTTACAGAGGTAATTGAGGATAGGAGGGAGTTCCAGAGTTTGGCTATAGTGCAGGAGAATAATGCTTCTCCAGCAGAGTTAATGGCTCTTGTGACCTGTAGGAGGTTTTTTGGCTGAATCTTGGTGGTCTCGTGGTTATGTAGGGTTGGAGTAAATTCTGGAGGGATGGGACTTTTAGTGGTTGGTTTATTAGTTTGTGGGTGAGTGTGAGTTGGTACCATTGAAGGAGGTGGGGAAGCTCTAGCTATCCCAGTTCTGCTAGTGAGAGACAGTGGTGAGTACGGTAGGAAGCCCCTGTGGCGAATTTGGGGATTTTGTTGTAGCAGGTTTCGAGCTTATTTAGATCACATTGTCTAAGGTTAGTAAGTACTGGAGAGGCATATAGAGTAGGGTAGAGAGAAAATTAGAATTTGCTACTGAAATTTTAGCTGCTTTGGTAAGTAGTTGCTGATTTCTGTATAATGCTCCTAGATTTTTGTGCACTTTAATGGTCATGGAAATGTGAATGTCAAAGTTTAGTTTGTCTATTTCTACTCCTAGTAATTTGGTGTGTTCTGTTGGATGGATGGTGGTGTTTTTTGCTGTGATGTTAATGGCTCTTGTGAGAGAGCTGTCTAGGGTAAGTTTGGTGGGTTGGAAGATTAGTAATTTTGTTTTGTTTGGGTTGAGCATTAGTTGGGTATCGGATAACCAAGTTTTAATAGAAGAAAATGTTTCCTGTGTGACTTTTTGCAGTTCTGGGAGGGAGTGGGCTGTGCAGATGATGGTTGAGTCATCTGCGTATTGTATGAGTGTGCCATGTGTTGTGGCTGAGGCTAGATTATTGGTGAAAATAGAGAAGAGTAGGGGTCCCAGGATGGACCCTTGGGGAACTCCTATGGAGACTGGTAGTTGGGGGGATAGGATGTCCTGCCAAACAACTGCTTGTTGGCGCTCAGATAGGTAACTCTGAAACCAGTTGATGACTGGTTGAGAGAAGGATAGGTTATTGAGAAGAGAGAGGAGTTGTTTGTGTGGGACCATGTCGAAAGTTTTAGAGAGGTCTAGGAAGGTAGCTGAGGAGAGATAACCTACATTTTTATTTTGTAGGATAGTGTTAGAGAAAGAGAGTAAGGCAGTGGTGGTGCTATGGTTAGGTCGGAAACCGTATTGTGTGTTGGAGGAGAAGGTTGTTAGCAAGGAGGTGATCTGACACTTGAGAATGAATGCATCTCTCTAGTATTTTAGAGAGTGGCGAGAGTATAGCTATGGGGCAGTAATTGGTTAGATCTGTGGAGGGGGGCCTCCTTTGTGTAGGGGAATTGTGTGAGACTTTCCATAGTGTAGGAACATTTACTTTCTGACAGAGATCTGTTAATCAAGAGTGATATGGGGTAGGCTAGAGCGTCAGCTGCAAGTTGAATGTATTCACCTGGGAAGTTGTCTGCTGCTAATCTGGTGGTTTTAAGTTTAGTTAGTAGTTTTATTTTGGAGGTAAGAACAGGAGAGAAAGAAAAGCTAGTTGGGAGATTTAGTTCTAGTTGATGGTGTGGGTTTATGGGGGGGTTGTGTTGTCTAGCTAGTGATAGCATGGTTTGTGTGACGTGATTGTTGAAAGAGGTAGCAATATTTTTGGAGGAGTGAGTTAAGTTAGGAGTGGGTGGAGGATGGAGTTTGAGGACCAGAATTGTTTGGGGTTATGTTGGGAGGAGGTAAGGGCAGACTGGTAGTATTGGATTTTGTCCTGTTTTATACATTTTTTGGTTCTATTGCGTAGTTCTAGGTATTTTTGCCTAGTAGAGGAGGTTTTGGTTTTGCGCCAGTTGTCCCATGCCTTATCCTGTTTTTCATTTCAGACTTCGTGTTTTTTTATAGCCATGGGGATTGTTGAGCTCTAGTTCGGGAACGTCTTATGGGGGCATGGTAATTAAGGATGCTTAGGAACGTTTTATTAAAGTAGTCAGCTGCGTCATCTGGTTTGAGGTATTTTAGAGGTTGCCAGTTACAGTCTTTTAAGGATGAGCTGAATGAAACAGGGTTGAAGTTAGTTTTTTTGCATATTTGACGATAGACGATGGGTTTTGCTGTATAAAGGTGTTTTCTTAGTAAGAAGGTTGGAGAGTGATCACTGAGACTGTCGGATAAGCAGCCTGCTATATATGACTGGGGGATCTTATTGACTAGTATCCAATCAAGGGTAGTGTGTTTGTTGGAGTTATTTATCCTAGTAGGTGACTGGATTAGTTGGGTGAAGCCATGAAGATTTACATGATGGGTGTGGGTGGTTGCTAGAGCAGGATTGCCAGTCAGTGTTGAAGTCTCCTAGAATTAAAGTTTCTTGGGTTAGGTGGTGGGTAGTCCAGCTGAGGAGGTTTTTAAGTGGAGGGATGTGACCAGGTGGGAAGTAGCAACCTATTATATGTTTAGGGTTTTATTTTGGTTTATTTAAGGTTGGCATATATTATTTCTTCCTTACCTATTTGGGGAGCTACTAAATTTAAGATCTGGATGTCTAGATGCTGCTTAAATATTATAGCTTTACCACCTCCTTTTTTGTTTAGTCTGTCTGCTCTTAGTATATTGTAACCAGCAGGGAGAATTTGCTCATTAGTAATGTGTGGTTTTAACCATGTTTCTGTAAGGGGAGTAGAAGTCTATGGTGGCATGGAATTCGTGCACCTTGTTGCATATACTTCTAATATTTAGGCTTATCAGAAGGTTGTCTGTTGGCTTTCTATTGGCTGTGATTTGGGAGATGTGGTTTGTAGTCTGATTATGAGGGGAGGGGTTGAAGATAGAGGGACTAGGATTAGGACGGATGTCTCCACTGAGTGCTAGGTTGGATATGGATGAGATTATTAGTTTTATCAATTTCTGTGTATGCTTGCTTATAAGGGAAGTTTTTTGATTGTGTTCTGTGGGCAATAGGTTTGGTGGTAGGGTTATGTTAGGTTGAGGGGTTGTTTTTAGTTTAGGTATTGTGGTCTGTAGTCTATATAGAGGGTGTATTGGGAAGGTTGTTGACCTGATGAGAGACGAGTAGTAGAGGTGGGATATGAGTGGTGGTACAGTGGTAGTGGTTGAGTGCAGGAATGGTGGAGGTTTGGTAAGATGTGATGTATGCAAGGAGTGTACATGCAGTGTCTGTAGGTTTGGTGTGCTTGTACATATTAGCTGAGTAGGAGGGATAGTAGTAAGAAGTTGTAGGAGGAAGTATAGGTGCATTGATTTTATAGGTTGAAGGGTGGGAGGGGTTACTGTGTGTAATAAAGGTAGGACCGCTGGGGGTGGGTGGGAATTGGGGGAGGGGACCGTAGCGGGCAACAGATGAAGGAAGACTATCAGTAGGTTTATAGGTTATAATGAAAAGGGCAGGCCCTGATTAGGCTGCAGTTGTTCTTGTGGGGAGGGGGAGGATCAGAATAGACCAGAAAAGTGGTGGATAGCAATAGTATGATGAAAAGGGCTGGCCCTGATTTCACAGATATGCAAGTCTACAGAAACAATAAGAAAGACAGTAGTTACTCTGACTTGCTTGTTTTGCATACCTATCTTATTGAAATAAAATAAGCCAATTTTACCAAGGAGTTATGTGGAAATTAGGAAGACAAGAATTTATAAGAGAAAAGGTTTAGTAGAAGTAGAGAAACAGCAGAACATACAAATAGTACAGCATCTAAAGACAGATTGCAGTTAGAAGTACAGAATGGGGGGGGGCAGCAAATATTCTGAAATAAGAAAATCAGTAGGTACTTTGGACTTGCTTGTTTTGCATACCTTTCTTTGAAATAAAATAAACACTTGTAACCAGGAGTATGTGGGATTTAGAAAGACCACAAGTTACAGGAGAAAGGGTTTAGTAATACTAAAAAAACAGTAGGGCTTACAAATAGTTGAAACAGCTTGCAAAAGGAGACTGCTGTTAGGAAAGTACAGTATGGAGAGAGGCAAACTAATGTCTGTGATGGAGTGCTTTACTTAAAAATAGAAATTAAACAAGGGCTAGCAGTTAAAGTTTGTCTGGAGGATAAAACATACTTTTTGTATATTTTGAAAATAGCACTCATTCCAAGGTTGCCTGGTTCTGTTAAAGAGCACTGCAGGCCAATAGATTGAACTTGGCTTGGTGGGGATCCAGAGAAAGTAGAATTAAAAGGAGAAGCTTGGGTATGAGCACTCCATCCAAAGAGACAAGCAGCTACACCAAGAGGAGAACCAGAGGAACCTCCACAAATATGGGATCCTGATGGCTAGAGAGGCATCAAACAGAAATTCACTTCCATTTAGACATATTGTATTTTCTGGCAGTGGGTTTCCTGGCCTCCTGCAGAAACCCATAGCAGGTCCTCAGAAAAGAGATGCCTAAAAGGGCTTAAAACACAACCGTGTCAGTTGAAGAGTGGACAGGCGAGGATGGACAAAGATAATCCCTTGTCTTGTATGAAAAAATTGACCCAGTGATGTAACTTTTGATTGCCCTTGGCCAAATGAGAAAGAAGGGGAACCAATGCTGTCTGGGCCAAAAGAGAGTTGCCAGCAAGATTTTGGGAGAGTTCTGCCTTATCTTTTGCAGAACTCATGGCAACAGAGGGAGGGAGGGGGGCTACAGAAGCATACCCTTCCATGTAAGGGCAGGGTGCCCACTTTCCAAGCCAGAGGACTTGGGACTGTGGAACAGAATAATGGAAGTTGTCTGTTCAGATGTGATGTGAAAAGATTTACCTGAGGAATAGCCCACCAATGGACAATGCCCAGAAACACATCTCTGTGAAATAATTGTGCATTAATTTGTGAACTTGCATGCTGGACATGTTCAAAGACTCTGTCACTAGTTTGTGCTCTGAGGGGAATGTAAACTGCTTGGAGTCGCTTGATACTGGATAGCTAGGTCCCAGACATGAAGATATAGTCTGC
The DNA here is from genome assembly GCF_019279795.1 of Protopterus annectens. Taxonomy (NCBI): domain Eukaryota; kingdom Metazoa; phylum Chordata; order Ceratodontiformes; family Protopteridae; genus Protopterus; species Protopterus annectens. The sequence goes on from NC_056739.1 coordinate 313,523,164, forward strand.
AAAGAAGATAGGATCTTATGGCCCCCTGTTTTATATCACATAACTGTGGTATTGTCTGAGAGGCCCAGGATGAAAGACTGAATGAAAAGCTTGGAGAGCTAAATGCAGAGCCCTCATCTCTTTTATGTTGATATGGTCTGACCTCTGAGGAGGAGGCCAAAGACCCTAAACAATCATGGGCCCACAGGAGCAACCCACTCCCTATCTGAGGTACCTGTAAAAAGCTCCTGAGTGGGAACTGAAACTTGAAAATGAAATCCCAGCTTGTGTGTGTTGATGAATCCACCAATAAATCTTGAGCTTGAGACTGGGAAGAAAAAGCACTGGGAACTCCAGAAGGTGGCAGTACTGAAGCCAAACTGATTTGATGTACCACTAAAGATGTTCTTCATGTTTCACTGTTGCAGTCATTACATTTGGGTAATCCTGCTGGCAGGTTGCCCTCAGCCGGCCTGAATTCCAAAGTCTTAAGTCCTGCATCGGCTGCTGTCACCCCTTCCCTGACGTCAGGTCGTAAGGGGTGTAAAAGAAGCAGCCAACGCCATTATCTTCAGTCTTTCTTACTGCACGGTGCCCGAAGCAGAAGCAGTTCGCAAGTGCTGGTCGGCCGACTCCTGAGATTTTCGTGTTTGAGTTTCAGATCCGAAGTCTTCAATAAAGCTAAGTACCTCATTGGGGAAACATTTTTCTTGCTCCAGACCAATGTCAGAAAAAGTTAATAATTGTATTTCTTGTGGAAATCAAATACCTCATAAGGATTTTCATTCTTACTGTATTCCTTGCCTAGGCCCTGATCACAATGTTACTGGTTGTCGGTTTTGTGCTAGATTTAACCAATGCACTAAAGCATCCGTATAATTTTGCTTTAAACTTTTTTGGACGCCGGCTTAATTATCCTGAAATGTCATCAGATAGCCATCCGACTACCGGAGTTTACAAAAAATGCAAACAAAAGGATAGAGACCTCTTCTGACCACGACGTACCTTACTGTCAGTTATGTGCTTTATTTAATCAGCGCACTATCCATCGTTGTTATATTTTTGCCTTTCATTATTTCGGTTCTCAGTTTAATTATTCAGAAATGTTGTCGATTAGCCATCCGACTACCGGGATTCTGAAAAAACACAACGATAAAGACAGAGACAGGCCATCGAGGTCCAAAACTGCCAACTTCCCTTCTCGTAAGACAGTCACCGGTTCGCCGATTCTCAGTGAGGCACTTTCGCAGCCCCTGATGCCCGCTACTTTACAGTCACAGGCCTCTACCGACTCTCACGTGGAGTCGGCCATGCCGCTGGATACTCAAGGAATTGGAGCCGCAGACGCTAATCCCTCAGATGGGTCCGGAGCCGCTGAGCAGGTACCGGCTTCTGAGGGCGAGTTCAGACCTAAATATATTTACATTAAAATGACTTCAGCTTCAAAGGCAAAGACTAAAGCAAGGAAACAAACTCAAGAGCCACTTGGACAGGCCTCTATACCCAAAAAACAGATGCTCAAAATGGCCAAAGACTTGATTACCTTGATCAGGGGTTCCCATCCCCCTCCTGATAAGAGGCCTAGGCAAGACACTGACTGAATCTTCAGATCAGGTTTCTATTTCTTCTGATTCCTCTTCTGATCAGGAATATTCTCCCCTCCGCTATGAGGATTCAAATGCTGAAGAATCTATACCTTCAGCATCTCCTCCTGAGGACTATTCCTTTGGGGAAACATTGCATACCATGAGGGAGCATTTCCACTGGGAGAGCCAAGATTTTTCAGAATCTAAAAAGAGACTCGGAGATTTTCTTTTACTGCCTCAGCACAAGCCTCTAGCCATTCCACCTGTGTTAGACATTGTAGATGTGTTTTCGGAGTCTAGTCTGACCCCTGACTACTTACCCCCAGCTCCTGTTAAGCCTGACAGATATTACAGGGTACCTGACTCACACAAATTTCTTTTTAAAAACCCTGCTGCTGACCCAGAAACTATTTCACAGGGGCCAAAGGGAGTTAAGGCTTCCACTGAAAAAAACCCAACCCCGTCTGACAGAGATTCAAGGGCACTGGATAGATGGGGGAAAAAAGGTTTACACATCTGCAACTTTGGCTATAAGGGCCTTAAACTGTCAATTTCATATGCTTAAGTATCAGCAACATGTCATGGGATTGCTTAAACAGAAAATGTTGTTAAATTCTGAATGTGCAGAAAACAAGGAAATGCAGGATTTATTGTATGCAGCAGAGCAAGTTGGAAAACATACTTTGCAATGTGGTTTTGATTCTTTGGAGGCCTCCTGCAGGGCCGCAGTTACGGGTTCTGTAATTAGGAGGCATGCTTGGTTAAAGGAACAGAATCTGCCTGATCATGTTGAAGTTAAATTACTAGATGCACCTTTACAGCTTGATACTTTGTTTGGTGTTAAGGCAGAAGAGGTGTTAAAGAAAATGGAGGACAAAGCTAAATCTATGCAAACTGTCAAAGATTTTTTACAAGTACAGCCACCTAGGTTTAGTAGACACTGGCCTACAAAAAATTGATCCTTTCCTGTGTCAGACAGACCTCAAAGGGGCAGATCCAGATGCCCTGGGGCAGATCCCAGGTGCAAAGTTCTTATAGGCCCAAGCAATGGGGTGCTTCTACCTCCAAAGCTGGAGAAGATAGATCACAAACATACAGAAAACAGTCCCAATGACTTCCCCCTGCCTGCACCAAGCACTTATCTTCCGGCAGCACCCTTAGGGGGAAAATTAGCACTTTTTGCTCAAAATTGGCACATCATAACCCAGGACAAGTGGGTTCTAAACATAGTGACACAAGGCTACAAGTTCCATTTCCATACTCTGCCAAAGGCAAACAGCTTGCCAGATCTGCCAAAAAAAAACAATGGGCAGAGGCACAAAAACAAGTCTCATCCCTCATGGACATGGGGGCCATTCAACAAGTACCAGAGCAAGAGCAGGGACAAGGATTTTACTCAAGACTGTCCTTGGTACCCAGAAAGGACAAGGCCTGGAGGCCGATACTGGACCTGTCTATTCTGAACACTTTCCTGGATATTCCAAAATTCAAAATGTTGACTTTGTAGCAGCTTCTGCCCATGCTGGGCAAGAATGCTTGGCTTGTGACTTTAGACCTAAAAGAGGCATACCTGCATGTTCCAATCAGACAATCATGCGGAAGATACCCAAGATTCAAGGCTGGTTCAATGCATTACCAATTCTCTGCACCACCCTTTGGCTTATCTACTGCGCCCAGGGTCTTTACAAAGTGCCTGGCACCAGTAATTGCATTCTGCAGACAAAGAGGAATACAAATATATCCTTACTTGGACGACTGTCTCATTCAAGCAGAGAATAAGGACATTCTTCAACAGCTGGCATTTGTGAAAAGACTTCTAACATGCTTAGGGTACACAGTCAACAAAAAGAAATCAAAACTATTACCCTGACAAGAGATAACATTCCTGGGTGCAAGCTTGAATACAACTGCCCAGATGGCTTATCTCACGCCAGACAAACAAAGGCAACTGACTACCTATTTCAAAATGTTGGCAACAAAGGCCCAGTTATCTGCAAGAAAAATTCTGCAGGCTTTGGGCTTCATGGCGTCCTGCATCCTACTAATTCCATATGCAAGACTGTATATGAGGAAACTTCAATGGTACCTAAAAAGTGTTTGGACTCAACATTGCCACAGCCTGGAAACAGTCATTACTCTCATTCACTGCCTGAAACAGGAGTTTCAATGGTGGGCAAAGGCTTGTCATCAGAACAAGGGACAGCCATTCACATTACATCTAGCCAGGCAGACACTAACAACGGATGCATCAGACTATGCCTGGGGAGCCCACATGGCAGGAAGATGCATTCAGGGCACATGGTCCTCAAACCAAATGCATCTACATATCAATCAAAAAGAGATGTTAGCTGTTCAAAATGCCCTGACAGCCTTCAAGGACCTACTTCATCCGAGACAACTACTGATAAAGACGGACAACACCACAGTCATGTGGTATATAAACAAGCAGGGGGACACACATTCTTACCCCCTTTGCAGACTAGCCATGACCTTGTGGGACACAGCTTTGACTTACCAAGTACATCTGCAGGCACAATTCCTGCCAGGAAAGGAAAATACTCTGGCAGATGAACTAAGCAAAAACCTCATGGATCCCCATGAGTGGAAGCTGGATCCACAAGTCTACAGCATGATAACAAGGAAATGGGGATGCCCGGACATAGATCTATTTGCCTCTCCTCTCAATTACCAAATAAAAAGATTCTGCACAAGGACTTATTACAGACAAGCATGGAAAGTGGACGCCCTATCTTTCAGCTGGAAAAACATATCAGTATATGCCTTTCCTCCACTGCCTCTCCTCCCCAAGGTGCGCCTAAAAGTCAGACAGGAGAGGCCAAAGATGATACTGATTGCCCCAGACTGGCCACACCAGTACTGGTATCCAGTACTAAGGAACTTATCTCTATACCCAGCTTGGACCTTACCTCAAATACCTCCACTACTGTCGCAGCAAAACAATCGGATCATGCAGAGCCAACTCAGGACATTAAACTTGGCAGCATGGCGGATAAGGTTCTTCATACAAAAAACACCTCTCCGTAAAGCTGTGATGGATGTCATTCTTTAAGCCAGAAAGCCTAGTACTAGAAAGTCTTATGCTGGAAAATGGAAGAGATTCTAGGCACAAGGAACTGATACAGCGGTACCAAATATTCCTCAGATTTTGCAATACTTAACTGAGATGCTGGACAAAGGCCTATCTTTTTCATCAATTAAAATTCATGCCTCTGCCATTTCTGCTCATTACAATACAGAGCCACCACTTTTTTCTCACCCTTTATTAAGGCAGTACCTCAGAGGAGCCAAAAATTTAAGGCCCCCAAGGAGACTACCAATACCTGCATGGGACCTTAACTATGTCTTGGAAAAGCTCACCCTGCCTCCTTTTGAGCCAGCTGCTACTGCTGATATGAAGTTTTTCTCTTGTAAAACAGCTCTGCTATTAGCAATTACTTCTGCAAGACAATTGTCAGAGCTACAGGCGCTCATGGCTGTGGAACCTTTCATCATTTTTCATCCAGACAGGGTCTCCCCGAGGACAAACCCAACATTTATGCCTAAAGTAGTGTCCAGTGTGGCTCTTAACCAAGCCACCCATCTGCCAACTTTTTACCCAAATCCACAGAACAAGGGGGAGAGAATTCTGCATTCTTTGGACGTACACAGACAGCTTAGATTCTACTTGGACAGAACCAAAGCTTTCAGGAAGACAGAGCAATTACTAGTGGCGTATGCTGCAGGATCACAAGCAAAGCCTATCTCAAAGCAGACTATTTCTAAGTGGTTAGACCACTGCATTCATTTCTGCTACTTACACCATGGCAAGCCAGTGCCTAAGGGCATTAGGCCTCATTCCACCAGAGCTGCAGCCACCTCAGCAGCCTTTCTCAGGGGAGTACCAACCAGAGACATTTTAGAGGCGGCTACTTGGAGTTCACTGCACACCTTTACAAAGAATTATCATCTGCCACTCTACTCTAAATCCAGGGCAGGCTTTGCCACTGCAGTTCTGCAGGGCCTCATAGCCACTCCTACTGCTGTCTAGTTCCAGCCTCCCAACCATAGCTTTGGGACTTTACCCAAATGTAATGACTGCAACAGTGAAACATGAAGAACGTAGTACAGTTGTGTACACTTACCATAAATGTAGATGTTCGAGTGTATTCACTGTTGCAGTCCAGGTTACCCACCCGCCTTCCCCCTTTTTTCTTTTGGATCTTATCTTTCCTCCTCTGATTTATACTACCTATACGGTGTATTTGCTTATAGATGAAGGTAAAATTTATATTGGTGTATTTCTGAATATATATATATATATATAAAGTTTGGCTACCCTTTTTGGGGGCACCTGACATCTGGGGCAAGAAAAACTGATGAAAATGGCGTCAGCTGCTTCTTTTATACCCCTGACGACCTGACGTCAGGGAAGGGGCAACAGCAGCCGACGCAGGACCCAAGACTTTAGAAATCAGGCCGGCTGAGGGCAACCTGCCAGCAGGATTACCCAAATGTAATGACTGCAACAGTGAACACACTTGAACATCTACATTTATGGTAAGTGTACACAACTGTACTTTTCCTGATATTGGAGCCTGGTAAGAGGGAGCATGGGAATAGTGGAAGCCATGAACACTGGGTCTCAGAAATTCGCTGCTGTGACAGGTTCCAGAGGAAGATGGGATTGGAAGAAGGTCATCAGAGAGAGAGACTTGGGGCAGGAAGGGGTGTCAACATAGAAACTGTTTAAAGCCTGAATCTGAGGAAAATATGACCCTGGGAAGGTGTCGGAACCAATTCCTGGAAGTTTATGGTGAACCCTAGACTGTGTAGTAGGCAAGTAGTAAACTGGAAATCCTGAAGCAGACTGCTAGGTGGAGGAGCTTCAATAAGCAGATGGTCTAGATAGGGAAAAAATCTGAATACCTTGAAGCCTGCAAAAAAGCAATGGCAGGAGTGAGGCATTTAGTGTATACCCGTTGGATAATAGAGAGGCCAAAGCGCAAAGCAGAGAACTGGAAATGCAAGGAGAAGACTGAGAAAAGTAAAAAAATTTCCTGAAGATAGGATGGATGGGCATATAAAGGCATGCATCCTTGATCCAGAGACACCTGAAGGGCTAGAAGAAATAGAAGAGGAAACAATGTCTGAAGGAATAATATCCGAAAGGAAGGAATCTTGAGAAAGGTGTTTAGCAGGGAAAGATCCATATTTGGTCACAATATACCATACTTTCGTGGGACCAAAAATGTTCTCGAATAAAAACCTTTCCCTACCTGGGTGGGAGGCACAACTTGAATGGTACCCTGATGTAACAGTGAGTGAAGAACCTCTGGGACATGAGAAAGCTGTTCCTGAGGAGGTTGAGGAATTCCTGAAAAGGGAGGAAGAGTTTTCCAAACCATTAAATACCCATGATGGATAATGGACAGAACCCAAGAATCTGATGTGATTCATAACCAGTTTGGGAGAGACAGGGAAAGGCAGGACGACAAGGGGAGCCTGGCAGAGGGGAGGGGGAAGCAAACCATCCAACAGAACCAGGCTTGTCTTAAAAGGAAGATTTGTGGGAGGCAGGAGTCTGAGGAGACTTGAGAAAAACATGCCTAGAACCTTTCTAACCCCTTAGGAGTAGGGGATATTGTCTACGAACAAAGGCAGACTTGGAAGGATATTTCCTCTGAAACTTAGGAACAGGAGAAACAAAAATATGTTTCAGTTCCTGAAAGGCTTTGCTCTTGTCCTGGACGGACTTGAAAAGGTCAGCAGCAGCATAGAAAAAAATCCTTTTGTTATCCAAAGGATCCTACAAAAGTCTGACCTTGATATTGAGGCATATCCTGAAGATGAAGCCAAGAATAATTCCTTATAACATAACCAAAGGCAGCAGGCCTGGAAGGGGCATCAGCTACAACATAGCTGCATTTGATGCATGGCAGGCATCTTAAGAAGTTTAGCCCAGCAGGGAAATGGCCAGAGCCTTCCCTCAGAGTTAGGAGGGTCAGAGACCACCTTTGAAACCTGAGGAAGGACAGTCAAAAGATGGTCATATGTGTCTGGTAGTTAATGGTCCTAAAGGTCAAGGTGGCAGCAGTGTAAATCTTCCTGCCCAACCTTTCCATGGCCCTACTATTATCAGAAGACAGCAGTTTGGTGCAAGGCAGCAACTTGGATGGCCCGTCAGAAGACACTGACACTACAGTAGGGTCAACATAAGGGCATTCATAAAGAAATTTTTAGCTTCAGGAGACTGAATCAGGAGCTACAGAAGCTGCAGAAAAGGTATCTAAAATGGCATCCAGAAAAGGAGAAACAGCAGGTTTGGAAGACTCCAGCTATAGGAGCTCATAATACCTGTCTTTAATGTCAGAGATACAGGAACAATCCCACTTAAAATAATCCATCATGCGGGCAATAGTATCCCCAAAGGAGAACTCTTCAAAAGAGTCTGAACTTGAGGGACTTTCCTCCTGTGAACCGTAACCCAAGGGGGAAGGGATTTGGGAAGGAAAAGCAAGAGATTCCTCCCTGAGTGTAGATCCTCATTTGAGGAATCCAATTCCCTAGGCCTCTTGACTGGAGTGGAAGACTGGGGGAGCACCAACAGAGACCCCTTGAGCTGGCTTCATGCCCTCAAAGCATTGAATAAACCAAAGTGAAATTCTGACATTTGTGTTGTGGATCCTTCACAACAAGGGAAATATCCTTTGTCTTTTGTTTTTCTGTGAGACGTCTGCACTAAACACCCTCAGAGGTTCAGACTCTTGACATACCTATAATAGTTGTAGAAGTCTCCTCCATGAAAAACTGAGAAATCCCTCTCATTCCTTTGGAAATTAACAGATGAGGTTCCCTGTCAACATCACATACAGACTTTTGCAAAGCCTCAAACAGGATGTGTGAGAAGTTGGAAACATGCTGGTCTCCAACAAGGTTTTGGCAGAGGAATCCGAAGCAAGCACAGGACAGTCTTCAGGGCCTTCAGTGACCTCAGGAGATATCAGGAGGAGGCTGGACAGCAGCTGGATTGGGCTTGACTTTTTTTGGCCTTTTTCTTGGTAGACTGCCGGCCGTGGGAGGATTCTGCAATAGCATCCTGAGCCAATAACTTGTGACATTGGCTTTCCAGGTGTATGGACAGAGGAGATGGGGGAATTCACTTGCCTCCAACACTGACATTTTCCCTTTCTGGATGACAGACACAACAATAAGAAAAGGAAGAGAAGTAATCCCAAGAAGGCACTTACCTGAAAAAACATCTTGGTACCCATCATAGCAGAAGGGTGTTCAGACTGACATTCAATGGTGACATTCAGACTGGTGCAAAGAAGTTCTGATTGTATGCGTCCATACGTCATCTTTATGTCGTACACCTTGTGTAGAGAGCATGTGTGTGCGCCATATGGTGCCTATAAGAATTAAAGGCTTTGGTGTACTGGACGGACATTGGACAATCCTTGGCTGGAGATCCCTTAGGTAAAGAAAAGTGCAACAGTGATACGGAAGGACAACTATAATTACCAAAAGTTTTATAGTCAGTTAGCTGTTGATAATCGTCACTATCATCATAAAGAATCCTCAAAACTCTATTTTGTACTTTTGTTTTTCTTTGTTCTGTAATAGTACATTATTTTGAATAGCTTCTTTTAAGTAGCCTGGGGATGTTTTAGGTGCTTCATGTTTTGTGTACAGTTTACAAACTTTTACTTTGTTTAGCAAGCAATATAATTATGACAAGTTTGGAGGATTTTTAGTGTTCGTGATGACACACCAGGAGTGGCAGTAAACTACTGTGTGATGTGCCAGTTGAATAAAGAAACTGTTCCCAGTTGACTAATCACCACCACACCCCTCTAACTTGGTCCATAGTCAAGATAAATATAATGAAGCGAAGTAAATGGAAAGCCATACTGGTACTATATGTACAACCTAAAAAGTTGAGTAAACACTGACAGCACAGCTGGAGGAGAAGAACTTCTGAAATAAACAGGGTATCACTCTGCCATTCCTACACAATACCCTGTACTATACTCTGTCAATTACTCCATTGTTGCACGATATGGAGTGCACTCGTGTATTATATACAAACATAGATGTATATGCATCAGTGTGTCCTTGGCTGTCTATGCACTTAATCTGAACAAACAATCCTGCCTTAAGCTATGATCAGCACAAGCCTCATCCACATTACAGTCGCATTGAACTTAAGCGCAGAGTTATAAACACTGGCTTCCCAGGAGCCTCAGTCTAGTGCTTTTCATTGCTGTCTTGCCAACGACTACATCTTGGCTAGAACTATTTTGCATTCATATGTACAAAGTTGTTTCAAAAAATGTACAGGTATTACAAAGGTACTATCCCTTCTTACTTTGCCATTGTCTGTCCCTAGCTCAGTCACTGGTACACGAAAGTCACAGTTGCTGTGCCCTCTTAAAATGAGTCATCCATACTATTAATGTATAATATAGCTAACCAGTATCTTTCTCTTCAAACAAGAATGCTGTTTTAATTCACCTGTTTGGGTAGTTAACGTTAAATATATCAAATCAGCCAGCTACATGCTTGCAAGAATGAATAATAAAATTCTTTTAAGAAATTAGGTAATGCAATTTGAAAAGTATTTAAATGTACCCTTGCATAGGAAAATACAGATGGCATAAGAAAACTACTAGAAAAACAAAATTAAGCCCGGTGAAAGATGAGCATGAACAACATTTATTAAGCACTCTTCAGATGGATCATTTTGTTTTTTCTAACAGAAGATTCATCTAATTTTGACTTTTGTTATCCTTTAGCAGTTGTGAGAGATGGACAGAGTTACAGACACAAGTTCACTGACTCACCCAGATCCTGCTCCAAAAGTAAGAAAAAATGCCCAAGGGAAAAAAGAAAAAAAAAAATAAATGTTTTTGTTTACTCACATTAGGAGGCCTGATTGATTCTGTCAAGGCCATCTGTTGATACCTGAGTTGGTTGTCTGGAACAGCACAGTGTATTGTGTAGTGCAGTGCTATTATTACACTTTTTTGTAGCTTCTTATATAGTATAATTGCCCTTTTAAGAGAAATAAACTCTCCTGAGCTGGGATGGTGTATTCTGGGATTGCACCATATCTGACCTTATCAATACTGTGAAAGCACAATTCATAAATCTTTTATTGATTGTGATGATGAATGATTAAATTAACTATTTTGCAATTGTATTCTTAAATTGTATATTTCATGTACAATCCTGCATTTGCTTAAATAGTGGAAATATTCATGTAATAGTACCTGACAGTACACATTACAAGGAAATAGCTGACCACACAGGTGATATAAGGCTGACTGCAGATGGAGAGCCTCCACAGCCCAACAAGGTCCATTATTTCCCTGTAATACCTACCTTTGAAGGCATGATTGTGATAGAAAATAGGAAGTTGAGTTGTCTTGTATTTAATATATTAGTATTTACATATTTTTTATATAAATTTTTTCCACCACCTTATGTTCAGAATTGTTGGTCACATTTTACATCCAAAGTACACATTATGTAATTTCATAATGTCTGTAGAAACAGTCTGTTACACACACAGGCAGAGATACTCACATAAATACAGGAACTTAGATATGTGCGTGCACACAAACAAAAGTGATCAATTATGAACACCTTCTTGACTGTGTTACTCCTCAGATGTCACTTTGATCAGTTGAATGAAAAATACATAAGAATCCAAAAAAACGAAGCCAAACTCAGAACCACAAAAACAAGCCGTGAACGACTCCAGGCAGTCAAAAAAGATTTATTTAAGCGCTTTTCGTCAGTTTAATAAGCTGACTTCTTCAGAACACAAAACAAAGACCACTGACAGCTTGATCCTTATAAAGGCATAACATTCATTAAGGTCTTCAAGCAATAATTCAATTAGTCTAATTGACATAAAATGAAATGAATTTTAAAAAAAGGAATGAATAAATTTAAAAAGGGGCTATTTAAAACGACAGTAACCAATTAATGGTAGCAAACTAAACAACCTTGTAGGTATACCTACAACACAAGTACATAAAACAATCTGTTGGTATGAAAGTAAATCCTGTCGAGTGTGTTGCATGTTGCAACCTTTTACTAACCTACAATACCACAGTACTATTTACTTTTATACAGCTTTTGAACCCTAGTTTTGTTTTACTGTTAAATCAAGGTTCTAAACCTACCCATGTCATTGTGTATAAAGTGAAGACCTCCAATTCCCCAAAAGTTGTTGTAAGTTTCAAAAGACATGTTAGAAAACATGGTAAAAAATCAGTTTATAAACCAGTTTAGAAAAAAGAATTAATGTCTTATTGTTTTTATATATTTATATGTAATTGTAGAACAATAAATAAGTATACTACAATATTTGATAGTGCTGAAAACTGCTACTAAAAAATTAATATTAATTAAATTAATATTTGCACAGCAAATTTTAAAGACATAGCAAAAAGTTAAAAAACACGGTTGTTTGTATGTGGTGATACTACAAAAGTCGCTACAAAGAGTATGTAAAATACATGAAGGTGTGTGAAAGTCACACTTACCACATATACTTGATAAATTTCAGAATGAAAAATACATGCAAGCAGAGCACTGCAACTCCTCAAATACTTAGCAACTATCACTGATTTTGTGTCATATTTATCACTGTCCCTCACGCAACGTTTGATTTTCTGGTAAATCACTGAGGACTACAGTCGGCCATTATAATTTCATACCATTTATGGTTCAGAAAATGGATGCTGATCCAAAACTTCTTGTTCTATTAAAATTAGTAAATTAAAGTAGCATTCAAAAAGTTCTCATGTGCCCCCCCCCCTGAATTACTGCTGGCTTTGTCCATAATTCTTGAGCAAAGAGGTATCTTTTTCACACCCAGATGTAACTGCATTACTTTTGTTTGCCTCCCAAAGATTCACTAAAAACATGACTTCTTAAGCTGTGGTTAGTGAGAGGAAAGTAAAACAGCAAGTCTTTGCAACATCTGCTTCAGTTATAGTTGCTGCTCTAGTTATTTTTTTTTTATCTTTTTACTTATTTTTCGGCTTGACACTCACTAAAAGATATCTTTAGCAAGCATAAACAAGATGGCAACAGTTTGCTTCTTTCACAGTCCGTACTTCATGGTGGCTTAATATGCTCGTTGACATGAAGTGACCAACTTTTCTTTAACATGTTTTTACCTCTGCATTAATATCCTTGTGGAGAAAGTTTGCTCTCCTGTAGAGTATATTTGTATGCTCATCCCATTTTCTAATGCTAATTAACCCTCCAAGATAGTCAAGAAAGCTATTCAACTTTTGTATAGATATTTTGGTTGGGTAAAATGACTGTTACATAATTTCTGTTTTTCTTTGAAAATGATTTTTTTTTTCAAAGAAGTGATGAACTCGTACAGTGAAAACTGTGTGGTCATCCAAGCAGGTCAGCCAAATCACTGGGTATAGCTAAAGCAAGTTTATAGCAAGGCATAGTCTTTGTACTCAGAGGTACTTTTTTAACTGAACTTATCTTAGAAGCATTATAACTAGTAGAGGCATTACAGTGTCTGACTCTCTAATGTAATGCATACAGCACAGATTTGTACACAACAAGTTTAGAGATGTTAATTTAGTTTTATTGTAATAGAGAATCAGCTGAATTGTAAGGACATCATTTGGATGTGTGTGTGCATTTATTAACAAAGTAAGGGTGCGACACAATCTCTTGACTGCATAACAGAAATATCTGGCTGTATACTCAGGACAATTAATCCAGGGTTAGTTGGTGTATCCCAGGTGCTCTCTGTTTCCATATATATCCATATATGTGTGTATGTGTATGTATGGATTCACATCATCAAATATCATTTTCGTGAGATGAAAATTACAAAAATGAAATACCCGAACAGAGAATTTTTCCCAGGACAAGTAAACACTTGCCCACCTTGCCCTTTTCTACACTTTAGTGCGATCCCGGAGGTGGCATATATAGTTGGGAGGTGTGTGTGTGTGGGGGGGCATAGCTCCCCACCTAGGTAGGTTTTATTTACTCCGGTGTGTGTTTTGTTGAAGTTTGGCAAGTGTTTACTTGCCCTGGGAAAAATTAGCCATTTGTGTATTTTGTCTTTGCAATTTGTCTCGCCACAGGTGTAGCTGAAGAGATATGGGTTCCTTCCTACCTGACTCTGGTGACACTCCTATAGGCCCAACACACCAAGGTGGCAAGAGGGGACAGATTTTATTCTAGGTGACGCATCTATTTTAAAAAGGCAATAGCACAACCATAAACAAATTATTTCAACAGTGCACTAGTTAGCAATAAAGCAAGCATGCAATAAAAACATACATTCACCCTCTTCCCCAGAACTCAACAGAAGAAAGTCTTGACATTCAAACATGCACAAAGAAGGCAAAATCAATGAGCAGTAAAGCTTTATAATGCAGCAATACAAACACAGCAAAAAATGCAATGTCATTAAGCAATAAGGGATTCATAATACGATACAGATATGAGAAAATGCAATGTCATTGAGCAGTAAAGATTTTTTAAGGTAGCAGTACTAACATGGCAAAATGCATTATCATTTAACAATAAACATTTATAGTGCCACAATACAAATATGAGAGAATGCAGTGTCATTCAGCAGTACTAACACCCTCTACCCCTTGATCAATTCTAAACAGACCAGCTATGAAACACTCTATAATACCCTGTTCACTGGCCAGTGACTATTTACAGTCTTGCTGCCGGCATGATGGGGCCCAAGTTGGAGTTCATATGGATCCCAGTTATTTGTAATCCACAGGGACCACAATCTTATAAAAATATAAAAATAACGGCCAGAACCTCTCACCACTCTGTTGAGAATATCCTAGTGACCAGGCGCCGTGGTTCCTATGATGAGAAAAGTAGAAAATCACCTACCAGAACTCTGGTAATCATTTATGGCTTTTTGGTACTAGGCCCAAGAGAACTCCTTTTCTTGCTGAATCATAGCAGGCGTGGAGCTACTGGTTTCAGACTTCTCTCCTGATTCCACAAAATACCATCATCCAGGATTTCAGCCAGAGACAGACACAATCTGCTACTTCACTTCCCTGTCCCAAAGCACTAGAAAAGAAAATACAGTCATGCTGCAAGGCCCTTTTCCCTTCAGCTATGTGTTTCAGTCTTCCCTCCTTCAGCTAGTGTTCCGGCCCCTCTTTCACTTTTGAAATTCTTTTATATTCCTGAAAAGGAGCTCCAACTTGTGGTGCAATGGGAGAATACAGTGTATTACTTCTACATGAAATACAGTGGGAGCTACACACACACACATATATATAATATATATATATATATATATATATATATATATATACACACATACACAATATACAATAATCATAGTTGACTCAGTAGTGAGGCACACTGATGTCCCACTCACTAGGTTGAATAAGGAGAAGGTAACAGTCAGCTGTCTATCAAGTGCCAGAATCCAATACATAACACATGCACTCAGATGTTCAAGTGTATTCACTGTTGCAGTCATTACATTTGGGTTATCTGCTTGCAGTAGCCCTCAGTCGGCCTGATTAACAAAGTCTTGAGTCTCGCGTAGGATGCTGTCCCTTCCTCCATGACGTCCAGTCGTCAGGGGTATAAAACATGCAACCGACACCATTACATCAGTCTTTCTTGCCATGTGGTGATAGAAGCAGAAGCAGTTCGCAAGTACCGGTCAGCCGACTCCTGAAATTTTCATTTTCAAGTTTCAGAACTGAAGTCTTCAACTAAAGCGAAGTACCCCATTGGGGAAACTTTTTCTTGCTCCTTACCAATGTCAGTAAAAGTTAATAATTGTATTACTTGTGTAAAGCAAATACCTCACAAAGATTTTCATTCGTACTGTATTCCTTGCCTGGGCCCTGACCACGACATACCTTGCTGTCGGTTTTGAGCTTTATTTAATCAGCACACTATCTATCGTCAGTATATTTTTGCCTCTAAATATTTCGATTCTCAGTATAATTATCCAGAAATGTCATCAGTTAGCCATCCGACTTTTATGGTAAGTGTACACAACTGTACTGTCTCTCCACAACAAGTACAAGTATGACTCTGTCATTGTCCATGTGGGTGTGAATGACCTGAGACACGCTCCTCCCTGGACTACATGAAAAGAGACATGGTGCTCTCGGATTATGTGGCCCAGGCAGGTATGACCCTAGCCCTGAGCAGCATCCTACCATCACCTAGCATGATACCACAGTACAAGCAGAAAATGATTGACTTCAACAATTGGCTAAGTTTCTGGTGTCATTCTAAGGGGATCCTATATCTCTCTGCTTGGGATGACATGATTGATGGACCTCGATGCTTTGCCAGAGATGGCCTGCATCTGTCATCCCTGGGTTTCCGGGTACTGGCTAAGGATGTTGCCTCCCCATAGTGCATTTTGTAAGCAGTGTAGCAAAGACCAAATTACCACCCTAACAGCTATAAAGAAATGCAATCTGAGGGTCATGCTGCTCAGCGCCTGAAGTCTAAATCTCAAGATGTACTCACTCTGCGCACTCCTCAAAATGGAAAACATTGCCATTTTTGCTGTAACAGAAACCTAGTTTAAAGCAGTAGAAAGCACCCCTGTGCTACCAGGCTATACCTCATTCCACACCTTTCAGCCCCAGGACATGGATCAAAGTTCCAAAGGTGGTGGTGTCTCCATATTCATAAAGGATATGCACACCTTCAGACTAGTAGCCCTAATGGATCTGAGATACTCCAGGTACAACTAACATTGGGTAAGACTGTGATTCAGGTCATAGCCTGCTATATGTTCCCTACCATGTCCCAAGACTCTCACTCCACATTCCTAAGCACCTTGGAAACGATCAAGATCCAAACCAACACTCCCATACTAGGTGACTTTAACTACTCCTCCAACTGGGAAAACTACATGTGCACCAATGCTTCTTGGAATTCATAAACTCCAATGCCCTGGACCAGCTCATTCTTATCCCCACTAGAGGAAGCAACATGCTTGAACTGGTTATTACTAACATGGGCAAGTGTTGCTCTTCACCCGTATTCAGTTCCTCCCTGGTTAGATCCGACCACAAATGAATCACCATGGAAATCACATCTTACCCACACTCCCTGCAAAAGGTACCCACCATGAAAAACTTCTCCAAAGCTGACTTTGGACTCTTATAAACAGAGGTGGCTAACTTCACAGCACCCATGCCAATGGAAAATAGATGCATGACTGCCGAATCATACACCAATGCACTGTACGAACATGTACATAAATATATGGAACTAGCCATACCCAACAGAACCAAGATGCTCTCCTCCAAAAAAAAAAGGAAGCTAATCTGGTGGTCTCCTTCCATTAATAATCTCTCTACAACATAAGGAAGAAACTGTTGCAGAAAAAGGTGATGTCCCGAGACTGGAAAAATTCCCTTATTAGCCTCAACAAAAAGTTGAGATCCCTCATCAAAACCTTCAAAGCCAGCTATGAAGGCAGAATTGTGGCAGACACTAAAAACAACCACAAAGCCTTCTACAGTTATGACAAGAATTTGCATGGCAATATCCAGATTTTGAGTTACTGCACAATGGTACCTCATATGCTGAACCAACAGATATTGCCAACATACTGACTGACAGATTCAGTGCCAACTTTACCCCCCCCCCCCCCCCCCCAAAGGACCAATCTCAATACCGGAATAATTCCAGGCACCCAGCATTACTGCAGCACAGGTTAAAGATTCATTATCAAAGGCCAAGAATACAGCTTCCATTGGACCTGACAATATCCCTGGCTGTGTTCTACATAAATTACAAAGTGAACTGGCACCATGTCTGTGTGCCCTGTTCACTCACAGCCTCACCTTTGGCTTTGTCCCTACCAAATGGAGCACTGCTACAGTCATCCCTCTCCATAAAGTAGGAGCGACTACAGACCATGGAAATTATCACCCCATTAGCCTTATGAGTCTGATGTGTAAGGCTATGGAGTGCATCATCATGGACCTAATTAAGGATATAGGGAATCTCCAAACTCTAGATCCCACGCAATTTGGTTTTGTTGAAGGTGGATCATGCCTGCTCAACCTGGTTGACTTCTCTGAGTCAGTCACCAGAGCTGTGGATGAGGGTAAGGCAGATCATACAGCCTACCTCGATATGGCCAAGGCCTTTGTTACCATTCCTCACTCAGGAATTATTGATAAACTCACCAAACTAGGCATAAATTCCTATATCATTAGGTGGGTTGCAAATTGGCTCGCAGAACCCACAGTGTGAAAGTGGCGGACTCCAAGTCAGACTGCCGACCAGTCACAAGTGGAGTTCCACAGGAACTGGTCCTGGGTCCTCTCCTGTTTAGCATCTACTTCTCAGAAGTCCAGGCCAACACGGAGGCACTCTGGCTGACCAAGTTCACAGACGACTGCAAGCTGAAAGCCATTATTAACTCCCCAAGTGATGCAGACATCCTACAGAAAGGCTTCACTGAGACCAATGACTGGTGTCGAAACCATGCCCTTAAGCTTAATGCCAAAAAATGTCATCATCCCCTTTGGGAAAAACTCAGTTTCCACTAATTACCACATTGATGGGAGCCCACTGAAGGCATTATAAGAGATCTGGGGACACAGGTTGACGGCAAACTCTCCTTCGACCACCACATTGACACTGTGGTCAGAAAGTCCTATGTGCACATCTCATTACCAAGGGTTTTGCATCCAGGAAGAACAAGGTCATTTCTCTGTACTCTTCCCTCATTGGACCAATCAGAGTATAGTGCCCCATTTGGCATGTACCTCACTAGATACCTGCAACAGATGGAGAGGCCACAAAAGTACCTCATGAAGAGGATCCTAGGCCTTAAACACATGTACTACATGAACATACTCAAAAAAAAAAAAAAACTCCAGTTATTCTCGGTCTCATATTGTCTACTAAGAGGCGATCTCTGCTTGACTTACAAAGCCACATTTGACCCAGCTCTGTTAGAAATGCTACATCTAAAGAAATCCCAATCTCTCCGCACCACATGCTCCAGAGACCTCACCCTCATTACCACAATCAATAGAACATGTTGGAGGGATAGGTTCATTTACCCAGAAGACTGCCCATGCTCTGGAGTAGACTTCCCATACATGTCAATCAGAGCACCTCACTGGCCCTCTTCAAGAGAAATCTTGATGAGTGGATGGGAAATAGAAAGTTCACCCCAGGGATCACTCCAGTAGCTCTACTTGATAGAGGCACTGGGAACTAATGTAAGCTGGCACAATGCCAGGGCACTTCTACGGGCTGGGTTTGTAAAGGCTCCAGGCCCATTAGCCTAGTACACACCTATGAACCTATGTATGCATATGTGTGTGTATATGTATATATATATATATCTATATCTATATATATATCTATATATATATATATCTATATATATATATATATATATATGTATATATATAATTTTTTTGTAAGTATGTAGTATTTTCCTTAAAACTAGCTTTTACTGTTGTTTTTTAAGAATATAGATCTCTCTCTCTATAGCACATTGAACCTGATTTGGAGTACTGTTTAGTATTACAGGTACCAGTAACCTTATGAAGGATGCTTGAGAATGCCAGTGAAACTGGAGGCATGTGCTGCTTTAGAAGACATACAGAGCTGGAGTAGCACATTTCATTGAGCATATGCAACAACATAGGGGGAGCTAAAAGGATTTGTCTAACATAAGGACAGTGGTTATGTGAAACTGATGTACTTATTTAAGTGTAACAGGAGCAGCTGGGCAAGAGGATACTTACAGTACAAGCTCAGAAAGAGGCAATTTAAAAGGCAATACAAGGAAGTTCTTACACTGGTAATATGGTGCAGCACCGTAAGGTAGTGCAGTGTTGCGGTACAGTATGGTAATGCAGTGCTGCCTTACATGGTACAGTACAGTAGGTTGGTACAGTAAGGCAGTGCTGCAGTATGGTAAGGTAGTGCAGTGCTGCAGTACATTTTTGCTCTGTCTTGTCTAGTCAGTAAATGTGAAAGACTCATAGTGGTCAGCATGCAAAACTGTTTTATGCCAGTGCATTGTGCAGTCATGGTACTTGCAGTATGTCATGCCCAAGATGCAGTGAATGCGTTTACCTGTTTACGTTATGTGCCCTGTCTTTCAGTCTATTTGCAGTTAGTAATGTGACATCTTTAACTGATTGTACTTCCACTCTCTACATAACTTGTTTGACTGGAGCACATTGGTCTTCAGTTTCTAAAAGCTGTGTTCCTTGTCAACTACAGATGCATTGTGGTGTTATAATTGAAGCAAAGAGTGTCAGTCTGGTAACAGTGCTGTACTACAACATATTTTTAATGAAGCTACCATAAAACTGTTAAGTTATGCAACATTTTCTTGCATACATCTGATTTACCAAATTAAATGTTTCTTCCTTTTGCAGTACACAGATATTTTTAGAAGAGGTTTACAAACAGACTAAAATACCTGTAGAACGTCAGGAGTATTTCTTTGATGGACACCCATATTATTTGGAACCTATCCTCCAGGCTCAGAATTTCCCCAAAACAACTGAGACCAGTTGCTTATTTCTTGTGAGTACATCATTTGAGAATCCCATTGGCTTCAAATACAAAGACCGTAAGTAACTTTTTATTTTATTTGTTTTTGAAGTGCTTGTTTTGCTAGGTTTTACAAACACACAGAAAATCGCTGTGTGTGCAAAAATGGAGTTCATGTTACAGATAGTTAACACACCATTCCTTCAAAAAGACACAAATGTCTGAAGAACTTGAAATTTTGACTGCCACAATGCATTCTGTAATTAACAGCAGGGAGCCTTTTCCATTGCTAGTACTTTATTTTGCAGTTCTGAATTAGCAGATTTTGGATGTTCATCGTGCATTACAGCTGCAGTAATTACATATGGGTTTTCAGCCGGCAGGCGGTCCCTCGGTCGGCCGAATTCCAAAGTCTTGGTCCGGCGTCGGTTGTTGTCGCGTACTCTTCTGACGTCAGGAAGGCTAGAGTATAAAAGACACAGCCGACGCCATCTTCTTCAGTCTTTTTTGCCGCGCGGTGCCCGAAGCAGAAGCAGTTCGCAAGTGCCGGTCGGCCAGCTCCTGAATTACGAAAAATTGAGAACCGAAGTCTTCATTAAAGCTAAGTACCCCGTTGGGGAATTTTTTCTTGCCTCAGACCGATGTCAGAAAAAGTTAATAATTGTATTTCTTGTGGGAAGCAAATACCACATAAGGATTTCCATTCCCTTTGCATACCTTGTTTGGGCCCAGACCACGACGTCTCGGGCTGCCGCTTTTGTGCTACCTTCAATAAACACACTATCAAGCGTCGGGCGGAGTTCGCCCAGCACTATTTTGGTAAAGCGGTTAATTATAAAATGTCGACGGAGACTCCGACTACCGCTATGTCCAGAAAACGCAAAGAAAAGGACCGTCAGTCGAGAACTACGGTCTCCACCGACACCACGCCAAAACAAGCTCCACGTGGGTCGGTTCTCAGTGAGACGCCTTTGCAGTCCCTGACTACCGATGACACTCCCTCGGCGGGGTCGTCTGTACGTGAGACCGCTGGTTCTTCGGTCCTTTCCCAAACTACAACCGAAGCCCCTGCTCAGGTCGAACCCACCAATGTGGATAGATCTACATCCACCCATGGTGTATTTAGGCCTTCATCTTCTTTCTCCATCAAGGCCTTTACTAAAGCCAAATCAGCCAAGCAACTTTCTAGGCCTGCCTCACAAGGCCCAAGACCTGGGCCTTCGTCTAAGAAGCACATGCTTAAAATGGCTGAAGACCTGATCACTCTTATCAGAGGCTCCCAGGCCCCTCCGGACAAGAGACCCAGAGTAGAGGAGGATTCTCCTCCTTCTGACCAAGAATCCATTTTATCAGAACATTCTGATGCTGAAGAACACTCTTATTCACCCTTCGAGGATTCGGATGCAGAGCAGTCTATTCCTTCTGTATCCCCCCCTGAGGATTTTTCCTTTGGGGAAACTTTACACTCCTTGAGAGAGCACTTCCACTGGGAAGGCCAAGACTTTTCAGACTCCAAGAAAAGGCTGAGGGAATTCCTCTGGTTACCTCAGCATAGACCTTTGGCTATTCCTTCTGTTTTGGAGGTTTTGGATGATGTATATTCGGAGGCCTGTCTTAATCCTGATTCTCTGCCTCCTGCACCTGTTAAGACGGATAGGTATTACAGAGTTCCTAATTCTCATCAGTTCCTCTATAAAGGCCATAATGCAGACCCTGAAACTATTTCACAAGGCCCTAAAGGAATTAAGGCTTCCACAGCCAAGAATCCACTACCTGCAGAAAGGGAATCTAGATCTCTAGAAAGGTGGGGTAAGAAGGTTTACACCTCGGCCACCCTTGCCATGAGGGCCTTAAACTGCCAGTTTCACATGATTAAATATTAGCAATTTCTGTTATCACAATTAAAAACCAAAATGTCACAGCCTGAACAACCAGATTTAAAAGAGTTGCAGGATATGATGCATAGTGCTGAACAAGTGGGCAAGCACACCTTACAATGTGGTTATGATGCCCTAGAGGCCTCCAGCAGATCGGCCGCCACTGGAGCAGTCATTCGTAGACATGCATGGCTAAGGGAACAAAATCTTCCAGACCAGGTGAAAGCAAAAATTCTGGATGCACCGTTACATAAGGATGTTCTTTTTGGTGGTAATGCTGAGGATATTTTACGTAAAATGGAAGAAAAAGCAAAATCTATGCAAACTGTCAAAGCTTTCTTACAGGTTCAGCCACCAAGGTTCAGCAGGAATTGGCCGTCAAAAAACTGGTCCTTTCCAACCACTGACAAGGCCCAAAGAGGCAGATACAGACGCGGAAGGGGCAGAGGTCAACCCCAAGGGTCCTACAGAGGCAGACAATGGCAATCACCAACACCAAGAGGTGGTGACGACAGTACACAGCAGTACAGAAAACAGACTCAATGACTCCCTCATTTCCATGCCAAGCAAAATTCAATTGGCAGCACCATTGGGAGGAAAACTGGCACTATTTGCAAACAATTGGCATATTGTCACAACAGACAAATGGATTCTGGACATAATAAACAGAGGCTACAAATTTCATTTTCACACTCTTCCAAAGATGAGAGGCATGCCAAACCTACCACAAAATCAAAGGGTAGAGGCACAACTACAAATCGCAAAGCTCCTAAACATGAGGGCTATACAAAAGGTACCTACGCACCAACAAGCACAAGGTTTTTATTCAAGGCTTTTTCTGGTGCCAAGAAAAGGAAGCGACTGGAGACCCATCCTGGACCTATCCATTCTCAACACATTTCTTCTCGTACCAAAATTCAAGATGCTCACATTACAGCAACTCCTTCCCACGCTGGGCAAGGGGTTTTGGCTGGTAACATTGGACCTCAAGGAGGCATACCTGCATGTCCCAATCAGACAAAGTTGCAGAAGATACCTCAGATTTCTTGCAGGTTCAAACCACTACCAATTCTCTGCATTGCCCTTTGGCTTATCTACTGCGCCCAGAGTATTCACCAAGTGCCTGGCATCAGTGATTGCATACTGCAGACTTCAAGGGATACAAATTTACCCTTATCTGGACGACTGCCTGATCCAAGCGGACAGCAAACACGTACTTCTGAAACATCTGGCATATGTGACACGCTTACTGCTTTCTCTGGGATACACCATCAACAAGGAGAAATCAAAGCTAACGCCCTCTCAGAAAATAACCTTCCTGGGTGCCAACTTGGACACAAACACCCAGATGGCTTACCTTACAACAGAAAAACAAGGGCAACTATCTCATTACTTCAAAATGCTTGCAAAAAGTACCAGGCTTACTGCAAGGAAAATCCTGCAGGCTCTGGGATTCATGGCATCTTGCATTCTTCTAATCCCATGTGCAAAGTTGCACATGAGGAAACTTCAATGGTACCTAAAAAATCTATGGTCTCAACACAGTCACAGCTTAGAAGTGGAGATTCCAATAATTCACTGTCTTCAAAAGGAATTCATATGGTGGGCCCAAGCATGCCAAGTAAACAAAGGCCTCCCATTCTGCAAGCCTCAAGCTACACAAGTCATAACCACAGACACCTCAGATTACGCCTGGGGAGCACACATGAAGGACAGGTGCATTCAGGGCAAATGGCACCAAACAGAAAAGCACCTTCACATCAATCAAAAAGAAATGCTGGCAGTAATAAATGCAATTTCAGCGTTCAGAGAATTCCTGCATCCAGGACAACTGCTCATAAGAACAGACAACACCACAGTATTGTGGTACATAAACAAACAAGGAGGAACTCATTCATACCCCTTGTGCAGACTAACCATGACTCTTTGGAATCTAGCTCTGGAAAGACAAATGGAACTTCAGGCTCAGTACCTGCCAGGAATGGAAAACACACTGGCAGACACTCTGAGCAGGCATATGACAGACCCTCACGAATGGAAGCTACATCCACACGTATTCATGGAGATTGTTCAAGCGTGGGGAAGACCAGACATAGACCTTTTTGCCTCCCACAAAAATCATCAATTAAAAAAGTTTTGCTCAAGGACCTTCCACCCAAAGGCTTGGAAAGTGGACGCCCTTTCATTCACATGGACAACTTGGTCAGTTTATGCATTCCCACCACTACCTCTGCTGCCCAAGGTGCTTTTGAAAGTAAGAACAGACAAGCCGAGGATGATACTGATTGCTCCAGACTGGCCGAGACAACATTGGTATCCACTATTGAGGAGTCTAACACAGACTCCTCCGTGGCCCCTGCCTCTAACACCTCTACTGCTGATGCAGAACAATTTCAAAACCCTACACAGTCAGCTGAAAACTCTCAGCCTAGCTGCATGGAAAATTCCTTAACTTCACATCAGACACTACTCTCCAAAGAAGTGCAGGATGTCATTTTGGAGGCCAGAAGACCATCTACAAGAAAAGCTTACTCCGCAAAATGGAAGCGGTTTTGCTGTTGGAATGAAGAACGAGGGCAGGATCCTAGAAAATTAAACCTGCCTCAGATTTTACAGTACCTAGCTGAACTTTTGAGCAAGGGACTTTCTTTTTCCTCAATCAAGATACATGCCTCAGCAATCTCTGCAGAATTCAATATGGATCCTCCTTTATTCTCACACCCACTCCTGCGACAGTTCCTCAGAGGGGCTAAGAACATAAGGCCTCCAAGAAAACAACCAGTGCCAGCATGGGACCTTAACTATGTACTGGAGAAATTGACATTGCCTCCCTTTGAACCAGCTGCTTCAGCAGAATTACAATACTTGTCCTGGAAAACAGCTTTTCTCCTGGCCATCACTTCAGCTCGTAGGGTATCTGAGTTACAGGCCCTCATGGCGGTGCAGCCATTCCTCATATTCCATCAGGACAGGGTTTCCCTGCGTACTAACCCTTCTTTTATGCCTAAAGTGGTATCTAGGGTAGCCCTAAACCAGGCCATACACCTTCCTACCTTCTACCCTAACCCTCAAAACAAAGGGGAGAGGCTGCTTCATTCTTTAGACATCCATAGGCAGCTACGTTACTACTTGGACAGAACCAAGCCCTTCAGAAAATCAGATCAACTCCTAGTTTCCTATGCTGTGGGGAGCCAAGGGAAACCTGTAACTAAACAGACCATTTCCAAGTGGATTGGTCACTGCATACGCTTCTGTTATTCCTATCATGGAAAGCTCGTACCTACTGGTATCAGATCACACTCCACTAGGGCCACAGCCACCTCTACAGCCTTCTTCAGAGGAGTGCCTACTAAAGATATCTTGGAGGCAGCCACTTGGAGTTCTGTACATACCTTCACCAAGCACTACCATCTGCCTTTATACTCCAGAACAAGAGCAGGCTTTGCTACTGCAGTTTTGCAGGGCATTCTAGCTCAACCCAGTTCCGTATAGTACCTACCACCCTATACATAGCTTTGGGATTCTACCCATATGTAATTACTGCAGCTGTAATGCACGATCGACATAGTACAGTTTTGTACCTACCATAAATGTAGATGTTCGAGGGCTATTACAGCTGCAGTACAGGTTTCCCACCCTCCATCCCCTCTTGGTAACTCCTTGGGGTTTGAATAACTATTCATACCTGCTGACTGGGTTATCCTGCTATGTTTCATTTGCTTACCTTTGTGTTTTACACTAATTTATGTATTGCCTTCCTTTTGGGGGGCACCTGACATCTGGGGCAAGAAAGACTGAAGAAGATGGCGTCGGCTGTGTCTTTTATACTCTAGCCTTCCTGACGTCAGAAGAGTACGCGACAACAACCGACGCTGGACCAAGACTGCCGGCTGAAAACCCATATGTAATTACTGCAGCTGTAATAGCCCTCGAACATCTACATTTATGGTAGGTACAAAACTGTACTTTTTCCCTAGCCCAAACAACAACAGTTTAGTGTAGGATAATTCAGCAGTTGCGTACAATACTGAATAAGTGCTTTAATGTGACTTGACAGTGTTAAACAGTAACAGCAATCCTCTGGCTGGGTTTCTGAAATCTTCATCTTCAGGCAAGACATAGCACAAAGTCACTACTGCTCTGGGAATGCCTGCAAGGCTGAAGCAATGTCTTATACTGACCTAAATAGTTTTAGAATCTAAAGTGAATATTTACAAAAATTGATTTGATGCCCTGATACCTCCACTTTTGACCATAATTGTGTGTGTGTGTGTGTGTGTGTGTGTGTGTGTGTGTGTGTGTGTGTGTGCTGTGTGTGTACCAGAAACTAATCAGACATCACTGAAAATGGAGTATAACATGTACTTTAAAATTTGACAAAACCTATCCCAGTTTTGTGTGTACTATTTTTATTTAGCAGATGAGGTCTTTTACTGTTAGAGTACTGAACAAATCTTGATTAACACTGTTTGCAGATGGGTGCTAGAGATTTCCTGATGCATCTCTAGGGACGCTCTACATTTGGTCAACAGATAAGTTCATCTTGTACCCAGTTACAGTTTAGCAATTTTTTTTTTCATCTGAAGCTCCCACCCTGAGAATCATGCTCACTGTGACATCACATTGACTATGTAAGTGCACACGACCCCTGAGCCACCTGTTCCTAGTTTGATGTTCTTTGTCTTTCACTGTTGCAGTCATTACATTTGGGTAATCTGCTGGCAGGTTGCCCTCAGTCGGCCTGATTAACAAAGTCTTGGGTCCTGCGTCGGTTGCTGTCCCTTCTTCCGTGACGTCAGGTTGTCAGGGGTATAAAACATGCAGCCGACGCCATTACATCAGTCTTTCTTGTTGTGCGGTGCCCGAAGCAGAAGCAGTTCGCAAGTGCCGGTCGGCCGACTCCCGAAATTTTTGTTTTCGAGTTTCAGCTCCGAAGTCTTCAACTTAAAGCCAAGTACCCCGTTGGGGAAACTTTTCTTGCTCCTTACCGATGTCAGTAAAAGTTAGTAATTGCATTACTTGTGGAAAGCAAATTACCTCATAAAGATTTTCATTCGTACTGTATTCCTTGCCTAGGCCCTGACCACGACATACCTTACTGTCAGTTTTGTGCTTTATTTAATCAGTGCACTATCCATCGTCGTTATATTTTTTCCTCTCATTATTTCGGTTCTCGGTTTAATTATCCAGAAATGTCATCGATTAGCCGTCCGATTACCGGGATTCCGAAAAAAATGCAAAGATATAAAGACAGAGACAGGCTGTCGAGGTCCAAAACTGCCGACGATACTTCTCCTAAGCCAGTCGCCAGTTCGCCGGTACTCAGTGAGGCACTTTTACAGCCCCTGATACTCGCTACTTCTGATTCGCAGGCCTCTACTGAGACCCATTTGGAGTCCAGTATGCCGTGAGATACTTCATCTATGGAATGCACAGATGTCTCTACCTTGGATGGGTCCGGAGCCGCTGTGCAGGCACCGGCTTCTGAGGGTGTATTCAGGCCTACAAACTTGCATATTAAAATGACACCTCCTTCATTACTTAGGCCCAAATCTTGATCCATGTCTAAAAAATCGATGCCCAGGCCACATGCCCTGGCCCCTATGCCTAAAAAAACAAATGATAATGGCTGAACATCTAATTACTCTAATCAGGGGTAGTCACCACCCCCCCCCCCTCTAAGAGGCCTAGGGCTGAGCTTGCTTATGAATCTTCTGATCAGGATTCTGTTTCTTCTGACTCTTTTGGTAACCTGGATTTGTCCATACCTACTTATGAGGATTCTGATGCAGAGGATTCCATTCCCTCTGCTTCCCCTCCTGAGGATTTTTCTTTTGGGGAAACTTTACGTACTTTAAGGGAGCATTTCCACTGGGAAAGCCAGGAATTTTCTGATTCAGAAAAGAGGATTATGGATTTCCTTCTTCTACCTCAGCATAGGCCTTTGGCTATACCTCCTGTACAAGACATTGTTGATGATGTGTTCTCGGAATCCAGTTTTACCCCTGATTCCCTGACTCTGGCCCCTAGTAAACCTGACAGATATTACAGGGTTCCTGAGTCCCACAAGTTCCCTTTCAAGGGTTCCCGAGTCCCACAAGTTCCTTTTCAAAAATCCTGTTGCAGATCCAAAAACCATTTCTCAGGGACCCAAGGGCATTAAGGCTTCTACTGCTAAAAATCCTACCCCTTCTGAGAGAGACTCCAGGGCGCTGGATAGATGGGGTAAACAGGTTTATACTTCTGCAACCTTGGCAATCAGAGCTTTAAACTGCCAATTTCATATGTTAAAATATCAACAGCATATTATTGGACTGCTTAAACAGAAAATTATGTTGATTCCTGACTGTGTGGAAAATAAAGATTTACAGGATTTAATGCATTCTGCTGAACAAGTTGGAAAACATACTTTGCAATGTGGTTTTGATTCTTTAGAGGCCTCCTGCAGGGCTGCTGTTACTGGGTCTGTGCTTAGAAGGCATGCTTGGCTTAAGGAGCAATCTTTGCCTGATCATGTTAAAGCTAAATTGTTGGATGCTCCTTTAAATCAGGACCGCCTGTTTGGCAATAATGCTGAAGAAGTTCTAAAAAAGATGGAAGATAAAGCTAAATCTATGCAAACTGTTAAAAATTTCTTACAAGTGAAACCTCCAAGATTTAGTAGGCACTGGCCTACTAAGAATTGGTCCTTTCCAGCCCCTTCCAGATCCTCAGACATAGCAAACCCCCCAGGTTTCAGTCCCAGGGGACTCTCAGAACTAAGCAGTGCGGGGCCTCCACTTCCAAATCTGGAAATAACAAGACACCCCCCTTTAGTAAACTGTCTCAATGACTTCCTTTTAAGATTACCAAGCACTTATCTTTTAACTGCCCCTTTGGGGGGAAAGATTGCTCTTCATGCAAAGAACTGGAAAATCATAACCCAGGACAAATGGCTTTTAAATATAGTGTCCCAGGGATACAGATTTCATTTCCACACATTGCCAACACCAAACGGGTGGCCATACCTGCCCCCAAATCAGTGGGCAGAGGCTCAAAAACAAGTACTTTCCCTCTTAAGCATGGGGGCTATTCAACTGGTACCAGAAGAGGAAAAGGGACAAGGTTTCTATTCCAGGCTTTTTCTCGTACCCAGAAAAGACAAATCATGGTGTCCAATCCTGGACCTGTCTACTCTAAACACCTTTCTGGAGATTCCAAAATTCAAGATGCTGACTCTTCACCAGTTACTTCCTACGCTAGGCAAAGATGCCTGGTTGGCAACTCTAGATTTAAAAGAAGCATACCTGCACATCCCAATCGGGGAATCTTGCAGAAAATACCTACACTTCAAAGCAGGCTACTTGCATTATCAGTTCTCTGCACTGCCCTTTGGCTTGTCTACTGCACCCAGGTTATTCACAAAGTGCCTGGCTCCAGTTATTGCATTTTGCAGGTAAAGAAATATTCAGATATACCCATACCTGGATGATTGTCTAATTCAGGCAGGAAACCAGGGGCATACTTCTAAATCATCTGGCGTTTGTAAAAAGGGTTCTAACTTGTCTGGGGTACACCATAAAGGAAAAGAAATCACAACTGGTACCTTGTCAACAGATTACATTCCTGGGTGCAAGCTTGAATACAACTGCCCAGATGGCTTTCCTCACGCCAGAGAAGCAAATTCATTTGGTAACTTACTTCAAACAAGTGGCCACAAAAACCCTGCTATCTGCAAGACAAATACTGCAAGCCTTGGGGTTCATGGCCTCCTGCATTCTTTTAATTCCATATACAAGACTGCATATGAGGAAACTACAGTGGTATCTAAAAAGTCTATGGAATCAGCATTGTCACAGCCTGGAAACAATGATTCCTATTATACCGTGCCTATGGTGGGCAGAAGCCTGCCACCAAAACAAGGGACTACCATTCACATTACCCCCTGCTGCCCAAGCCCTAACTACAGATGCATCAGACTATGCATGGGGTGCTCACCTGGCAGGGAAGTGCATTCAGGGCAAATGGAACCCAAATCAAATGCACCTACATATCAATCAAAAAGAAATGTTAGCTGTACAGAATGCTCTGACAGCCTTCAAGGACTACATTCTTCCAGGACAACTAATGGTAAAGACAGACAACACCACGGTTATGTGGTACATAAACAAGCAGTGGGGGTACACATTCCTACCTCCTCTGCAGACTAGCCATGGCATTGTGGAACACAGACTTGAGCTACCAAGTGCATCTAGAAGCTCAATTCCTGCCAGGAAAATTTAATAAACTGGCAAGGCGGACTAAGCAGAAACCTCATGGACCCACACGAGTGGAAACTGGAACCATGGATTTTCAACATGTTGACAAGCGAATGGGGGAGCCCAGACAAAGATCTTTTTGCCTCCCCCAGAACTACCAGTTGGACAAGTTTTGCACAAGGACTCTCCACAAACAAGCCTGGAAAGTGGATGCCCTGTCCTTCAGCTGGAAAAACCTGTCTGTCTACACCTTTCCCCCTCTGCCTCTGCTCTCCAAAGTTCTACTAAAAGTCAAACAGGACAAACCAAGGATGATTTTGATTGCTCCAGACTGGCCACACCAACACTGGTACCCCCTCCTGCGTAGTGTGTCACAAATATCTCCATGGCACCTGCCTCAGACCCCTTCCCTGCTGTCTCAGCAGGAGAACCAAATTCCGCACCCTCAGCTTCCAACATTGAGCCTTGCAGCCTGGCTAATCACTTAAATTCACCCTTCTCATCCCTGAGCAAACTTGTGATGGATGTCATCTTGGAGGCGAGGAGACTTGGTACTAGAAAATCTTATGTTGACAAATGGAAAATATTCTGTGCCTGGAACCAGTCTTTAGGGATGAGCACAGCAGCACCCAATATACCTCAGATTTTGCAATACTTAACTGAGATGCTTCACAAGGGCCTGTCTTTTTCCTCCATTAAAATCCACACCTCAGTTATTTCAGCTCACTGTAACACAGAACCACCCTTCTCTCATCCTCTGCTCAAGCAGCATCTTAGATGGGCAAAAATCTTGAGACCACCCAGGAGAGCTCCTACCCCTGCCTGGGACCTTAACTTTGTTTTGGAGAAACTCACTCTACCTCCTTTCGAGCCAGCTGCTACTGCAGACTTAAAATTTCTTTCTTGGAAAACAGCCTTCCTTTTAGCAATCACTTCAGATAGGAGGATATCTGAATTACAGGCCCTTATGGCAGTGGAGCCTTTCATCATCTTTCATGCGGACAGGGTATCTCTCAGGACCAATTTGTCCTTCATGCCCAAGGTGGTTTCCAGTGTGACTCTTAATCAGTCCATTCATTTGCCAACCTTCTTCCCCAATCCACAGAGCAAAGAGGAACAGATTTTGCATTCCTTGTATGTGCACAGACAACTAAGATTCTACTTGGACAGGACTAAATCTCAAAGAAAATGTGAACAATTGCTGGTAGCATTTGCTGCAGGGGCAGAGGGGAAGGCTATTTCAAAACAAACCATTTCTAAATGGATAAGCCATTGCATTAATTCCTGCTATAAGCACCATGGAAAACCTATCCCCCAGGAGATCAGATCTCACTCCACCAGGGCTGCCTTGGTGTTCCTACCACGGATATCCTAGAAGCTGCTACCTGTAGTTCTGTACATACTTTCACCAAGCACCATCATTTACCAATTTTCTCTAAATCCAGAGCTGGCTTTGCCACTGCTGTCTTGCAGGGCCTTATAGCTGGCCCTAATGCTGTATAAACTCCTCCTCCCAACCATAGCTTTGGGAATCTACCCAAATGTAATGAATGCAACAGTGAAACATGAAGAACATAGTACAGTTGTGTACACTTACCATAAATGTAGATGTTCGAGTGTATTCACTGTTGCAGTCCTGGTTACCCTCCCTCCAGCCCCTTAGTTTTTTCTGACTATACCTCTCCTTTCCTTTACTATGCTTAAAAGCCTTTTTGGTGTATTTGCTTTTGGTTTGAGGTATACCTTTGTGTTTATTTGCTCCCCATTAGGGGGGCACCTGACATCTGGGGCAAGAAAAACTGATGTAATGGCGTCGGCTGCATGTTTTATACCCCTGACGACCTGACATCATGGAAAAAGGGACAGCAACCAATGCAGGACCCAAGACTTTGTTAATCAGGCCGACTGAGGGCAACCTGCCAGCAGATTACCCAAATGTAATGACTGCAACAGTGAATACACTTGAACATCTACATTTATGGTAAGTGTACACAACTGTATTTTTTTTCCTCTTTTCTTCCTGTCCTTCACATAGTTTAGATCTCAGTCCTGACAGCCAGTGGTAAAACATTCCTCTTTATGACACTTTAAAGCAAATTTAAAACGTTTCCCTGTGGTCATTAGACTGCCGGTCAAGAACTGTATTGCTGTTATTGTCATGGGAAGGAACATGATGTAAAGTACAACTCTTAAATGCCAATTGTTTATACTTGATGCCCATGTACATTAAAGGGATAAATCACTGGCCTCCCTAACTATCAGGAGGGTGGTGTTGTTTGAGAGCTCATGTGGAATGTGTGTGAGGTTCTCCCTTGCATCTCCAGCTTCAAGTCCAAATCCTAGCTGGAGCTTTGTTTATTTTAAATAGGTTAGTGGGCTTGTCTGAAGCCCTTTCCAGTTTTGCCTTGAGACAGAAGGTGCAATGCTCTGCATATTTCAGTTGTACATCAGCAGGTTTTGTATTAAGAGCAGCTAACAGCCATTTTGCATAGCAACATTTAAGTTCATGCCAGAATTTACTATAAAGGAATGGAAAATGTATTGCTTCAGTGATTAAAGCAACACACCATGCTTGCACGAATTACAAGCTTAAAATGTTCCACCTTGATTACAGGGAACTTGCAAATTTTATTAACTATTATCCATTTAAAGTTAAGGTGAGGGTGCAAATCTGAGTACAAAAATGAGATATTTGGATACACATCTGGGAAGATTAATGAAAGGTTACTTGGTGCATGCTAGGCTATATTTTGGGGGTGTCTAAAAGCCCTGTCCTAAATTCTTTGTAGTCTTGTTTCTGACAATTAACTTATACATGATTTCAGCTAACCATGGTAATTAGATGCCGTTTTCCCCTGATCACATCATCTTCATGATCATAAGAGGTAAGAGATTAGTATGGTTTGGCAGTTTTAAGTTTTTTGTACAAGTGGAGAGCAATAATTTAGATTCAGAAAGATGTAAACAAGTAAGGCAAGCACGACTGTAGCTCTGACTTTTATATGTAGCCAGATAACTTTGCTCAATTATCACGTAGGAAAAAGTTAGCCAGGTCAAATTCTATTAATTCCTTTACACAACTAACCATTACACAGGGTCCACAAAGTTTCACAAAGCCCCAAATGATGTGATATGCTATGTTTGTATACATGTAAGGTCTGCAGTTCACTAGCCAATTCTCATGTTGGTGAGTAAAGCCAAGAAAATTACTTTTCACGAGTAATGCTTGTGCGTGCTGTGGTTGGTTGAACAGATTGTACCGTCAGTATGGCACTACATATATTCAGATCCTATACAGAGGGAAATGCACTCCCTAGAAGGCAAGGCACACAGTAAGTATTGAGACATTACTATTGAAATGCAATAATTACTCCAAACAGCAGGTAGGAGGCTGCTGCCACAGAGCACATTGTAAGGGAGCTGTCAGCACTGTAGAGAGGAGCAGACTGATAACTGCAAGCAATATTGGTAATCAACTCTGACTGGATGACTTTGGTCTTCAAATCCCTTGGCTGACTCTGACATTCACTCTGTATATAGTATGTGTATTTAGTGCATTTTGTCATTTACTCTGTATATAATACAGTGTTATGTATCTGTTGCGTTTACCATGGGGTCGAGACTGAATAGGTCCAGTGAGATCAGTGCTGTACCCCAGCTAATTGCAAAATAAATGAAATAAATCTGGGGCTGCATCAAAGTGCTAAATGGGGCCATTACACAGGGCGCCAACTGACCATGATACTGTTCTGCTGTATGTTTGGTAGAAGTGCGATGATGACAGCAGTTGACAATAAGACTACATATACCTAACCCAGAGGGATGGACAATGTGCTCAGCACTAATACTTGTAATGTGACCATGTATACACTGCCATTTGTGATGTGACCACGTATACACTGCCATTTGTGATATGACCACGTATACACTGCCATTTGTAATGTGACCACGTATACACTGCCATTTGTGATGTGACCACGTATACACTGCCATCTGTGATGTGACCACGTATACACTGCCATCTGTGATGCGACCACGTATACACTGCCATCTGTAATGAGACCACGTATACACTGCCATCTGTGATGTGACCACGTATACACTGCCATTTGTGATGTGACCACATATACACTGTCATCTATTGTGGACCTGCAGCATTAATTGTATTGACTAGAAAGCATTCTAGGCTATGGGAGATTTCATGTGGAATGTACCCCTCCTTTGGTGGTGAACCTTACCCCCCAGTCTGTCTAAATGAATCTTCTGTGATTTGATCCCAGGTGCCTGCTTAAGCCATCCACCCAGCTATGCTCAGCTCTTTTGGCACATACAAAGAATGCACTTCAGGACAGTGTATGTTAGTAGAAAGCTGTAGCCTGGTGACTTCCTTGTCAAAGGACTATTTAATCTCCCCTTGTTTAAACACCACATCTAGGATGGTGTCTTTTTCAGCTGAACAAGATTTTCTTTTAAAGACTGCTAAGACTTAATTGCCAGAAATGCAACCACCAAATCCAACACATTTCTCTGGAGCTTACCTGGTATGAGAAAATGTGCTTCCTTGTCCATAATGAAAGCTGTCAAGACATTGTGGAATGAAGTCTGAAAGGGAATCAAAGCAAGTAACAACTCCTATTGTAGCCAGTTC
This sequence comes from Protopterus annectens, assembly GCF_019279795.1. Lineage (NCBI taxonomy): Eukaryota > Metazoa > Chordata > Ceratodontiformes > Protopteridae > Protopterus > Protopterus annectens. The sequence goes on from NC_056739.1 coordinate 313,558,052, forward strand.
TAGCACTTTAGTAAAGTCTTGATTCTGACACTAAGTAAGGCAGCAGCTGCTTATGTAAGTTGCAGGAGGTCTGAAGGTGCTCATTTCCCATGCAGCTGTGCATCTGATGTTAAAACTATTGACATGCATACCGAGCTGGAGAGTATCTCTCATCCGAGTCACCCCCTGACATAAATCCTTGCACCACATAAAGTGTAGTGGGTTCTGTGCTGGGAGAAGCCACCAAGCTGCTTTTTTTTTTTTTTTTTTTGCATCAAGCAACATGCTAAGGAACATCAGAGCCTGAAAGTGTAGCATTTATCCTGAAGGTGTCAAAGTTCAGACACGTTGTCTGGACAGTGTTATAAGCTGTGCTAGCCAGTTAGTTTCCTAGAAAAGCTCTCTCTGACACTGCACTCCTAGCTTGAAGTCCTACGTTTACAGTCTGATACTTTGTGAAAACCATTGTATACACTCTGAATCTGAATATTGTTGCCTTGGTTTTGTTAATAGTTTGACAAAACTGCAAAATGTAGGAACTTAGTCACTTGGCGTGTTGAAAAAGCAGAACTAACTACAGTTGAGAGAAAAAAATATGCTGGCCAGTATCACCGTCACAACAGGGAAAGTGTTTTTGTAATGCAACTATGCAGTACATATAGATAGCACTTGAAATGTCTACTGATCATAGACGATTGCTAGGTCATTTTACGCCTAGCTGTTTCTACCCAATGTAATACCATGTACTAGTCAATACCCTAGATTGTATTTCGTGATGACTGCCCATGCTCATGAGGGTTGTGGGCACTATTCCCTGATAAGAATTTATAGTGCTCCATCCACTCATCCAGGTTCCTCTTGAACAGTGTCATAGAAGTGCTGTGTTTCACATGAATTGGTAGCCTGTTCCAAAGACATGGCAGTCGCTGGGAGATAAATCTGTCCCTCCAGCATGTCCTATTTGAGTCACAGGCCATGTTTAAGTCTCTGGAATGGGTAGCCCTAGAAATATTTGATTTACAGATACGCAGTAAGTTTATTGGGTTTGGGTTTTGGGTTGCTCTATAGGCCAGGCATAAGTCTTCCCTAAGAAATCTATATGATACAGAGTATAGTGACAGGGATTTTAGTCTATCTGTGTAAGGCACATGCTGGAGGCCCTTGTTCATCTTTGTTAGAAACCTCTGAGGTCTCTCTAATTGCTGTAGGTGCTTAGTATGTTAGATACCGAATGGGGTGTTGTACTCCACTATGGGCCGGATAAGTGATGAAGAAATTTCTGTCCTCATAGCTCCTTGAGGAATTGCATGTCTCTGGAATAGAACTCTTTCCTTTTTCCCCACTGAGAAGTAATGTCTTTATTGCTTCATTCAGAAACAGTTGTACAGTATTCATGGTGGTTACTTGGAAGGGGTTATATTTTATGGGAAGTCCTTAGCCTAGCACCTTCTGCTCTTTCCTGATGTGTTATAGATGACCATTGCTTGACATGTGATACTCAGAAGGCCTGTTATTAAATTACATAAACAAGCATCTGTAGAGAAAAAAGCCATCTCATCTCCTGTTGTATCTTTGGTCCATTTCTTATTTTTTAATTTGATTATTGGGTGGGTGGGCTGGTAAGCTGATCTTTTTCAGCAATTATTGCAGTACAAAAATTACATTGCCAAACTTGTATGCAGTTTAGGAAGATGACAATGGTTTACAAAAGTGAAGAGTACACTAACTAATGATATGGGATCAGCATAAGCATTGACATCGCATGTATCTAAATAACTAATGATTATGTACATAATACCAGATCATGGAGTGACTGTTTATGACCTGCTTGTACATGGCATGGAAGGAGGGGAAACAGCCTATTAATTAGTAGAATGCCATAAGTTTTTCTGGTTTGGGTCACTTATTTAAACTAGTAATTTTGTTTATTAGCTGTATCAAAGTGGGCGGCCACGGTGGTGCAGCGGTTAGTGTTGTTGCCTCACAGCAAGAGGTTCCCCGGTTTGATCCTTGGCTCAGGTGCCTTCTGTGCGGAGTCTGCATGTCCTCCATGTGGTCGCGTGGGTTTCCTCCGGGTGCTCTGGTTTTCTCCCACATCCCAAAGACATGCTGTAGGTGGATTGGACACACTAAATTGGCCCTAGGCATGAGTGTGTGTATGTGCCTTCTGTGGAATGTTGGGCACTGGGCTGGCAACTCAACACCGTAAAACTCCACTGCCAATCATGAGTGGACAGGTGATCGGCTTTGGCGACTCCTAACCAGGAAAACCCAAAAGAAGAAGAAGAAGCTGTATCAATGAAAGTACAGTTGTGTAGGATCTTGCATAACACTAGATGTCATCCTCTCTTCCTCCTTACTGTTGCAGTATTCCTTAGTCTTGGGATATCCTGCCAAGGGTAGCCTAAATTTCAACCATTGTAACAAAGCCTTTATGCCTTCTTGGCATCATACATCAGATATATGTCCAACATGCAAGGTTTAGGGTACATGTGTGACACACAGATGCCTAATCCTCATAACTGAAGTGGCCCAGGAAAACCAGAGCAACCCAGAGAAACTATAACATGCCCATCCAGGAAGGGGAACAGAAGGAGATAAGGATGATAAGATCTTGTACAACTGTGCTATGTCCTTTCTTATTACTGTTGCAGTGTTCCTTACTCTTGGGAGAGTAGAAAAGCTACTGGAAAGTATGAGAGGAGGAAGGGAGATGAGAAAAGTCCTTCACAAACCCATGAAGGATACCCTGGGTGAATCCAGCCCTGGCCCTGGAAGTGACATCCATCTTATAATGCTTGGTTAAAGTGTGGACAGAAGCCCAGGTAGCAGCTTCTAAGATGGATCTAGTATCCAGAACCTTGAAAAAAGCAACAGAAGCTACTGCCATGGTAAAATGAGCAATAAAAGTGGAGAAAACCTGTTTGTCATGAAAACAACATAAGGAAATGGCCTTGGAGATCCAGGAGAGCCAAACCCAATTTCCTGGCATGAAAGGAAATGAAGTTGCTTAGATTTTCTGATGTATTTTGTTTTTATCCAAGTAATATCTGAGCAGGCTATGTAAATCCAAGGTGTGTAGTACCTTCTCACTAACAGACTAAGGAGAAGGAAAAAGGGAGGGAAGGATTAATAGACTGATTCAAGGACAAATCATTAACCACCTTGGGCATAAAAGAAGGATTGGTACAGAGAGACACACAGTTCTTGTGGAAAAACAAAAAACGGAGGAACCGTCATGAGTGCTTGGAGTTCAGAAACCTTCTTGGCAGAAGTAAGAGCCATCGACAATACAGTCTTCCAAGCCAATGTTGCATGGAATAGGAGGCGGCTTAATCAGTAGGGGACTAAGTCAGTTTCAATAACAAAGTCATGGTTCCAAGGAGGAGGAATAGGCTTTCTTGTGGGCCCAATGTGAAGGATGCCTTTTAAGAATTATTTGATTTTACAACTCGAAGGCAGACAGGCAGAAATACCTGACGTGAGTTTTAATGGAAGGATATGCCAAACCAGCACAAAGCAATTCACACAAATAAGAAAGGACAATAGGGACCCCCCACCCCAGAAAAAAAGGTTCAGGTCATGCTTAAGATACTAAGTAGCAAATCTCTTCCATTTATCCACATGGGATTTTCTAGTAGTGGGTTTTCTGGCCACCTACAAAACCTGAAGTCCTCAGAAATGTCATCACCCAAAGTGTCAGTTAAGTTGTGGGGAAGTGAGCACAAATAAGAGGTCCTTTGTCTTGTATGAGAATCTCCATCCTGTGAGACTACTTCTCTTTCACCTGGCCAGGGGCAATCATCAAGGGGGAATTATTGTAAGGTAGAAGTCATGCAACATAGCCTTTTATTATACTCTATTACTATCCTTTGTTAAACTTTAGGAGTCTCAGCCAAGGGGACTAAAGTCTTCACCCCACTATCTAGGAAGAGTTGTACAGCAACCATCCCAGTGCTTCTCCATTGATAAGGCTGCTGCACAGACATTGCTTCTCCATCACAAGGGTTGCTACTCTTATTTGAGTCACTGGTATTACAGCATTTTTTTCCTATCACTTGCTGCATATTGGCCTTTTGCTGTGGAGCACTACTTCTTCACCCTATAAGTAAAGATAGTTATGCAGAAAGCCTCTGGGTTTTCTCTTTAGTGGTCCTAAGCCTGCCTTTGGTAGTTGATGTGGGCACCTAAATACTGACATATTTTAACTCTTTTTTTCCCCCCTACTCATTGTCCAACCTCCTCTTTAAAACTCCCACAGATGCACTATATATTATCACACGTTACTTACCAACTCACTGCCGCCTACTCCCCACTGTCCCATCTATACCCACTAACGCTCCCATAGACTAAGTTGAAAAGCTTTCCCTTAAAATGTCAATGCACCTCATATGAACTTGTCTATATTCTCTTTTTTTAGTTTTCCTTTATTGTATTATCTTCAGTACATCTTCAAGATTATCTCTACTAAACATACTGTATGAACAACCATCATATGTTACTACCTGCTATACTTTTAATTGTATGTCTTAACCTCTGTGCTTATGTAAATATCTTATACAATCTTATGTTATCTGCTGTATTTTTATAAGTGAATGTGTAAAGCATAATGCTCATGTAAATGTCTTATTTATAGTATGTTAGTAATTGTTCTGGAGCTTTTCTCCCCGGGCCTCTACTGAAAACGGACAGCTCTGTCCAGTCTGACATCCCTGGTAAACAAATGTAAAATAAATAAAATCCTATGCTGTCCCTATAAGATATTAGTGTTCCCACATGCCCACACTTCTTGAGAGGTGACATCACTGCCTTGGAATGCCAAGCCAACAATCTCTTGTCCTACAGCCATTGGCAACATGTAGTCCTCTGCATAGGAGCCATTTGTTGACTGAAACCCACCATCTCTCTCTGTCTGGGTAAGATAACTGGGAGTAAGCTCCTCTTGTCCAGTTCTTCCCACACCTATGCTACTAGTTGTTCTTGGGTCACTGAAGTCATAGACAGGGCTATATCCCTCTATACCACAGAGCTGGGAAATGTGGGTCACTAGGCAATATTTGAGAACAAAACTTTAACCAGAAGGTCTGGCTGTAGATTAGTTGACAGTTACTTTAGATGCTTGTATACTGAGTATGCCTTTAGAAGGTTGTAATATATTTAAGAATTGCTACTGTGCATCATTTTTCAGTAGAGGAGATCAAAAGCAGCATTCAACATTTTTTTTCTGTGGAGCCAGAATCTACCCCTTTGCAGTCTCTAATTTAAGTAACCACATCTGAGCTAACATCTTGATAAGAAAGGGCAGTTTCTTTGTTGTGGAAATTCTTTTTCACATAGCTATCTTTTCAGCAGACCTAAATATTGTTGAACTATGGTTTAGGGAACTGTAATTCAAAACTGGTATTAAACTCCCCTTCTAAAGTTGTATATTTTATTAGGGATAAAATGTTTATTGGTATATTAAGTTAGAAACTGGCTCCAAACAAAAACTGACATTTTTTTTTACTTCATTTTGTGTGATGAACTAAATGAAAATGTCAGACAGTGGGAGCAGAACTAAGCATTTCCTACAGAGAATGTAGTCTTAACAATACTTTTTATTTAGCTTGTAACCTCCTTCTCTTGATGTTGTATACTCTCCTCCAAGTGCAAGGCATAGTGGTATCATGTTTTGTCTAGGAGAGCAATTTCAATCCCCGGGACTTCATATACTTCAGTTTTAGTGCTAATGAATGTCATAGGAAATTTTCAGCATTTGGGGCCTAAAAACCTTGGACCTCCTTAAATATTCCATTTGTCATCATATACTTCACCAGGACCCACACAAGTGCTCTGCCTTTAATGTCTGGGAGAAGTCTACATTGTGAAAGATCATCAGTACCAGTCAGCCAGCCTTTCCATGCAACTAGCAAAAGATGGCCTGAGAAGCTAGAAGCCCGTTTTACATTGTGAAAATGTTCAGTACAGGGATCAGCTGGAGGGTCATTTGTATAGTCCTAGGCAAGGGTCAGAATGAAGTATGGTGCTAAGGAATCAGGTGGGCTAGGCATCAACCTAATGTTCCTCCAACAAAATGCATTTTGAGATTGTATCCACTCCTTGTTACACCATTTGCTGTCCTGTAACAAGGGATCTTCTTGCATCTATTAACCATGCATGGGGTAGATACATGGGTTCAGGGAAAAATCGCCAATGCTCAGGTGCTTTAAGCAGCATCACAGCTGGCCTGCATGCATGGAGTAAGTCTTTTGTGAAGGTTATATGGATGAACTAGAGCGCAGAGTCTCAACTTTTCTTGCCCGCCACTGATTCAGAAGTCCTAGGCTAGATGCAGCTGAGGAGATTCCCATTGTTCCAGTCTTACCCTGAGGCTCTTGGATATTTCAGTGATGTTGGGCATTCATTTACTATTTGATATCAGGTGGGAGACATCTTTGTGGCTGCAGAACTGCACCATTTGGAGCACTGTTTGATTCCAATGCAGTATTCTACAGCATGAACTTCATAATACTTTGAGGCCCTTCTTCTGACACCGAGTACCCACCTGTCATTCGTTCCTGTCTCATTTTTTGAGTGACCACACACCATCTCTTTCTAGACTAGTGACAGGGAGTTTTTCATTGCCCTTTATTATCTCTTTGGCAGAGGGATTCTAATAGTACTTGAGGTTCTTGCTTCCCAGTTAAACAGACTTCTCACTATAACTTTCAACAGTTTATAGCTTCCTTTGGAAAGACCTGAAGGATAGGAGGTATGTGCCTCTGATTTCTTTCCAATGTGGTTCAATCTATACAAGAAAAGAGATGAGAAAATGATTGTCAAGGGTGTTGTTTTTAAGGCATGAATGTATCACAATTCTTCTACTTCTGAACAGCAGACTGTCGCCCTGTCTAAAACTTTTATGGAGTAACGTATTTACTAAACATCTCAAAGCAGATTGCTGTGTTGTCTCTGAGATCCAGTGTAGGTCCAGAGAACAGAGTGTATTGCTAATGGAGAAAAAGGATATTAAACTTTGGACTGATTGGCCAAGTGAATACTGTGCAATAATGTGGGATTTAGGGCCCTGAACTATCTGCCTCACTATGGATAAGGTAGACTTGGTTATGGCTCCTGTTGCAGTATTGCATCCATTCCTTCTTTCCCCTTTTTTTCTGTCAGCAGGGCATAATTTTTCTCCTTTTTTGATGGACATGTACATATGTATATAGTTATTCTCCTATAATTTTTCTCCTTTTTTGATGGACATGTACATATGTATATAGTTATTCTCCTGTTGCAAGTTAGTTTTAAGGTTTTTACATATGTACATCCCTTGTGTACTTTACCTTTGGCCTTAGGTTATATGTTGGACATACAATGAGTAGAAGAGCCCAGGCTTTGGTATGCTGACCAGACATGCAACTACTCTTGGTAGGCTATCCACTTGTAAGGAATACTGCAGCAGTGGTCAGTAGGGCATCTACTGTTATGGTAACTTCTTACACAACTGTACTTTCAGCAATTTGCAAAACATCTTACATTATTAGGATCCTAAAACATTCTAGAGAGAAGTTTGGAAAAATATTGGGAAACACAGAAACCTATCACTACAAACTTTTTCACAAGAATATGCCAACCACCCCCTCCAAAATCCCCAAGACCTGACAGCTACTCTGCAATGTCTATAGATCCTTGCATCACACCCTTTAAGCTCCGAAGAAACTCCGAAGACTCACCTTAAACTATGTTAGAGCAGTAGATTAAGACTGTGAGCTACTTCCTGTAAAACAGTTTGATTTCCTCAACTTCCTTTTGACTGCAGCTTTTCTCCCCAGACCTCTGATGAAAATGGGTTTTGCCCAGTCAGACTGGGCACTGAGCAAGTCATTTAACCAGATAGTGCTCCCAGATTATCCTGAAAAAAAGACAAAAAGAAAAAAAAAATCAAAACACTTGTGTGCAGTGTAAAACATAAGAAAAGTGTTAAAATAGTAAATCAACTCTCTGCCCAACTGGAATAGTCTTGGCAGTAATGGCCTATACCCCTATTCCATCAAAACTAAGGATTTCATTGCTTAACCAACCCTACTCCTCTTCACCCTGTCCCTGACTACCCAGACTATCCAAAAGCATTGGAAAGTAACCACAGTAATTTATCTCCCATAAATACCCTCTGCTTTCAAGCCCTCTACTTTTAGGCCTGCATCTCTATTCTTGCATTTGGGGAAATTACTTGAGGTAGTAGTTTATAATGATGAATTAGTATACGTAGCATCATATCCTTTCTCAATACAAACTTGGATTCACTAAAGGGCATAGTCTATACATCAATATTCACACAAACTATACTGACTTTAGCTAATCTTACCTGACATCTTTAAAGCTTTTGATTTTGTCAATCACATCTGTTACTGAAAGCCCATCATTTTAGTGACTTCACACTTGGGATCTTCAACAATTGCCTTGCAACAGATGTTTTCAGCTAAAAGTAACCAACACCCTTGTTTTCCACTCTGTCTTTCCTCTGTGGTACTAAAGGTTCCACCTTGTGCCCCATTTTCTTTTATTTGTATAAGTAACCTATCCCCAAAGTTAGTGGCTCAAAGCACTCTTTCATGCACTGATGACACCATCGTATTCAAATCATTAGCTACTTATAAACCTGCTGCTTCAACCTACCATCACTCAACTTCATATTGACTCTTCCTAACAGCTATTACTTCATCTAAACTAATATTGTTCAGCTCTGTCTGTTAAACGAAAGTACTGCCTAATCCCACCTCACCCTTAGTCATTGAAAAATCCATGGTAAAACCCATTTATACCTTCAAGTGCACAAGTATTGCTCTTGATCCCTCAGTTACAATGAAATTGCGCACAAGACCTCCTTAAAAAGCGAATCAGACAGTCAGTGTGTTGCCATAACCTGTTGCTTCTTATCCTTAAAGCACACTGAACATTACATATACTACAGTATACTGTTATCTCAGATTGGAATATGGTCTTTTTTAAAATACTCTCTTAATCCGAGTTCTTTAACAGCATGTAAAGAGGCTTCTTAAATTGGCCACCATTAAAGTGTCATTTTATCACCCTGGTCATGAGCCAGATGGCTTCATGCTCTCCAAAGGGCGAATTTGCTCCTCCTCACTATCATTTATAACTCTATCGAATTCTTTGAATCGGCACAGCTTTTTGCAGTGTTGTACACCTCTTCCACCAACTACTGTCTTCATTCTCACGTTGATATTGCTCTCACATTACGTGAGCCCTCCCAGTTCTCTAACTACCTGTCAATGTGCATTTGCTATACTTGATCCACAGCTTTGTGATAACCTTCCATCAGCTATTTGCTCTTGTACTTCCTTACATATGTTCACTGAAGAACTATTGCTTCACCTTGCTGACAAAACTACATGTTCACATTATTATTTTATTTATTTTAATATTTGTTAACCAGGTATGTCTGCCTGAGCCCTTTCTCAGCACCATACAGTACAATTAACATAGTAGAATTAATTTCCATCACATCTATTACTTGGCTACTTTTCCAACAGTTTGGTCAGCGTAATCATTTCTCTTATAATCTACACACCTGGGAATGGCTCTTATTTTGTGTATATTTTATATATACACACACCTTTCATATTGTGTATTAATATCTTATTGCAGGAACTCCCTTCCCTTTACAAAGTCTCTACACCATTCCTTCCACACCTATTTATTCCTTGCCAGACCACCATAGTGCAACCTACATTATAGCACAATTCATGTTCTTTTTACAACCTTATTTCCCAGTCTGTGGCTGATATTGGGTAGTGGACCGCTTAGTGTTGGCCTCTCAATAAACTCCAACAAAAACATTTTAGCCTTGCTGAGCAGTTGTCCAAGGACTGCAGACTGAAAACTGGCTTTAGTATCTTAAAGAATTCTTTCAACTAAAATTTTCTCTACCAATCATGCAGTTTTCTTTGGAGGAAACTTTGAAAGCTGAATGTTTGGCAACTTATTTGCAAGGAGATGAGCTGGGGTATTGCTGTCATCTGCAGAAAAGAGTTTTTGAGATCAGTTGGACAAGCAGGATTGCACAGCTTTCACTGCTGCAAACAAACAAAAATATCTGAAATGATTGTTTTTGCACCAAATAACTAAAGACAAGGACTCTGTTTCTAAGGTGAGGTTGTAACCGAATCACTCATCAGTCTAAGATTGTCCTTTTCTAGAGATTCCATTCTTCATCACAGCTACATCTTTCTTCAGTATCTTCTCCTGTCACCCAGAGTGTGAACAGTTTTAGCTATATTCTGATTGACAGGAGGCAAACTCTTCACTTAAAATGTGTTATGATTCCTAATCATCTTATAAGACCTCAGCAGAATGCCTGAAACAGTGGTACCTCTGGCATCATTAATGAGGTCTAGAATTTTCTTGAGGTTATTAGGTGAAATGCCACAACTGTTGACAAAGGACTAGTTTCATAGCTATAGATTTTGGGGAGAATCCTAAAGAAGATTTAATCATATAGTTTGAAATTCCACAACTAGTTCTGTGGTTTCCATGTACATCTTCAAAATTACAGCCTGTTTTTGCTTAAGCAGCAAGCAAACACATTTTTGTCAGTGTTGGATGAGCTCACCATCAGACTAGCAATTTATGACCTCAGATGTTGGTCAACTGGCATCAGACAAGCAAGTATGACATAACACCAACTTCTTGGTGGAAATCTGAATTTTTACAGAAAAGCATTTACATTCCCGCTGGAGAGTATAAAATAAAGTATTTAGGGATGTTCTTCATGTTTCACTGTTGCAATCATCACATTTGGGTTATCTGCTTGCAGTAGCCAGTCAGTCGGCCTGATTATCAACGTCTTAGGTCCTGCGTCGTTGCTGTCTCATCTTCTATGACGTCAGGTAGCCAAAGATATAAAGCATGCAGCCAACACCATTACATCAGTCTTTTTTGCCGTGCTGTGCCCGAAGCAGAAGCAGTTCGCAAGTGCTGGTCAGCCGACTCCTGAAATTTTTATTTTCGAGTTTCAGAACCGAAGTCTTCAACTAAGCTATGTTGGGGAACCTTTTTCTTGCTCTAAACCGATGTCAGTAAAAGTTAACAATTGTATTTCTTGTGGAAAGCAAATACCTCAAAGATTTTCATTCGTACTGCATTCCTTGCTTTGGCCCAGACCACAACATACCTCACTGTCAGTTTTGTGCCTTATTCAAACCTCAAACTATTCATAGTCTGTTTATTTATGCTTCTAAATATTTTGGTACTCGGTTCAATTATCCAGAAATGGCTTCGGTAAGCCACCTGACTACCGACATTCCGAAAAAATGCAAAGATAAAGACAGAGATGGACCACATAGGTCCAAAGCTGCTGACGATGCTTCTCCTAAGCTAGTCGCCAGTTCACCGGTACTCGGTGAGGTGCTTTTGCAGCCCCTGATACCCACTACTTCAGATTTGTAGGCCTCTACCGAGACCCATTCGGAGTCTGGTATGCTGCGAGATGCTTCTTTGACTGTGGAACCTGAGGATGTCTCTACCTTGGATGGGTCCGTGGCCGCTGTGCAGGACACCGGCTTCTGAGGGTGGATTCAGGCCTATTGACTTGCATATTAAACCAATGCCATCTTCTTCTTCAAGGCCTAAAACTCGATCCATGCCTAGAAAACAGACTCCCAGACCGCATGATCAGGCCCCTATGCCTCAAAAACAAATGATAAGAATGACTGAAGACCTTATTACTCTAATCAGGGGAAGCCCACCCTTCCCCCTCTAAGAGACCTAGGGCTGATTTTCCTTCTGATTCTTCTGATCAGGACTCTGACATTTTGTTTCCTCTGATGACCAGGATTTACCCTTATCTACCTATGAGGATTCTGATGCAGAGGACTCTATTCCCTCTGTTTCCCCTCCAGAGGATTTCTCTTTTGGTGAAACCTTGCATACTCTTAGGGATAATTTTCGCTGGTAAAGCCAGGATTACTCTGACTCCTAAAAGAGGCTTAGAGATTTCTTACTCCTGCCCCAACACAGGCCTTTAGCTATCCCCCCTGTACTGGACATTGTTGATGGTGCCTTCTCGGAATCTAGCCTGGCCCCTGACTCTTTACCTCCTGTTCCCAGAGAATGTGATCGGTATTACAGGGTTCCTGACTCTCAGAAGTTCCTCTAAAAATCTTACTGCAGATCCTGAGACCATTTCGCAGGGACCCAAGGGCATTAAGGCTACTACTACCAAAAATCCTACCCCCTCTGATAGAGATTCCAGGGTTGCTGGATAGATGGGGTAAGAAGGTTTACACTTCTGCAACCTTGACCATTAGGGCCTTAAACTGCCAGTTTGATATGTTAAAGTATCAGCAGCATATTATTGGATTGCTTAAACAGAAAATTATACTGATTCCTGACTGTGCTGAAAATAAAGATTTGCAGGATTTAATGCATTCTGCTGAACAAGTTGGAAAACATACTTTGCAATGTAGTTTTGATTCATTAGAGGCATCTTGCAGGGCTGCTGCCACTAGGTCTGTACTTAGAAGGCATGCTTGGCTTAAGGAGCAATCTTTGCCAGATCATGTTAAACCTAAATTGCTGGATGATCCCTTAAACCAAGACCGCCTGTTTGGCAACAAAGCAGTAGTAGTACTTAAAAAGATGGAGGAAAAAGCTAAATCTATGCAAACTGTTAAAGATTTCCTGCAAGTACAGCCTCCCAGATTTAGTAGGCATTGGCCCTCTAAGAATTGGTCCTTTCCAGCCTTTTCCAGGCCTTCTCAGTCCAAATCCAGAACCAGCAGAACACCCAGGCTTCAGTCCCAAGGTACTCACAGGACTAAGCAGTGGGGGGCTCCCACTTCCAAAGCAGGGAGTAGTAAGACTCCCCCCTATGGTAGACTGTCTCAATGACTAACTTTAAACCTTCCAAGCCCTGCACAACTGACTGTTCCTTTAGGGGGAAAGATTACCTTGCAGGCAAAAAAACTGGGAACGCATTACCCAGGACAAATGAGTTTTAAATATAATTTCCAAAGGATACAGATTCCACTTCCACTCCTTACCAACCCCAAACGGTTGGCCAGATCTACCCCCAAATCAGTGGACAGAGGCTCAAAAGCAAGTTCTCTCTCTTTTAAGCATCAGGGCTATTCAACCTGTCCCAGCAGAAGAATGGGGACAAGGTTTCTACTCAAGACTTTTCCTGGAAACCAGAAAAGACAATTCCTGGTGTCCTATCCTGGACCTGTCTATCCTAAACACATTTTTGGTAATCCCAAAATTCAAGATGCTAACTCTTCATCAGCTGCTTCCTATGCTAGGCAAAGATGCCTGGTTGGCAACACTGGATTTAATGGAAGCCTACCTGCACATCCCAATAAGGGAATCTTGCAGAAGATACCTATGCTTCAAAGCAGGCTACATGCACTAGCAGTTCTCTGCACTGCCCTTTGGCTTATCTACTGCGCCCAGGGTATTCTCAAAGTGCCTAGCTCCAGTCATTGCATTTTGCAGGCAAAGAAATATTCAAATATACCAATACCTGGACGATTGTCTAATTCAGGCAGAAAGCCAGGACATACTATTAAATCATCTGGCATCTGTAAAGAAATTGCTAATTTCACTGGGGTACACCATAAACGAAAATAAATCACATATTGTACCCTGCCAACAAATTGTATTCCTGGGAGTAAGCCTGAATAATACTTCCCAGATGGCCTACCTCATGCCAGAGAAACAAGCTCATTTGACAGCCTACTTCAAACTACTGGCCACAAAGACCCAGCTGTCTGCAAGGAAAATACTGCAAGTCCTACTAATTCCATATGCAAGACTGCATATGAGGAAACTACAATGGTATCTAAAAAGCCTATGGTGTCAACATTCTCAAGATCTAGAATCAATGATTCCTATCATACCTTGTCTACAGATAGTTTCTTTGGTGGGCAGAGGCCTGCCACCAAAACAAGGGACTGCCATTTACTCTACCCCCTGCCGCCCAAACCCTAACAACAGACACATCAGACTATGCATGGGGGGCTCACTTGGCAGGGAAGTGCATTCAGGGCAAATGGAACCCAAGTCAAATGCACCTGTATATCAATCAAAAGGAAATGTTAGCTGTACAGAATGCTCTGACAGCCTTCAAGGACCACATTCTTCCATAACAAGTAATGGTTAAGATGGACAACACCACTGTTATGTGGTACATAAACAAGCAGGGGGGAACCAGCTCATACCCTCTCTGCAGACATGCCATGGCTCTGTGGAAAACAACCTTGAGCTACCAAGTGCACCTACAGGCTCAATTCCTGCCAGGAAAGCTAAATACACTGGCAGACGACCTAAGCAGAAATCTCATGGACCCCCATGAGTGGAAACTGGAACCAAAGATATTCAACATGTTGAGAATCAAATAGGGGAGCCCAGAGATGGACCTGTTTGCCTCCCCCCAGAACTACCAGTTGGACAAATTCTGCACAAAGACTCCCCACAAACAAGCTTGGAAAGTGGATGCCCTGTCCTTCATCTGGAAAAACCTATCAGTTTATGCCTTCCCCCCCCCCTGCCTCTCCTCTCCAAGGTACTACTAAAGATCAAACAGAACAAACCACGGACAATACTGATTGCACCAGACTGGCCACGCCAACACTGGTACCTCCTCTTGCACAGTGTGTCAATTCTGGCACCATGGCACCTGTCCCAGCAGGAGGGCCAGATTCTGCACCCACAGCTTCAAACCCTGAACCTGGCAGCCTGGCTAATTACCTGATCTCTCCATTACCATCTCTCAGTAAGCAAGTGATGGATGTCATTCTGGAGGCAAGGAGGCCTAGTACTAGAAAATCCTATGCTAAAAAATGGAAAAGATTCTATTCCTGGAGCCAAACTCAGGGGATGGGCACAGCAGCGCCCAATTTACCTCAGATTCTTCAATACTTAACTGAGATGCTTCACAAGGGCCTTTCCTTTTCCTCCATCAAAATTCAAGCCTTAGCAGCTCATTACAATACAGACCCACCCCTCTTCTCTCATCCACTGCTGAAGCAGTTCCTCAGAGGGGCCAAAAACTTAAGACCACCCAGGAGAGCCCCTACTCCAGTCTGGGACCTTAACTTTGTATTGGAAAATCTCACTCTACCTCCCTTTGA
The DNA here is from genome assembly GCF_019279795.1 of Protopterus annectens. NCBI lineage: Eukaryota > Metazoa > Chordata > Ceratodontiformes > Protopteridae > Protopterus > Protopterus annectens. The sequence continues at coordinate 313,573,168 of NC_056739.1, forward strand.
GCCAGCTGCAAATGCAGAGTTGAAATTCCTTTCTTGGAAAACAGCCTTCCTTCTAGCCATCACTTCAGCAAGAAGGATGTCTGAATTACAGGCCCTCATGGCAGTGGAGCCTTTCATCATCTTTCATGCGGACAGGGTGTCCCTCAGGACCAATCCCTCCTTCATGCCCAAGGTGGTATCCAGTGTGGCCCTTAATCAGTCCATTCATTTGCCAACCTTTTTTTCGAATCCACAGAACAAAGGGGAACGAATGCTGCACTCCTTGGATGTGCACAGACAACTTCGATTTTACTTGGACAGGACTAAACCTCTCAGGAAATCTGAACAGCTGCTGGTTGCATTTGCTGCAGGAGCAGAGGGGAAGGCCATTTCAAAACAAACCATTTCTAAGTGGATAGACCATTGCATTCATTTCTGCTGTAAGCACCGTGGAAAACCTACCCCATAGGGGATAAGACCACATTCAACCAGGGCTGCATCTACCTCTACAGCCTTTCTCAGAGGGTCCCTACCAGGGGCATTCCTAGAAGCTGCTACCTGGAGTTCTGTACATACCTTCACCAAGCATTACCACTTGCCAATTTTTTCTAATTCCAGAGCTGGCTTTGCCACTGCAGTCTTGCAGGGCCTTATAGCTGGTCCTAATGCTATCTAATTACCTCCTCCCATCCTTATTTTGGGAATCTACCCAAATGTGATGACTGCAACAGTGAAACATGAAGAACACAGTACAGTTGTGTACACTTACCATAAATGTAGATGTTCGAGTGTATTCACTGTTGCAGTCCTGGTTACGCTTCCTCCAGCCCCCTGACTTCTATTAACTATACCTCTGTTCTTGTTTACTATGCTTAAAGCTTTTTGGTGTATTTGCTTTTTTATTGGAGGTGTAAACTTGTATATAATTGCTTCCTATTATGGGGGCACCTGACATCTGAGGCAAGAAAAACTGATGTAATGGCGTCGGCTGAATGCTTTTATACCCCTGACTACCTGACATCATGGAAGATGAGAGAACAACCGACGCAGGACCCAAGACGTTGATAATCAGGCCGACTGAGGGCTACTGCAAGCAGATAACCCAAATGTGATAACTGCAACAGTGAATACACTCTAACATCTACATTTATGGTAAGTGTACACAGCTGTACTTTATGTATACTGTGACAGTGAATACACTCTAACATCTACATTTACGGTACGTGTACACAACTGTACTTTATGTATACTGTGACAGTGAATACACTCTAACATCTGCATTTACGGTACGTGTACACAACTGTACTTTATGTATACTGCAACAGTGAATACACTCTAACATCTGCATTTACGGTACGTGTACACAACTGTACTTTATGTATACTGTGACAGTGAATACACCACATCTACATTTATGGTACATGCACACAGCTGTACTTTTTGCTGCTGCAAGCATGACATATGCAGATGACTCCAGTTCTCCTTTAAAGTTTGAGTGGATTTCTCCCAAGATTTAAAAACAATGGTACCTCTGTCCAGTATTCTCCTTATTTGCTTGGTAAAACCATTGTACTGGAATGGTAACTTATGGTGGTTCTAGTTAGAATCAAATCATATTATTATTACAAGTGTAGTTGCAAGCAGTCAGAAAACCATCATTTTACCTGGCTGAAATTAAAACTGCCAGATTGCAGAAAGTTCATGTTTGTAACCAGACCAACTGGACATTTACACATCCAAGGTAAAGCAGTGGTAAACAGATAAAAGTGATGGCAAAGTAATAGTGCACACACCGTGTTCGTGGGTCATTTAGTGCACTGTGCTTCACACTATTATCCCAGTCATGTGATGCTAAGGATGGCAAGGATCTCCATCCAGTCCAGTCAGTGAGAATGGCCAAACAGATGAAGCAAGTACCACAACCAGCTTATAAATACCAGAGTGGGTGAAACTTTTTATACCATTTGCCTCTTCTTCCAAAAAGTAGATACCAGTTTTAAACAGAACACTGTGGTATTCTTCCATAACTGTCTTAAGGTTTCTGTTTGGGCATTGTGCCAACATGGCAGTATTTATATTATTGGAGAGGATGTTGTTTCGTATGCAAGATAAACTTTTGTGAACGAGCACTTTTTTCTCAGTCCTACAGTGCACTTACCCAAGGTAAAAAAAAAGCAAACTGTCATATATTCTTAATTTGCCTGTTTGAGAGTATGTTGAATGTGACTGACTTCACTCACTTGCTTAATTTGAACAGCTGACTTCCCATCATTCCCTCCAAAATATGACCCAGTTGCTGACTTTGGTGTGGCAAAGGTACGTTCATGTTTTATTTGAAAAAGATCTCCATTATTTACCACTGGACTTCATCTGTTGTGAGCTAGCATAATGTGGTTTTTGCTTATGTACCTTTTCTGTGTGTCCTAGGCTGTTGTAAATGCAGTATACCAAACTATAAGGATAACAAAATCCCTTCTGTTGTGGCAACACTTGGTCTTACAGGGACTGTTCTGGATAATGTAAGTTAATGCAATTTTTATCTTTGATTCATTTAAAAAAATGCATATTGTGATTAGAGTAGAACACAGATGTGGAATCAACAGACAGTTGACAGTTGAATTTTGAATGAAATTAGTGTGGCAGAGTCCGTGTTAAACAGAGCACTACGTTTGGAAGGGGGGAACCCCCATATAGTCATGTAGGGAGTGGGATTATTTCACACCACAAGAGCTAAGATGTGTAATACTTTGGATAGGATTATTCAAATTTGCCATCTTGTTTAGGATATGCAGTCTCAAAAACATGATAAGAATACTCGAGGTTTGCTCACCTACGTAACATTTGTAATCATTTACTGTATTCATTAGTCTTTACACAACTCTGGTTAAGATGAGGTTTCCCCACCACATCCTTACTCATGTCTGCACTTGCAGAAACATCTTACTACTGTTTTTCAGAATTATTTTCCATATTCTATGACTATTCATGCTTGTAACACTCAGAAAATATACTATGTGACTACTCTGGAAGTGCTACTGTAAAATCCCCAGCAATTATATTCAAAAACATAGCATACATGCTGAGCTCTTAGACTTCGCATTCCAAATGGTGTCTAACTGGTGCTTTTGTGGAATGCAGTTGATGGCTTCTGCAGTTACATATGCCTCTAAATACTTAAAATGCATGCACTGCCTTCTTGTACCAAAGTGACACATGACCATGTTTTTCAACATTTTTTTTGTGCACATTTTCAGAATACAAAACATTACATTTTTGTGCTACTCCAACAAATTGAGTTTCCCAGCCACATTCAGAAATTCAAATTATGTAACTGTGACGTATCAGGAGGTTGCATGCACCTGCAGCATACCCATGTTGATGTGCTTTTTCTATTTTGAAATTTGGTTATCAGTACTAAATGCCAGCAATTTTCTAAAGGCTGTGTGGATTCATGATCATGCCTTTAGTTGTTTTTCCAGGAATATTCATGTCCACATGTCCTGTTCTTTCCCCCGGGATGCTAATCTTCTCTACTTTATGGATTATGACAGTAGTTTGTGTCTTACGAGATTATGCAGTTAGGCAGATTGCAATCAAAATAATTTTTTTTGTAAATAGGTGGTGGTACACATATGTTGCATTTGTGTTAACCCCCCCAAGCAGCAATTCCTGTGTCCCATTATTTGGCTATTTCTCCCCAGTTGCCATAAACACTGTTCAAAACTCTGTGTGCATACTGCTTTCTGCTTTACTTCTATAGTGATTACAGATATTTGGATTTAATTTAAAACTTTTATTTCAAATTTTCCAGCACAAACACTGATAGACGTTTGCTAAACAAAGCAATACAGTCTCATAATGAAAACAGACTTAGCATTAAAACTTCTGTGACTTTGAAACTCACATTTATTGAAACAGCATTGAAACCCACATTCAAAGAAAATGCATTTGGCCAGTGGCAGATTGTTTACCGTTCGGCTGTTTTTAAATTATAGATCATTACACACATTTTTAGGACCATGCAAAATTTCTTTTCATTCACCTTCCTGATTGTATTAAATTATAATATATAGTAATTAAATTATATCCTTTGTATAATACAACACCATTTGTTAGAGCATGTTTTAAATTTATAGCCAGTATGCAAAGAAATAAAACATATGAACCAATAATGCCCAAACTGCCCAATTCAGAAAATTTCAACCATAAAAGGCCACTCAAACTTCTGTCATTACAACCCATCAATATCAGTCAATATGCACAGTTTCTGCAGAAGTAAAAGTCATCTGAATAATTCCACATTAAAGAGATCTAACTAACTAATGAAAAGGTTGCTGCTAGCAAAAAATATATATATATATTTAAGTATTTCATCTACACATTCACTACCTGCTGCCCTTGAAGAATAAATTGCCTGTGTTACATAAAATGATAAGCTGGTGATAGTGCAACAGGGAATAGATAGCAAACTAAAACAGATTTAGGGATACTAGGCATCTTATCCAAAGGAGGACATACTCAGGAGTGCAGCACCCCACCCTCTTAAAATCCAACACAGTATCAGCAATCCATCTACATGCTGTGGGAATAGAATCCACAGCCTTCTGCCTCAAAACAAAAGTATGCTACCTACTCTGCTACTTAACACTGCTTTATAACTCTAAACACACAACAGTGATACCTTTTGCTAAGCACAACTGTTGCATATTTTGGGTAGAGGATTCAGGCTTTTGTTTCCTGTAGCTAAGGTACAGGGCTTGAGCCTAAGCAAATTACTAACCACCTGCTAACCCTAACTAGGGCATTTCACTGTCACACACACACACACCCCTCAGCCTTTTAATGCAAGAAATCTGGACAAAGTCTAAAATAAATAGGAACAGATTATAAATATTTCTCTCACGAACTTAAAAAATTGCTAGAATAACAGGATTTGTGTTAATATGCATTATTCTAAAGGATATATAGTGTAAACCTCAAATAGCTGTCATTATTTGGCAACTTCAATCTTTTTGTGAGGAAAAAACAAAAATATGGGGCAAAACTCTGGACGTTCTGCATAGAAATGGGCAGTTGAGGGTATGCTACCAATCTCTTACACACACACACACACATACACCATACCTCTCAACCTCTTAGCACAATAAGTCTGGGCAAAACCTGTTATAATGGGGGACAAAGGCCCAAAACTAGGGACACATTTTAAATATTGCTCTTATAAAGTCAGAAAGTTGCTAGAATAACAGGATTTGTGTTGGAATGTATTTTCTAAAAGATATGAAGTCTGAAAATAAACTCAAATGAGTGTCATTAGTTAGTAACTTTAATCCTTAAATCATCTCGGTGATGTCTCAAAAAAACAAAACAATTGTTTATGAGGAACAGACCAAAAATCTAAGGCAAAATTCTGGACATTTTGTGAAAATCTGTACAGTTGAGAGGTATTGCACACACACCCCTACCTCCCTCTTAGACCCTCCCCCATACCACTCAACCCTTTAGAGCAAGAAATCTGGACAAAGGCACACACAATGGGGGGGGGGGGGGGGGGCAAATGTCCAAAAATAGGAACACCTTTTAAATATTGCTCTTCCAAACTTAGAAAGTTGATAGAACAACAAGTTTTGCATTAGTATGAACTTTTCTGAAGGATATGAAGTCTATAGCTCAAATGTCTGCCGTTAATTGCTGTCTTAATCCTCAGTGATTTGCCAGGGATTTTATGAGAAACAGACCATGTATGTGAGACTATAATCTTACATTCTGAAAACATCTGGACATTTCACTCTCACTCACTCACTCACTCACTCACTTACTCACTCACTCACTCACTCACTCACCTACCTACTTATACACACACACACACCTATCTACTTATACACACACACACACCCCTACCTATTTCTTGCACACACACACACACACACACACACACACACACACACACACACAATCCTACACACAATGCCTACCACTCACTTGTCCGGTCATGGTCCACAGTCCAAACATCTTCAGGAATTCGAATTTCGCACGCGCGGACCAGGAAGATGTAAATGATCGGTCACACATGGCACAGACACACAAGGTCTTCTGTATTTGTGCGACCCAACACAAAGGGCATTCTTAAAGAACGCCCTTAACAAAGACATTTTTTTTTTTTTTTAAAGAAACAGGGCAGCAGAGGTGCCGGTATGTCATACCAGTGTATACTGGCCCAAAAAAAGCCCTGTTATTTTGAAAGGAAAACATTTGATCTACGTTTAGCTGCATAATTAAAAAAAATGCCAGGAATTTGAATAAAATGTGGGCTTTTTTGTAGTTAATATGGGGCAGCTACTGTCCGATAAATCACTGGTAGGTAAGTAGGGGGTGCGGGTACAACAGAGTGCTGGAGTGAAGCAGATTCAGGTAGGGAGTGTGTGTGTGTGTGTGTGTGTGTGTGTGTGTGTGTGTGTGCGCGCATATGTAGGTGCATGCAGATTCAGGTAGGTAGTATGTGTGTATATATGCAGGTGCATGCCGATTCAGGTAGATAGTGTGTGTGCATATGCAGACGCATACAGATTCAGGTCGGGAGTATGTGTATGCATATGTAGGTGCATTTACTTTGCATATGTGCCTGTTGTACCTAGCAGGGAAGTAGAATGAGTGTCATAACAACTACAGATGTCATCTGCCACCGAATCAAGGTACTCAGCATACCAGACTCCTGAACTGAGCCATTTGGACTCCACTGCCCCTTTTCTACCAAAATGTATCAATCTTGGAGTTGATTATTCTTAGTAGGGGCACAACACACTGGATAAGAGGGTGTGAAACACTCTGTGACCACCTGCCAGTTAGCTCACTGACAGAAACCACACTGTAAAAGTTACACACTCCAAATCTGATTTCAAGCCAGTGACAAATGGAGTACCACAGGGTTCAGTCCTTGGACCTCTCCTGTTTGGTATCTACTTCTCTGAAGTACAGGCTAACACAGAAGGCCTTTGGCTAACGAAGTTTGCAGATGACTGCAAACTAGGAGCCATAGTTGACTCCCCAAATGATGTGGACATCCTACAGGAGGGCCTCACTGAGACTGATGCCTGGTGTCAGAGCTATGGCCTCAAGCTCAGTGCCAAAAATTGCATTGTCATCCCCTTTGGTAAAAACTCTGTACCCATGAACTACCACATAAGCGGCAGTCTACTTAATGCCGAATGTGTGATAAGAGACCTGGGGATCCAGGTGGACAGTAGACTCTCCTTTGATAATTGCCACAGTAGTCAGGAAATCCTTCTACGTGGCACACCTCATCACAAAAGGGTTCTCATCTAGGAAAAAGAGAGGTCATTGTTCCCCTCTACTCGACACTCATTAGACCCATTATAGAGCACAATGCCCCTTTTGGAATGTACCTCACAAGACATCTGCAGCAGCTGGAAAGGCCACAGAAGTACCTCACAAAGAGGATTACTGGCCTCAAACAGATGCCCTACACTGATGGTCTCAAAAAACTCCAGCTTTACTCCGTAGCATATCACATACTCTGAGGTGATCTCTGCCTAACATATAAAGCTATGCCAAACCCAGAGCTGTTGGACATGCTACACCAAAAGAAATCCCAATCCCTGCAAGCTACATGCTTTAGGGACCTAAACCTTGTCACCACAATAAACAGGACATGCTGGAGGGATAGATTCCTGTCCCAGAGACTTCCCATACTCTGGAACAAACTACCTATCTATATGAAACAAAGCTCCTCATTAGCACTCTTCAAGAAAAATCTTGATGATTGGATGGGAAATAGGAAATACACCCTGGGGATCACTTCTGTGCCTCTGCTCGACAGGGGCACAGGAAAATAACTTTATTGGGTGGCATAAGCTAGGGAACCTTGTTGGCTATGCTTACTTAGGCCCTTGGGCCAATAGCCTAGTACCTACCTATGAAAACATTTTGAGATTTTGAGCCCCCCCCCCCAATCCACTCAATGCTATTGTATACAAAACAGTATTCGGAGTCGACTTTCGTAGAACTGTACCATACCTCATCAGTGGCATTTCTTTGTTAAACTGGCAAATGAGACTAAAAAAGTAAATTTGAGTGGATGGAGTCTTTGCTGACTGATTCTGGTGCTGAAAATATGATTAGCTTTTTCTCAGGAAGCAGGGTGGGCATTTAGGTTTCTTGATCTTTTACTGCTTAAATGAATCTCATTTGAACAGGAATAGCAGATTAAATTTCACAGATGCATTTTCATACAACACCCCAACATGATAGTCTATAGTTGCCAATGCTGAGTATAAGCTATATTTTTTAATATAGCAGATTTGCACATGGTTGTCTAAGCTTGACTGAACTGGCTTAATCAGTTATGACCAACTGACCACGTTCCACCACTTGCTGGCAGTAGGGTAGAATGTTTGAGGACACTGTGTGCATCAACAGTGAGAGGCAAAAGCTTTGACCTGAGAAGATTTGGTAGACCATCAGTGTGTGAGAGAGTATGGTAAGGTACTGAATGGTAGCACATGTATGCTTGGCACATTAGCCACAGGGGAGGCCCAGTGGTGACAAGACGATAGAAACGGGGTGACCGCTAGTAAAGGCATTGTGAGGAAGTTGTTTTGTATGCTGTGTGTCTCACGGCAGCTTATTGAAGACATTAAATGCCAGAGGTTGAGGTTGCGTTTGGGTTATTCTTTTTGCTTCTCAATGACCAGGTTCTGCAAAGAACCCTTTCTCTGCAGAAGCTACAAAGAAGAAAACTTGAGTATCTGCAAGAACTTGGCCAGCAGGAGGGAGACTATAGCAGTATCCTGAATATTAAATACTTGCTTTACATAATAATTGGCCATAATGCAGAACTGCAGTACCAAACAACCTAGATGAATGCAGCAGAGAGAATAACTAGATTCTAGAATGCCTTTTCCATTTTGTCCTGTATAACCATATTAACTTGTCAGGTGCCTTTGCATACACGTGGTATCTATTTTTCAAATGGTCCTGCTGTACCACGTCAGGTGCCTTTGCATACACGTGGTATCTATTTTTCTAATGGTCCTGCTGTGCCACATTTTGCAAAGGGTGGTGTGGATGTCATTCCATAAACACTTAATGATACTGGTTAGTAATATAGCACATTGGAAAGAGTGGAATAAAGGAGATGGTCAGACAATGCACACTAATGTAATATTATGTACTAGTTAATTTCTCTGGAGGGTTTAGCGTGATTCTTCATACTCAAATGTTTGACAGTTTATGAATATGAGAAACTAAAAGCATCATGTTAAGATGTATGGAGGATCACTTAAAATGATTTCATTATGGAGTTCAAATGGAAAAATTGCAATGTATTCACAAAGCTTTTATAGCTGATAATTTGAAGTGGACCTATTCTACTTAGAAAGAAAACATCTGTTGCAAAGTGACTTTGAAGGCTGCTGATTGTGAATAACCTTTGTGGAAGGAAGCAGGTGAGAAGTCAGTCTGTAACATGCACTTGTATAGTTAATGCTGTGATATGAAGTATTGTTACAAATGGGCCAGAAATGCAAATAGTAATACCATTCATCACTTTATAAAACAGATCTTTGAAGGAAAAGCATTTATTCTTTTTGTTTTCTTTCCCAGTGAGAATGTAAAGGGAGAATGCAGTAAAACATCAGAGAAAATAAAAATGTTGTCCCAAAAAACAAAGTTCTTCTGGAGTGTCACAGACAAAGTCATTAAGCTGTAAGTGCTAATAAATTGTATCAAATTGTTTATAACAAGTTAGCCAACTGCTACTGAAGATGTAGAAATCGGATGTGAAGTATCTTGGGGATTAGACATGGGGGGTTAATAAAGCACTGTACAGACAGCACCTGTCATAATCTACACTGAGACTGTAGTTGTGTCAGTATTTAAAGTATGATGCTTACTGTCCTGATACACATCGGAGACTAAATGAATCCATTTGTGAGTTTGGCTGCCAAAGTCCAGTGCTTGTGATGTATTACTACTGCAGGGACTGGATATTAGCAATTAGTGAGAAATTTGGTGTGATGTCAGAATTCATCATTTAAACCTGAAAAATGCTACTGAATGGGTGATGGACTTTACATCAGTCAGGGAATATTGAACAAAAATGTGCGTGATCTTCAATTGTTAAACATGTACAGTGCCAGGAATTCATAGCTGAATGTTAGACCTAGAAGTTTTATACACATGGCTGGCTAAAATGTTGAAACTAGATGGAGCTAAGAATGACGGTGCATGATAAAACAACTGTGTTTAGGAAATAACTAGGTATATAGTGGACATGAATATAATAGAGAGATGAAAATCCAAATTGCATATGGATGTCCCTATTCGGATGGCAGATGTGGACATATTTTAGGGGCACTAACTACATGGAACTTTGGTATTTGCAGATTGTATCATCATTGTGGATGAGTGTGTTATTTAGAAATGACCAGCAGGACAGTGAATCTGTGTTGGGTTTGCATTTCAGCAACTTCATGGAAACTGGACACCATACTCGTAGTTAACTTGGATGGAGTTTTGAGATCAGTGACTGGGAGGGGGAATATTTGGAAGGAGTGGGTGATCAGCAACAGCATGGTATGTTGGGTTCTAATACTAGGGCATGGTCTTGAAATTGACTGAAAAAATGAAGGCCATCTGTCCATTTCCATCCCATTGCACACAGAAGGCTCGGTATAGATTCACATGGACGAAGTCTGATGGATGTCTAGAGGTGGTTTGTTCTTGAGCTGAAGTCATTCTGCATGAAAGGCCCATTTCTTCTGCAGTCGATGCTTATATTTGGGCAGACTACTAGCCCTTGTGTTTGTACCTTTTGCATTGTAGAACATACATTGCTTCAGGCAGCAGTGTATCAAACAAGCCCTTCAAAACTTATTGCAAGTCTCCCCTAAAAAAGTTTGTTTGCAAACACTAATAGTTTCACAGAACTTGTGCATCTCCCTGCTGAACAAGTCTAACCAGTTAGCATTCAAGTATTTCACAGAAATATAGCACTATAACAAAAAGTGAAACTTCACTATAACATTTAAGCTCTACTGATTAAGCTATTCTATTCATGAAACTGTTTTCTATATACATAATCTAATATTTCTGATTATCTGCACTGGCATAACGGTGAGTCTTTATCTCACAGGCTGGGTTGAGGCTTGAAGTCTCATCTCTGAGGACAACTAGCTAGGCTTAAAATGGCCCACAAGGACAGCTAGCCTAGTACTTACCTAAGAACCTATAGTACAAAATATTTTTTCAGACTATATGTAATATTTCAGTTAATGTTTGCTTTCTTATAGCTAGTCATATTTTAAAACATTTTGTTCACATTATTTTAAATCCATTACTTCTGATTAAGTATTTTGACTACTTATGGCTGATGTGTGGATTTTCAGTGTCACACCTTTCAATGCTTGGTCATGTAGCCAGATTTAACCCTTAATTTTCTGTAAATTAAGCCTTAAACTAAGAGAGTGTGGGAAATTATCTTCCGTATGCTAAGAGAGAACCCTTTATTTTCTCTCATATCTCCCTCCTTGCTCTCCTTGGATGTCCATCCTTCAACAGAAACCTTTCACACATTCTGTGGATCTCTGATGGCTCTTGATCTTTAGTATCCACTTAGACCTCTAACCAAGTGGATTGTTAGTGATGCATGATGTTTATAGCATTCACTATCTCCATGAAAAAAAATCCTATTTAACCTTTCCATTGCCCTATTAACTGTGCTGATTCAACACCTCTGAAACTAGCTTTATTTATGGAGTTCCACACTTGTAACCAGAAATGTTTGGATCATTGCTGGTCTTAGATTTCCAGTAGTCCCTTTTTCCACTGCCCTTTACCAGTCCCACCAACACTTTTTTTCCCAGTAGCACTCCAGTCCAGATTCTGACCCAGACCTTTCCAAATTTCTCCAGCAACATCAATGTGTTGCTATTGAAATTGTCATCAGTGTGTTAATAAAGCACGCTAGGCTGTGTGTACAGAGTGACAAATGTGACCACTTTATCTGCCTAAATGCCATGTTAGTAAACTGGGATTAAAAGGTAGAATAGTTCATGGGGGACATAACACTTTCATAGGCATGTTGTGCCATTTAAATTTTTGCTTAAATCTGTTGCTTTCTAGTGCATTTTCTTTTCAGAAAAAACAAACCAAGGTTGAGTAGTATCTGGTGCCTACTGACTTGTGGCTGTTCTGTGCCTCTGTAGGGACATCAGCCTTTCCCTTAGAGTTTTAACTCCTTACACTTGGCTTCCCCTAATAGCCAAACTATAGTAGAAGATTAACAGCATTTCTGAATGGTTTATATGGGAGAATACTTACTGGGCGGTTACCCTGGATGGGACAAGAGAGAATAGATATATTGGTGAATATGGACAGTAATGGGAGATGACAGAGTGGATCATAGATGGTTCTGGAAAACACCAACTGTGATATCTAATTGGAAGTTAGGCCACAGGTTTCTAAAGGGTGTAATTATCACAGGTAGTCTAAACAGGTGGGTGATGCTTTCATTGCAAGCCTTCTGCTGATTGCTGGATAGGAGAAACTTGCCATGTTGTGGTGCTTTTTCCTTAAAAAAGGTACGCAAGGATGGAGGACCTCTGTATTAAATTCCACAAGATATGGCTGAACAGTTTTTTTGCTACAACTAAGTACTTTCTACCATAGATCACAAACAGGCATGGTTAAAACCCAAGAAAAAGTAGTAAGCCATAAAAGTGTTATGGTAAATAATATTGTAAAGACAGAATGGCTAGCTATACAAATATAATATTTATTTGAATTTACAGCTCATGGGGGGGGGGGGTGATCAAATATTTTCTAACATGATCCCAAAATAGTAAAACAAATATAACCCTGTTATACCTTAAAAGACATTGGGTAGACTGAGGCACACAGGGTATGGTAAAATCTTAATACATCAGATACTGTTCACACGAAAAGTACATGTACGTGAGCTTATCATTGTTCACTTAGTAAAGAAGAAGAGCTGCATATTTTTCCCATCCTGGGCTCTGTTTACCATCTTAAATAAACTTTTGTACTTGAGATAACTTCATTAGGATAAGTTATAGAATATGCCTGTCTGACATCTTTGATATTTCACATAGCTATTTACTGTCCTAGTTTCATTTAGTAACACAGCTATAGAATTTGCTTTTAGAAAGCAAGAAACATATTCCAGCTACTTGCTGTCTATTAAAATAACAGGAAAAGAATGTAATGTTCCATTTGAAACTGCTAGTGTCTTGACACGCATAAGTATTCAGAATTAGAATATATAAAAGAAAGAACTTACATTCACTGTATGTGTGTGTGTGTGTGTGTGTGTGTGTGTGTGTGTGTGTGTATATATATATATATATATATATATAAATAAATAAAATATATAATATGGGTCTACTTCAGTAGACTGACTGCTCACTTACACAACACCCAGTTGCCCGAGACGACAGGACTGACACCTCCAGAAGACCCACTATTCATGCGAGGTAAGTAACCGCTTGGCCATCCTGTTGAATTTTGACCCTTACCCCCGCAGTAGTGTGTTCTCGGAGTTGGTATATTTAGTTGGGGGGTGTGGGGGTAGTGGGTTTAGTCTTGCTTAGTTTAGTTAATTTAATCCGGATGGCCAAGCAGTTACTTACCTCGCGTGAATCGTCTGTCTTCTGAAGGTGTTAGTCTTGTCACGGGCAACTGGGTGTCAAGTAAGTGAGCGTTTGGTCTAGCGAATTAGATCCATTTTTATATATTTAGTTATATATATATATATATATATATATGCACACACACACACACCATTTTATTACAGTTGTCAAACAAATATGTTGCAGGGTATCTATTTTGTAGAAATCATTATGAAACAAACAATGGCAAACAGTTAAGTACTTTCTTTTTAATTAAAGAATATACTAAAACCATAAGAAAAATTGCAGCTGCTATAACAGTCAAGTTCTACAAAATACTAGTTCCTGTATTTCAAAACACATTTCTTAACCAGTCAAATAATGTCCACTGTTTCAGTTCTGGTTAGAGTTTAGCAGTGTCATTCATGTAATCTGCTAATTTTTTGTTTTCATCGTGAAAATCGAAAAGATGAGAGCAATAGCGCTTATGTAAGAGTCTACAACCCCTTCTTTAGATGATCTAATTAAGTCAAGGGGGTAGATGATTTTGCAGCACCATGGCCCTCATTTCAGTCATTTTCCTGTGAGCCATACGAATATGTTGAGCAATTTTATTAACCAATTCATATGGGTGTACTGATATTTTTTTTCAGTCGGTCAGTTAGAGGACACCAAAAATACTGGATGGCTGGGGTGATGTAGCCTATGTAGCAGCACTCAGACCAGCTTATGGAAAGACCAGGATAAGCACAATCTCCACAAATGAAATGAGTAATTAAGCATGCCCATATTTTGTCCCCAGCTGTAAAATTTCAGATCAGTTCATTTAAAACATGTGCATGTGAGTCACATTACATCTACTGTAACCTACATGAACTGTGCCTTGTTTTACATAGCAGGTATTTCCTGGTGTAGATTCTGCTAGTTGAAAATTGAAGATGATGAAACATTATGCCAAGTTAGTTTTTCCTCAGACAACAACTTTTCAGAAGCGCTAGAACCAGAATCTTAGGAATGTCTCCTCTGGAGTGCACAGACCCAGCGGTTGTGATTTTAAGATTTATTGCATATTGATGTAGTACTTGCAGACAGGTCTTTGACTCAGCTGAAGGATGAGGTGGGATCATCAGGAATGATGCCATCAAAAGCAGGAAGGGCCTCATCCTTCATCCCCATGGATAGCAGGCAGGTCTCCTTACAGTAAGAAGCAGGGATCTAAGTTAGAAAGCCATTACACTGAACAGCAGTATGAGTTGTAAGAAGAGTAAGATATGTCTCCTTTCCACCTAGACTCCAGAGAAGATTTTTGCTGAAACACTAACACAGATCCAATCCCCATGCTGCAGATTATGGCAGGGTTGAGCTGAAGGTTTTAAAGATAGATAGAATATTAGAACATGAAAGGGATATAGAAAATTTGAAACAATCTAATGCCCTAGCAAATCATATTTTAAATACAAACAGTACTCACTGCTTCAAATTTTTGGTTTTACAACAAGTATTAAGGACAAATACAGGTGGGGACATAGCAAATTATACGGAAGAGTTAGAACAGAAATGGATTATCAAGCTGAATGCAGATAGATATCTGGGCTTGAATGGCTGTACTTCACTAGTCCCTTGCCTTAAAGCAAGACGTCTTAAACATTAATTTCTAGGTTTTAATGTGGTACTATGGTTCATCAAGCTTTTGTATTTACTTATATATATATTTAAGATTTTATATAGGACATTTTTATATTATATATATTTTTTATACTTTTACATATATTATGGTCAATAATGATGTTTTTTATAGAGAGACATGTACTTTAAGGTTGGTTTTAAATACACAGTTTGCATAAGCTTGTACTAATAGTTTTAATAGTTAAATTATTTGACTGTATTGCTTTAAATAGTTGAAACCACACTGATTGCTTAAGTATTTATCCAAGCATGGTCTGCATTAACATTGTCTGATGAAGCAACACTGAGTTGTGAAAGCGCTCACCTACTGTTCTTTTCTAAATAAAGTTACTGTGGATAGTTTCAGTGTGTAACTTTGGTGCCTCATTCTATTGTTATTGAGCTGAAGGTTGAAGAAGGGCTTCCCAAGTCCTTTGGTGCAGTCTCTCTAAAACAGACCAGTTTTGAATACTAATTTAAAAGTGCATCATCAATTTCAGATCCACATTTTGAGCAGGTGGAGCAGATGGCATTTTTGTGGGATGGCCCATAAGAATTTCATGAGGACCAGGTTTTCTGTTTGCGTTTACTGCTGCCTTTATACTCTTGAGAACCAAAAGCCATGCATCAGGCCACTTTAGACCAGTCCCTTCATGTTTTTCCCAGCTTTATCGTAATGGTTCTATTAATGTGTTCAATCAAAACTAGGTGAGTGTGGATAGTGGAGTTGCAAATTTAGGTTAAAAACCTGAAATTTTCTTTATAATCTTAGCAGGGAAATGTGTGCCCTGTCAGAATTAAGTGTGAAGTACCCCCAAATCTTGATATAAATGCTTTCAAAAACTTTATAGCTACAGTTTCAGCATAATTTTTAACACATGGATAAGCTTCTACCCAGGATGAAAACATGCAGAATGCGACTAGGACATTCTTGAAATTGCCACATTGCTTCAGCTGAAGATTTACAATTGGTCTTCAAGGGGACAGTAGAGTGGAAAGTTAAGTTTCAATGCTTGGATACATTATAAGAGACAAATTTCACAACTCTTGAAACAAAGAATGAGAAGATGGAGCAAACCAGTAGCAATTTAGTAAATTTGTTAAACCTTTTTTCGCTATATGATTCAGCAAATGAAACAATCTTTCCATCCAAGGCAGTGTGGACTGAGGTGCCACAATATGTCCATCAGGATGCTGCCATACCAAATTAGACTTCATGCATCCTAATTTGATGTATTTTTTCTCTCCTTTTCTGATGTCTCATCCTGCAGAGTAATTAATGTATCATAATTAAGTACACTGTTAGTGTTTCAGATACTGTCATTATAGAGATCAGATGACTGTTTAACCCAGGAGGTTGTTTTGTTGCTTTATCAAGCCAGATTGTTAGCTCTTGACAGCATGTCACTTCCGTTACTATTTGCTTTCACCTGCACTACAAATACCTGCTTGGGCAGCAGAAGGTCATGTAGTAGAAATTTATTTCCATTTTTAATTTCTGTGCCTGCTGATGTCAGAAACCCATATTGTCTTCATAGTTCTCTAAAGTCATGCACCACTCCAAATGCATATTTGCTGTCCATATAAATGTTCGCCACTCTAACCCTAGCAAATTTCCTTGCCTTAGCAAGTGCAACTAATTCAGCCACTCGAGCTGAAATAACTCCTTCACGTTGTTCTTGTATTATCATATCATTTTCAGTACATATTGCAACTCCAGCAACCAAATATCCTTGTTTATTCCTGTCACAAGTTCCTTCCACAAAAAGCTCTAATTCAGCATTTTGAATCATGACATCAGTCAGGTCCTTCCTAGGAGAAAGCAAATGATTAGTAATAATAATGCAATCATGTAATTCTCCCTTCTCCTGCAGGTGGCAGCAGATATGCAGGATTCAAAGCTGGACACGGAACCATTTTAACAGTCTGGTTGGAAACCAGCTACAATTCATTTTGTCAGCCTTGGAGAGGAAATGGTACATTTTTGTTTTTAGTAGAAGGGTAGCCACTGCATGGGGAACTGAAATTGTAAGTTCATGTCCGAGGATGATTAGACCAGTGTGTTCTACCATCAGGCGAGCTAAAGCAACTGCTTTTAGACAAACTGGTAGTCCTTTTCCCACTGGATTCAGTGCCATACTGTAATAAGCCAAAGGTATGTGATTTTCCCCGTGCTTTTGTATAAGCACTCCTGATACAAACCCACCTTTCTCATTATAGAAGAGTAGGAATGGCTTTCTCTAATCTGGTAAAGCTAAAGCGGGAGTATTTACTGACACCTTATGTCCTTCCTCCGCTAACTTTGGCCACAGGATACTATTTTCCTGTTAATGCTGCAGAGTGTCTGATGCTAGAAGTAAATCATCTCCATATTGCACTAATACAGATTGGTAGGGAAGCTATAGATCCTCCCAAGTGCATCTAAGATTTGTGAAAATATGGATAGAGAATTCAGTATATTCCTGAAGTACCTTTGTCCAAGTGTACTGTTGTCCTATATATGCGAAAGCAAACAAATACTGACTGTCAGGGTGTATAGGTATAGAAAAAAAAGCTGAGTACAAATCTGTGAGAGAGAAATAAGTAGTCAGTGGTGGCATACAGCTAAGAGTAGTTGCTGGGATAAGGACAGCTGGACAAGAAAGTACTGCCTAATTTACAGCTCTCACATCCTGCACAACCCTGTAAGTATTCTGACCAGGATTTTTAATCGTTAAGTATTGGAGTGTTACAACAGCTTCTAGTAGCTCTGATTACTCCCTGCATTGGATGTATGGGAGTGTTGCAACAGCTTCTAATAGCGCTGATTACTCCCTGCGTTTGAAAGTATGGGAGTGTTGCAACAGCTTCTAGTAGCACTGATTACTCTCTGCATCGGAAAGTATGGGAGTGTTGCAACAGCTTCTAGTAGTGCTGATTACTCCCTGCATCGGAAGTATGGGAGTGTTGCAACAGCTTCTAGCAGTGCTGATTACTCCCTGCATCAGACGTATGGGAGTGTTACAACAGCTTCTAGCAGTGCTGATTACTCCCTGCATCAGACGTATGGGAGTGTTACAACAGCTTCTAGTAGTGCTGATTACTCCCTGCATCAGACGTATGGGAGTGTTACAACAGCTTATAGTAGTGCTGATTACTCCCTGCATCAGACGTACGGGAGTGTTACAACAGATTCTAGTAGTGCTGATTACTCCCTGCATCAAACGTACGGGAGTGTTACAACAGCTTATAGTAGTGCTGATTACTCCCTGCATCAGACGTATGGGAGTGTTACAACAGCTTCTAGCAGTGCTGATT
The DNA here is from genome assembly GCF_019279795.1 of Protopterus annectens. Classification (NCBI taxonomy): domain Eukaryota; kingdom Metazoa; phylum Chordata; order Ceratodontiformes; family Protopteridae; genus Protopterus; species Protopterus annectens. The sequence continues at coordinate 313,591,752 of NC_056739.1, forward strand.
ACTCCCTGGATCGGAAGTATGGGAGTGTTGCAACAGCTTCTAGTAGTGCTGATTACTCCCTGCATCGGAAGTATGGGAGTGTTGCAACAGCTTCTAGCAGTGTTGATTACTCCCTGCTGTAAAAGACTGAATAACAGGTTGTATTTCCTTCTGCTTCTGGCTTCAGAGGATATTGTGATACTCTGGGAAGGAGTCTATATTTATACTGATTCTGCAGATTTTAGCTGTCCTACCTCATGAGAATGCTTTCCCCATATATGTCTGAGTAGCTTTTGCAGTAATTCCTCATCTGCATGAATCTGTGATGCTTGTTTCATCTTTAGTATTTAATATTGCTAAAACATTCCCCCCCTCTGCCATCCAAATACACTCCCTTAGGGGTAGAATAGATGGTACACCCCAGTTCACTTAACATTATCCCTTCTCGTTAAATTTACTGGAGCTGTGGTACTTATAAATGCATGCTTCTCTTCTATTGGTCCCAAGAACACAGGTATAGGCTGTGACACCAGAAAAACAGAACATTGGTCACCCCAACTGCTTTATCTTTCACTTTAGATAAAGGTACTTCTCTAGTTGAACGAAGTACAGACCTAGTGGCAACCTGTATCAATTCAAGTGGGACTTCCTTCTTTCCTGCACTTAACATAAAGTCCCTTTTAATAAATTTGTACTAAAGTATTTAGGCTTACCTCTTTTCCCTCACCTGAGTGTTGTTTATATGGAATTTTCTGACTTCTCTGAGTCTGTATTAATGGTGGTGAGGGGACCATTATGGTACCCCAGGTGCTCCAATTTTCCTGTTTCTCTGTCTGTAAGGAGATTCTCCTCTCCAATGCCAAGTCCTACCACAGTTAAAACAGATTTCATGGTCAGGGAATGGAGAAGGACCAGTTGTCTGAACCTGCCTCTCTCCCCCCTGGTGTTCTGCTGTGTGCTTTATTACTCAGAAACCTTCCTGTACCTCTTCCCTTATTTCCCCTCCTTTCATATCTTCTGCTTTGCACATTAATAAACTTTTCTTCTGCTTCCCTTTTTCTGTTTGTTCTCAGTGCAATGTACATGCTTAAGTTACTTTTCTAGCATTTCTCCTTACCAATTAAGGACCATCTATTTGAGGGCAGCCTGAATATGAGGTTGCAAACCCTGTACAAAAGCAGAGTCCACTGCTGCTGCTGTTTCTGCCTGAAATCCTGCAAGACCAGGGTAACTTTAAATAATTTGAGCCTGTTAAAGTAATCTCCCAGAGATTCACCTTTATTTTGCTTACAGCCAATTATTTTTGTCCAGTCTGCCTCCTTAAGGCATAGCTTACTGATTGCTTCTAACAGTGCTTCCATTGCTTCTTTAGGCCCTTCTTACTCATTCCCTCTTATCCTTGATTTGGACCTGTCCCCTACTTCTTTAGCCAGTTATCCATACATTTTAAGAGTAACTGCTACTACTTTTAGTATCTCATGCAGATCTACCAGACTTGGGTCATAGCATTCAATAATAGTATGCATCTCTTCCCTAAATTTCAAAAGGTCTTATTTCCAGAAAATCTTTAACTATGTAGTGCAAGTATGTTATGGTCCAAAGACAGTGGACAACAACTGTTTTCCATCCTTCTTCCTGTTGGAATTGGGCTAAGGGTGCTCGTGTTATAACTTTTTTCTTCACTAGTTACAGTGCTAGTTCCCTCTTCAGTTTCATATTCCTCCTGTTTTGCTTTAGAGCATGTGAAGCGAGTATGATCAGTGTTACTGTATCACATTTTTTCACTCTCTTCCCTCCTTTTTGCCCTGTTCCTTTGGAATGCTTCTATCAGCACAAAGGGCAGTAGGAGGTGGACAAGTGTCAACTTCAGAAAAAGGAGGTGGAGGGGACAAAGATAGATTTATTTTTTTATTTATTTTTATTTTACATTTGTTAACCGGGCTAGTCCAGCTGGATACATGTCCATTTTCAGTGGAGGCCCGAGGAGAAAAGCTCCGCTACTGTACTAAATAAACATATTAAAAAAGACTAGTATATTTTTAAAATAATTAGAATTAAGCTAAAGTAAAATGAAACATAAAATTGACCAAGGTATGATAGAGGAAACATACAAATTGAAACTACTGCATTTAAGTATGGCATAAAGCTACATTTCTAGCATGGACATAGATTAAGTTAATGTTACATACACAGTTGCAATATAAGGAAGGTTAAAGAATAAGTTATTTTTGTGAGTGAAAAAGAGCAGTCAAGCTAGGAAAGGAGGTTAATTTGCTAGAGAGAGGGAGTGAGAAAAACAGGGTTTAGAGGGAAAAGATAGTGTGGGAATAAAGGAAAGGAAAAGAAAGAAGAAGAAAATGATTAGTCAGGGGTATGGCAAGAGCATAGCCAGTGGTTTGAAAGGAATAGTTTTAGGTTAGTTTTGAATAGTGGGAGAGATGTAAGGGAAGTAAGTACATTTGGTAGTTGGTTCCATATTTTACCCACTGAGTTGGAAAATAAGGTGTCACCTGCTAAGTTTTTAGATGATGTAGTATGTATCAATATTTTGTTGGATGAGTGTAGGCTGCTCAGATTGTTGTAGGGCTTAATTAGGGTGGAGAGCATATAGATCATATGTAGATGCATCGTGGCCAGTTAATTCCAGATATTACTGGATAAAGAGATCCCATACTGCTTTTTTATTTCCATTGTTTTCAGACCTTTTACTTCTTGCAACAGTTTCTGGTTAGTCTTTTAACCCATATACTGCTGATTGGTATAGTGAAGCCTTTAAGAGACAAATCAGTAAAGGCATCCCACTGAGCTGTCTTTGTTTTGGTTCCTTTTTTTCTCCAAAGTTTGTCTTGAAATAATTTTAGTGTGATCCAAAGTCCCAGTTTGTGTAAATTGGAAATCAGAGTGTGAAAAGCCGAGTCTTCTTTTTTAAAGTCATACCACTTAGCTAAACACCTGCAACTTAATGCCCCATAATGATTATACGTAAAGCATGCTGGAGTACACTTGGGAGGGGCAGGGATTTTGCTTCTCTTGCTTCACATTATTGTCCACTCTCATAAACACACAGGTAAGGCAAAGTCCTCTCCAGCTTATAGCCACGACCACCATGCTATGAATTTATCTCAATGCAAGCAGGAGTAACACTGTACTTGCATGCTTTAAACTTTGACTATGTGTATATTAATTCTTCCTTTTTTTTTTTTGCAGATAAGGTAGTACATAATCCATAAATTCTGATATCTCTTTACCTAAAGCATTTGTACAGCCAAATAAAAACGGCAGCCTGAGAGTCAAAGTACAAAAGAAACCTAAGGTGCATGTTAAAATACTTACTTGTCTGGGCGTCCCTTTTTCTATAGGAAACTTTCTGTAATTAGGACCACTAGCTGCTGCTGAGACCTCTGGTTCAAATCGGCGTCATGGCACCATCTAGTAAAGTTATTGTTCCAAAGACAGACAATAATATCTGGCTGTGCAAGTATATTTATTCAAAATCACAGCTCATGAGGGGGATCAATGATTTTCTGACATGATCCCAAAGTAGTAAAACAAAGCAACCCTTTTATAACTTAAAAGACATTTGGCAGAATATGAGGCCGTACTACGGTGTGGATAAGGGAAAATTCCTTTTTCGCCACTGTAGTGCGGTCTCGGAGGGAGAATATTAAAGTGGGGGGGGTGCAGGGGGGCTGCTAAAACTTTAATTAATTTTTTTTTAACACGCTTTAACGAAAGCGCTTTTTCGATAAAAGTGCTTTCATTAAAGTGTGTTCGGTTGTTATGGATTCGGACATTTGCTCATTTGAGCAAACGTATTAGACCCTAGAGCTATATATATATATATATGTGTGTGTGTGTGTGTGTGTGTGTGTGTGTGTGTGTGTGTGTGTGTGTGTGTGAGCATGTCATTGTTCTGTTAGTAAATAAGTAGAGCTTCATCTGATTCACATCTTGGGTTGGGTTTAGCATCTCACAATGAACTTATGTACTTGAGAAAACTTAATTAGGATACATTATGGCTCTGTTGACATCTTTATTATACTTCCATAGCTGTTTACTCCCTTAGTTTGATTTAGCAACACAGCTGTAGAATTTGCCTTTAGAAAACAAGAAACGTATGCCAGCTACTTTGCTATCTGTTACAATAACAGGAAAGGAATGTAACATTCCATCTCAAACTGTAGTTAGTGCCTTGACATACATATCTAAGTATTCAGAATTAGAGTATATAAAAAAAGAACATTCACTATTTTTTTTTTTTAATTTTTTCCCATTGCATGTGGATCCTTATGTTACAAATGAATCTTAAATGGCTAAAGTTCAGAAGATTGAAACCGACATTTTGAAAACTATAAAGTCAAATTCAGAAGACTGAAATACTAGTTTTATAAATGACAGAGAAAATGTGAACATAGCACAATGAATGAAAGCAGTGTTCTTAAGAGAGGCAAGCCACTGCATCCTGTGTGTGGGGTTGTGCCCCTATAGCCCTATATAAATATATTCTAAATGCAACATTGCATGAATGCAGGGATAAGGAATACAAATCATGTTACTTGAAAGCTAGATACTGTGTAGCAGAGCAGGGTTATGCAACCTTGGATTTTGGATATCTGTTTAGGTGTGTGTGAACTTGGGGATGAAGTAAGCTTCTTCCTTCCCTTGCAAAAAGCTTCTTCCTCCCTCCCCTTACAAAAACTTCGTATTGTTGCATGTGGTATGTAAAGTTTGCGCATACATGCCGTCTTTCAAGATGTTGAGCTTTCAATCTTTTGTAGCCTTTGGGATTCTGTTTTCAGTCTTGTGATCTTCAGTCATTTAATGCTTAATGTTCTTAACAGGGTACACAGGAACAGAAAGTATTTTATTTTCTGCCCACAAAGTACATCTACTCTGGAGTGACTTTTTATTGTTTTCTGACCCTGATTTTCTAAATGACTTGCAGTTATTTGATTTCCATGCAAGGTCCCACCTTCTCAAAGCTCCATGCCAGTATACTAATGAAAGGAGATGAATCCGTCATAAGGAAAGATAAAAAAAAATAATAATGATTTGGCAAATAGTTGTCAGACTGTGTGAGAATTTTTGGAACATTTTAACTATGGTGCTAGATTTTTCTCCTCTCCCCTGAAACATTTAAAATATCAGTTTTGTTTCACATAACAGTAGTTAGGTTGATGAATTTTCAGTTCGTGTTCTTGCTTCACTTCAGTAAATGGTGTATTGTAACTGGCATCTACATGGTTTGAGTAAATCTGCTGAATACAAGAGGTTATGTAACACAAAACAGTGACAACCTATCTGCTGATTATATTATATGGCCTAAACTCGCAGATACCAAAACCAGTAAGATTATTGCATGTTTTTGCCATATATAAATGTGATATTGTAGACAAATTTGTTTACAAGTATCCTGCATTACTTTTAGTAAAGCTTTAAAATACCCTTCTTAGTATCGTATTAAGTTTATCATAGCTGATACCTTTGTCCACATCATTTGCAGTATGTTTTGTTAGGGAAGCAAAGTATAGAATGTTTAAGCAAGATTAGAAATGTTAATTTTTCCTCTACTCTTAACAGCATTCATTCAAGCTAGAAAACAACTAAGCACCATGAATTAAATGAAGGTTATAACTGTGCTGCAAACTGGAAAAATTGGAGTAATTTAAAAGTAAAGGTAGCAACTGGAAGTAATGGGAGATTTTTCTAAGAGTTGTGGGTATGGTGTTAAATTGGAGCTTGAGGAGGAATTAGGTGGAAAGGGAACCAAGCTGATCCAACTTGGTGGTCTCTAGCAGAACGTTAATGAAATCATATGGTGGGAGGTGATGCTTTGAGATGTGCTTTGCTATGTGACACCTGCTGTGGTATCATCAGCAAGTGGAGAAGGTGGTATATGGTACGAGATACTGTCTTTAGCTACACACTAAGAAAAATTATCTTGTTTAGGAAGATGGTTTTAGGAGTTCAAGGCATCTTCAAACAAATTACTGGAGCCACCACAATGGTAAAGAATCTTTAATTATAAAAACAGAACGAGCGCTTTCACGCACCTAAAAAGTGCGCTTCATCAGGTTACAACAATTCATAAAATACTACTGTTTTTATACATATCCACGCCCCAGTTAATAAGCCTTAGTGGCGGGAAAACAGTTCTAATTAATCAATTTAAAAAATCAATTAGATATATCCTAGGCAACCTTAAAATCAAGGCCTGCAGTGCATATAATATTGACATATCTTACAATACAAATTCTGCCAAAGAATGTAAGCGATCGTATGTTAACTCAATAAAAACTACCTTGTTATTAAATGTTTAAAATCAGAACCTGAGTTCTATTATAAAATATTCACTGATAACATTTCTTATGTATTGAGACATTCTATGAAAGAAGCAGAAAGGGAAAAAGAAAGGGGGAAGGGGGGGAGGGGAAAGGAAAACTGGAAAAATAATAACAGAAAAAGAATAAATAACAAACAAGGTATAAAAATGGCATACTCATATTTAAATATAGTCTGTATAAATTGTAATCACTATTGTTCAGTAAGACCATCAATATATAAAAGGATATATTTATCCAAATCAATAATATGACATATTTAATAGCATGCTAAGAGCAAGAAACAAAAGAAAGTACTTTCCAAATGATAAGAGTGACCCATGAAGGAGCGGCTATTTTGTTCAGTGGTGTCATAAAAGTGTAAAACTAATTATTTTATCTAGATAATGATGTATTTTAGATAGAGAAATAAAAGGTCACAGAAGAGCTGGTCTAATATTGAGTGAGGTATTGAGGCCAGGTTCTAAATGTGCCCTAAGTGTTAAGATCCATCTCAACTCATATAGTTCTAATGTGCCTAATGTATCACCTTCCCTTTTATTAGGGTATAGAATCTGAAGGACTCTAAATCTAAAACTATGGGCTGGAAACATCTGACAGTGTCGGGCTAGTACATTATTTTCATTCATTTTCCGTATATCGTATATGTGATTGTACACCCTATCTTTAAATCTACGTGTTGTCAAGCCCACGTAAAATACATCACAACAGTCACATGTTGCTAAGTAAATTACATTGGTGGTGTTACATGTGGCATAAAAATTGGGGGTAAAATTCACACCTAGTTCCCTATTTATATAATTCTGTTCTTTTGTAATATATTTACAGATGCAACATTTATTACAAGGAAATGTTCCTTGTCTAAAGTTGGTTCTTAGATCTTTAGGTACATAAGAAACTCTTTCTTTACATAAAATCCTTTTTAAGTTGAAACAATTACTATATCTGAACCTGGGATAGTTACCTACTATGTTCATCATTTCTTTATTCATATTTAGCAGTTTCCAATTCTTAACTAAAATATCTTTAATATGTTTGACATCATTAGAATATTTGATGTCATAGTGTATTATACTTTTCTGAAATCTGGAATGATGTCCATTTGAGGGCTTGTTCATAAATCCTCTTTTAGAGGCATTCAAACTATCATTTCCATGGTTCATGATTAATTGAGTCGGATAACCTCTTTTTATAAAGCATTGTCTCTGGAAGTCCAAGAGGTGTTCTTCTTCCCTATCGGTATTACAGAGTCTAGTAACCCTCTCCATCTGATTTTTGACTACATTTGGGAAAATGTGCCTAGGATGCATACTTTCATAATGTAATATTCCATTTTTCCAACAGGGTTTCCTATATAATGATGTAAAAAACTCATTTTTATCATTTTTAACTATAGTGATGTCAAGATAGTTAATACTAACCAGGGAAGCCTCATATGTAAAGCTCAAAAAGGAGGTGGTGTTCCCCATGTAATTTACAAAATCATACAAGGAATCGATGGTACCATTCCAAAAGAGTATGATATCATCTACAAATCTCCTATAATAAATGGCATTATTAATGAAATTCTCTTCATTGAAAACGTGTGTCCTCTCCCATTCGTACACTGCTAAATTCGCATAGGCATTTGCACAGGGGGTGCCCATGGCTACCCCCCATGCCTGCCTATATATACTATCCCGATATATAAAGATATTGTTGTTTAATATTATATCGAGCAAAGTACAAATAATAAACTGCTCATCATTACTAATGTTACCACATTCATTAAGATGTTTCCTGACAGCCTCTATACCGAGTTCATTCGGTATACTCGTAAACAGACTCTTAATATCTAGAGTGACCATAAGTGTATCAGGTGTTACCCTGTCAAGTAATGATTCCTCTTTTAAATCATCTAGCAGTTTGTATGTGTTTTTCAGGATAGTAGGTATCATCTCCACTAGAGGACCAATCTTTGATTGTACATATTTTGATGCATTCTCCGTTACCCATAATTTGCCAGATACTATCGGCCGCAAGGGTGGTGGATGAATTCCTTTATGTATCTTCGGCAGCCCCTTTATTATGGGTATCAAGGGTACCTCAATGTCAAGAAACTCATATAGGGACTTATTGATACATCTAGACATTAGAAGGTCGTATAGCATGTCATGAACATTACTAATTATTGAAACAACTTCTGATTTACATATTAGAGAATAGGCAACATCATCATTAAGCATGTTATTCATCATATCATTATAAAAAACAGAGTCCATTATTACAACCCCCCCCCCCTTTATCGGCAGGTCTGAATGTCAAACTGTTGTCTTTACAAAGGGTATCTAGACTTTGTTTCTGAGCTGCATTCAAATTCACGAACAACTTTTTATGCCGCTTTTCACCAAAATACAAATAAAAATCGTGTTCACAGGCTCTCTGAAAACAGTCCACAAAGCTCGGTAAGGGTGGTATATAAGAACTCTTCCTTTTCAATTCAGCAACATTGTAGTCATGCACTGCAGTAGCTGAGTCTTTAAAAAGTAGTTTCAAAGCTACTTTTCTCGTAAATTTACGAAGTGAAATTAAAGTGTCTGATAATTCACTCCCTCGGGAGGGAATGAAAGAAAGTCCCTTATTAAGAACAGAACAGTCAATGTCAGTCAGAAGTCTAGAAGACATATTAATGAACAAAGTGTTTAGAATTTCTTCTTTCTGTTCCCCCAGTTCTCGTCGGACATCTTGCGCTTCCCTCTCCCCCTGCTTGTTGAGCGTGTTTGCGCTCGATGTTTGTACGGAAGAGGGGAGTTTAAAGCATGGGTCGCTTTATACACATTATTTGTCTGAGATGTTATTTCTTTAGATCTAGCTCCTCCAGTTGTCAAATTTAAGTTCAAACCCTGTTGATTACAGGGGAGGGAAGAGATGGTTGGCGTAATATCCCCATCAAACTGTGATAGGGTCGAAACAGCGCTATTGGATGTTTCATGAATTGGCTCAGTTCTATTAGTCGTGCTGTTCGTGCCATGAGATGCTGCACTGTTTGGATTATTTATTCCACCTGAGGCTACCGCTTCATTAAACCTCAGCCATAAGAAGATATGGCCTGTTTCAAAGTCATTACAGTCACGTTTTAGCTTTCTTAGTTTGGTTTGTTCCAGCTTATTGCTATAAAAAACTAATTGTCTCAACATATTATTTGTTCTAATCACGCAAAAGTCACTTTTATATTGAGTAATAAGTGCTTTGTGCTCACCTTCAACCTTAGTTATGAGGTTCTCCTCTATGGGCAAAAAATATTCAATAAGCAGCTTTAAATAGTTGTAGCCAAGGTCCAAGTTCAGCTGTTGCCATTTTCGTAGGAGTTCAGGATGCGCTTCCCCGTAACTCGGCATGCAGAGTACCCGCATGCCACGCAGGATGACCTTGAAGTGCAAGCACGCCTCCAAATGCTTCCTCTGCCAGATAAGTCTATGGAGTTTATACAAATCGTTTTCTAAGCTCCTTAAGGCCAAGTAAAATTCTTGTACATTCTCCATGCTGGTATTAACCACTGGCGGAGTATTTATTTTGTTGTCATAATTAAGCAATGGATTTTCTTTCTGATAGAACAATTCATTCCAATTAGGTATATTATCAGTATTACCCGGAACATAGTCAAGCTCAATATTCGGTGTATCCATCGCGTGTTGATGAGCCAGGAATAAAAGCAAGGAGACCAAAACCAAAAGCACAAAACCCAGCAATATCATCCAAAGGCACCAGCAAAATCGACAGCAGAATATTCAAACAAATTACTGGAGCCACCACGATGGTAAAGAATCTTTAATTATAAAAACAGAACGAGCGCTTTCACGCACCTAAAAAGTGCGCTTCATCAGGTTACAACAATTCATAAAATACTACTGTTTTTATACATATCCACGCCCCAGTTAATAAGCCTTAGTGGCGGGAAAACAGTTCTAATTAATCAATTTAAAAAATCAATTAGATATATCCTAGGCAACCTTAAAATCAAGGCCTGCAGTGCATATAATATTGACATATCTTACAATACAAATTCTGCCAAAGAATGTAAGCGATCGTATGTTAACTCAATAAAAACTACCTTGTTATTAAATGTTTAAAATCAGAACCCGAGTTCTATTATAAAATATTCACTGATAACATTTCTTATGTATTGAGACATTCTATGAAAGAAGCAGAAAGGGAAAAAGAAAGGGGGAAGGGGGGGAGGGGAAAGGAAAACTGGAAAAATAATAACAGAAAAAGAATAAATAACAAACAAGGTATAAAAATGGCATACTCATATTTAAATATAGTCTGTATAAATTGTAATCACTATTGTTCAGTAAGACCATCAATATATAAAAGGATATATTTATCCAAATCAATAATATGACATATTTAATAGCATGCTAAGAGCAAGAAACAAAAGAAAGTACTTTCCAAATGATGAGTGACCCATGAAGGAGCGGCTATTTTGTTCAGTGGTGTCATAAAAGTGTAAAACTAATTATTTTATCTAGATAATGATGTATTTTAGATAGAGAAATAAAAGGTCACAGAAGAGCTGGTCTAATATTGAGTGAGGTATTGAGGCCAGGTTCTAAATGTGCCCTAAGTGTTAAGATCCATCTCAACTTATATAGTTCTAATGTGCCTAATGTATCACCTTCCCTTTTATTAGGGTATAGAATCTGAAGGACTCTAAATCTAAAACTATGGGCTGGAAACATCTGACAGTGTCGGGCTAGTACATTATTTTCATTCATTTTCCGTATATCGTATATGTGATTGTACACCCTATCTTTAAATCTACGTGTTGTCAAGCCCACGTAAAATACATCACAACAGTCACATGTTGCTAAGTAAATTACATTGGTGGTGTTACATGTGGCATAAAAATTGGGGGTAAAATTCACACCTAGTTCCCTATTTATATAATTCTGTTCTTTTGTAATATATTTACAGATGCAACATTTATTACAAGGAAATGTTCCTTGTCTAAAGTTGGTTCTTAGATCTTTAGGTACATAAGAAACTCTTTCTTTACATAAAATCCTTTTTAAGTTGAAACAATTACTATATCTGAACCTGGGATAGTTACCTACTATGTTCATCATTTCTTTATTCATATTTAGCAGTTTCCAATTCTTAACTAAAATATCTTTAATATGTTTGACATCATTAGAATATTTGATGTCATAGTGTATTATACTTTTCTGAAATCTGGAATGATGTCCATTTGAGGGCTTGTTCATAAATCCTCTTTTAGAGGCATTCAAACTATCATTTCCATGGTTCATGATTAATTGAGTCGGATAACCTCTTTTTATAAAGCATTGTCTCTGGAAGTCCAAGAGGTGTTCTTTTTCCCTATCGGTATTACAGAGTCTAGTAACCCTCTCCATCTGATTTTTGACTACATTTGGGAAAATGTGCCTAGGATGCATACTTTCATAATGTAATATTCCATTTTTCCAACAGGGTTTCCTATATAATGATGTAAAAAACTCATTTTTATCATTTTTAACTATAGTGATGTCAAGATAGTTAATACTAACCAGGGAAGCCTCATATGTAAAGCTCAAAAAGGAGGTGGTGTTCCCCATGTAATTTACAAAATCATACAAGGAATCGATGGTACCATTCCAAAAGAGTATGATATCATCTACAAATCTCCTATAATAAATGGCATTATTAATGAAATTCTCTTCATTGAAAACGTGTGTCCTCTCCCATTCGTACACTGCTAAATTCGCATAGGCATTTGCACAGGGGGTGCCCATGGCTACCCCCTATGCCTGCCTATATATACTATCCCGATATATAAAGATATTGTTTAATATTATATCGAGCAAAGTACAAATAATAAACTGCTCATCATTACTAATGTTACCACATTCATTAAGATGTTTCCTGACAGCCTCTATATCGAATTCATTCGGTATACTCGTAAACAGACTCTTAATATCTAGAGTGACCATAAGAGTATCAGGTGTTACCCTGTCAAGTAATGATTCCTCTTTTAAATCATCTAGCAGTTTGTATGTGTTTTTCAGGATAGTAGGTATCATCTCCACTAGAGGACCAATCTTTGATTGTACATATGCTATGTGACACCTGCTGTGGTATCATCAGCAAGTGGAGAAGGTGGTATATGGTACGAGATACTGTCTTTAGCTACACACTAAGAAAAATTATCTTGTTTAGGAAGATGGTTTTAGGAGTTCAAGGCATCTCCAAACCCAAGAGAAAGTGTATTAAAGAAGTTCTGCTTTAACAAATGAGGAGATGAAGGTCTCCCCCTCCCCTCAGCGATGCAGAATATGGGGGTTTGTTTACCTTTACTTGCTTTATACTGATCTGCCTAGATTACTGTTTGCCTGAATGTATTCAAAGTAGTTGTTGTCCCAATGCTGCTGCTACTAACTGCAACAATGCGCATATGCTCAAAATGTGCATACTAGTTGGTAGACTGTCTGATTTTCTCGGAGACTAAACAGTGCTAGAGAAACAATACTTTTTTTGCATAATTTACGGTTTCTTCTGTAAGCTAGATCACCCTTGGAGTGTTAAATATATGGGTGCCCTGCATTTAGTCTAAATGCAGGTTTGTCTACATCTGTTTCTATCATCTGTATTTGGTGTTGATAGGTATACAAGATAGACAATCCCTAGGTAGGGAATATTCCCTTTCCCAGTGGATTGTGTGATCTTGGAGTTTATATATTTTAGCAGAGTTCCTTACTAGCATTATCAGATTGAACTCCGTGTGGCCTATAGAAGAATACTTAACAGTGCAAAACATTATTTAAAAGAAAAGACATTTTATATATATTTTTTTAGTTTTTGAATTTACATTGGTGAAATGCATTGCAGGATAGTGGAACAGGGGTATTCTTCCAAGGAAGACTTAATAATTTTCTCTGTCCTCCCAGATACCATTGTATTGATGCCCGAAATACTACAGTACTAGAACTGAAGATGATGTTAGATGCGACTGGAAAAATTCCAACTGTGAGCTTTACTTTAAATATTTTTGAAAGTATTCATGTAATGTCATGAAATAATACTTTAATTGTATTAAGCTAGTGTTTTATTTATATTTCTGTGTTGCTCTTTTCAAACTCATAAAAAGTATTACTTCACTATACGATTATATTAAGGCTGCTCCTGCTTTTAATTGTACAGTGGATTTTCTCACCTTTCAGGCAGCACTTTGCAACACATGGGGATATTTATACCTCCAAATACCAGTCAGCATATACCTGCCATGCCCACTGCCGTGTTTACGCCTACTGGTTCTGCGATAATGTGGTGTTACTGCAAGCTGTGGCCTCTCACCTTTTGTTGGGTTTATGTTTTATCATATAGACAGCTAGGTAGGGTAGAGATCAAACCCAGCTTTAGTAAATGGTTTTCTTCACATAAGGTCAAGTCATAACTGGTTTTACCTACCATTTTTTCCTCCTCTTTGGCCAGAGATAACATCAGCCTGGCAATTAGCATTGAGGATTAAGGCTGTGAGAGTTACAAAGAAACAGCTTCCTACAGTTGAGGGATTCATTCCCTACAGCCTTCATTTGCCTACTGTCAAGGGTGTAGCCAGGCATACACTCTATACTCTACAGAGTACATTTTTTTTCTGTATCAGTTACTGTGCTTATAGCCATCTAAATTAATGCATTTAACATGTATATAGCTTGCTTATAGACAGAATTGCAAATCTAAAAACAATACCTCTAATTTGACCAAGCAGCTGGAAATGTTGTAGACATTGTGTTGGGGGAGGGTAATAGCTTGAGTGATATAACCCTTTTTAAATGCCAGGTGGTTTGGGGAGCAGTCATAAGTATTTGTGAGTACAAAATGGAATTCACTGACTACTATGTCTGTCTGAGCAAGTCACTTAGCCAAAAAACTGCTCTGGGTCTATTGGACCACATGCCTAGTAACTATCAGTTACTGTATCAGGTGCACACTTATTTGGATGATTAATACTGGCCATGTACCAGTCTTCTTTGGAACGTTGTTTGGTGCAAGAGGAGAGGTCCTGTATTATGGCCAGCACTGGTAAGTTCTTTTCACTGTTATCAGTGATATATTTCTTGCACTAGTACTGGAGATATTTTCCTTAGTGGTATGTACATCTCTGTTCTTTGTTCTTCAAAAGATCTTGAAACATAGGTGACAAACTTTTAAAGCATGACTGTAATATTTCATGAGCCCATTATCACAGTAATTGCATTTTTGTGCCTTTCTTCTCAGTGCGGGAAAAAAGGCTAAACAGGAGTCTGAAAAGAAATAAGAGAAGGATAAGGCTGGCAAAGTTAACAAAGATGTTAGTGAAAGCAGCCAAGGGGCTGAATTCCTTTCTCCCATATCAGTGTTTGTAAAAATAAGAGCATAACATCACTTTTGTTGCTACCTATATACTGTCTCCTGTAATAATTCTCAATACAGGCATTAGTATCATGGATAAGCCTTGCATATCAACACTATTTAACCATGCTAGACCCACTGGGCCACCCAGTCTGATGTTATCAAACATCTTTCCTTTGATTGTAAAACTGCTGATGTCCTTCAAGAATGCAACTTCAGTCCTGACATATGGGTTGTCCTGCCTCAGGCAGCCCCTCGGTCGGCCGGATTCCAAAGTCTGGGTCCGGCGTCGGCTGATGTCGCTTCTTCCCCGACGTCAGAGCGGCTGGGGTATAAAAGCATCAGGCGACGCCATCTTCTCCAGTCTTTCTTGCCGCGCAGTGCCCGAAGCAGAAGCAGTGCTGGTCGGCCAGCTCCTGTGTTTTCAGTTACCGAAGTCATCAAAAAGCTAAGTACCCCGTTGGGGAACCTTTTCTTGCCTCAGCCAATGTCAGATAAAACTGCAAAAGTTAATAATTGTTTGTCTTGTGGTAAACAAATACCTCATAAGGACTTCCATTCTTACTGCCTTCCCTGCCTGGGCCCAGACCACGACGTCTCAGCCTGTGCTGCCTGTGCTTGCTTCAATAAGCGCACTCTCAGGCGCCGGGCAGAATTTGCTGAAGACTTTTTTGGGGAAAATTTCTCCTATATCATGCCGTCGGAACAACCGACAACACATTTCCAAAAAACGGAAGGACCGGGACCGACATTCTTGGCCCGCGTTTTCCACCAACGACATGCCAAAGCCTACCGCGAGTGCATCGGTCTCTTCGGAGGCGGTAATTCAACCGCTCCAGACCAACGACACCGCTTTACCTTACACTTCGGTCCCGGAGGTTCCCCGGTGCCGGTTGTTGATTTTCCTCCTAAAACCGAAGCCCAGGACTTACCTGACACCATACCGGTGGATAAAGTTACTCCAGCACGTGGGGCAGCTAGGCCTGTGGTCCCTACGTCCATCAAGGCCTACACACGTGCTAAGGCTGCCATCCAGGCTAAGGCTCACCCTCCTAAATCCTTTTCCCAGGGTTCCACTTCTGATAAACAGATCATGACTTTAGCTGCAGATCTAATTTCTTTAATCAGAGGCTCTCAGGCACACCCAGACAGAGGTTCTCAGCCGCCTGCAGATAAAAGGCCTAGGGTTGAGCAGACAGATACCCTTTCCTCAGATGAAGCCTCTGGGGACTCAGACTATTCAGATTCCCAGGAATAATCCTTCCAGGCCTACAAGGATTCTGATGCTGATGAATCCATTCCCTCTGCCTCTCCTCCAGAGGATATTTCTTTCGGGGAAATTCTCCACTCCATGAGAGAGCATTTTCAGTGGCAGGGCCAGGATTTCTCTGACTCCAGGAAAAGGCTACATACTTTCCTTAAGTTACCCCAGCACAGGCCTTTAGCTATTCCACCAGTGTTAGATGTATTGGATGATGTGTACTCAGACTCGAGTGCTTCTCCTGATTCTCTCCCTCCTGCTCCTGTCAAGCCAGACAGATATTACAGGGTTCCTGAAACTCATAAGCATCTTTTTAAGGCCCACTCTGTGGATCTATAAACTATTTCTCAGGGGCCCAAAGGAGTGGCCACCTCCACAGCCAAAAACCCTTTGCCCGCAGACAGGGAATCTAGGTCCTTGGAGAGATGGGGCAAAAAAGTTTATACCTCAACCACCCTTGCCATGAGGGCACTTAACTGTCTTTTTCATATGTTTCAGTATCAGGATTTCTTGATGGATGATTTGCAGAAAAAGTTAGCCTCTCCTGAGCCTTTAGATAGAAAGGCCTTGCAGGATTTTGTTCATAATGCTCAGCAGGTTAGCAGTCATTTTCTTCAGTGTGGTTATGATGCATTGGAAGCTTCATGTAGGGCAGCTATGACAGGGGCCGTCATACGTAGACATGCTTGGTTGAAAGAACAGGCATTGCCAGATCATGTTAAAGTAAAGCTCCTAGATGCACCTCTGGAAAAACAGAAGCTATTTGGTACTAATGCACCGGATGTGTTGAAATCTATTGAGGAAAAGGCTAAATCAGTACAAACAGTCAAAGATTTCCTCCAGGTTCAGCCACCAAGGTTCAACAGGAATTGGCCTTCAAAGAATTGGTCCTTTCCAGACACTGACAAGTTACAAAGGGGAAAAAACAGGCGTGCTCGAGGTAGAGGGCAATACCGAGGCTCCTACAGGGGCCGCCAATGGCAACCAACTAATCAGAGAAGTGGCGCAGGGACTTCTACTGCTCCACAGGGACAATCACAATGACTTGACTTTGACACCGCCGACCAAGGCTCAAAGAGAAGCACCTTTAGGCGGAAAATTATCTTTATTTTCAAAGAATTGGCACGTTTTAACAAAGGACAAATGGATTCTGGACATAATAGACAAGGGTTACAGGTTCCACTTCCATACCTTACCAACAAGACAAGGCATGCCAAACCTGCCACAAAATCAAAGGGCAGAGGCACTCATACAAGTTTCAAACCTGTTACAGATCAAAGCAATAGAAAAGGTTCCTCCTCAGGAACAAGGTCAGGGATTCTACTCGACTGTTCCTTGTTCCAAGAAAAGAAAAGCAATGGAGGCATATACTGGACTTGTCCGCTCTAAACACTTTTCTCATTGTGCCAAAATTCAAAATGCTGACGTTACGCAACTTCTTCCCATGCTGGGCAAGGGGTCTTGGCTGGTTACTCTGGACCTCAAGGAGGCATACCTGCATGTCCCAATCAGACACAGTTGCAGAAGATACCTCAGATTTCTTGCAGGGTCAGAGCATTATCAATTCTCAGCATTGCCGTTTGGCTTATCTACTGCGCCCAGAGTATTCACGAAATGCCTGGCATCAGTAATTGCACATTGCAGACTCCAGGGGATACAAATATACCCTTACCTGGACGACTGCCTTATACAAGCGGACAGCAAACAAGCCCTGATAAGAAACTTGGACTATGTCATACACTTACTACAGGCTTTGGGATACACAGTCAATATTCAAAAATCAAGACTACTGCCATCCCAACAAATAATTTTTCTAGGAGCCAAACTGGACACAAACTCACAAATGGCTTTCCTCACAGAAGAAAAACAAGAACAATTACCAGATTACTTCAAAAGCCTAGCAAAGCTCACCCAGATGACTGCAAGGAAAATCCTGCAGGCCCTGGGTTTCATGGCATCTTGCATTCTTCGGATTCCACTGGCAAGACTACACATGAGAAAACTACAATGGTACCTAAAAAGTTTATGGCCTCAACACAGCCACAACTTAGAAGAAATTATACCACTCATTCCATGTCTTCAAAAGGAATTTTTGTGGTGGGCACAAGAAAGTCAATTAAACAAGGGCATGCCCTTCAACAAACCTCAAGCAAGCCAAACCATTACAACAGATGCCTCAGATCATGGATGGGGGGGCGCACATGGAGGGCAGATGCATGCAAGGGCAATGGACTCCCCGGGAAATGCATCTGCACATAAATCTAAAAGAGTTGTTGGCAGTGATTCATGCAATCGAGGCCTTCGAAAAATTTCTTCAGCAAGGTCATCTGCTAATAAAGACAGACAACACCACTGTCATGTGGTACATAAACAAACAGGGAGGCACTCATTCTTACCCCCTCTGCAGACTAACAATGACTCTTTGGGAAAAGGCCCTGAAACTGAACTTACAGTTGCAATCCCAGTTTGTTCCAGGCAAGGACAATGTTCTGGCGGGCAGTCTAAGCAGAAACATTTTGGACCCGCATGAATGGATGCTGCATCCAGACATTTTTTCACAAATAACTCATGCATGGGGAAGGCCGGACATAGATCTCTTTGCCTCTCACCGCAATCATCATCTGAAGAAGTTCTGTTCGAGGACACACCATCCTCAAGCCTGGAGAATGGATGCTCTCTCCTTCAGATGGAATTCTCTGGCAATCTATGCATTCCCACCTCTACCATTAATGACCAAGGTGTTACTGAAGATCAAAGCAGAACAACCGACAGGTATTTTGATAGCTCCAGACTGGCCAAGGCAGCACTGGTATCCATTACTAAGGAGCATATCTCGCACCAAGCCGTGACCCCTGCCTCAATGGCCTCTGCTTCTAACTCAGCACAAATACAGGACGGTTCATCCCAACCTGCAAACTTTGCAGCTGACAGCTTGGAGGGTCCCATGACTTCCACCCATATCTCTCTCTCCAAAAAAGTTCAAGAGATCTTACTGGAAGCACGCAGACCTTCCACCAGAAAAACTTATTCAGCCAAATGGAAGAGATTCATCACCTGGAATGCCAACAAGGGTCAGGATGCATCAGTAATAAGCATGCCACAGATACTAGAATACTTGGCAGAAATACTTCATAGTGGCCTTTCATATTCTTCCATAAAAATACACGCTTCAGCAATCTCAGCAAAATACAACTGCGATCCACCTGTGTTTTCACATCCTTTGCTAAGACAGTTTCTAAGAGGGATAAAGAATATCAAACCTCCCAGGAAACCACCAGTGCCTGCATGGGACCTCAACTTCGTCTTGGAAAAATTAACTCTTCCTCCTTTTGAGCCAGCAGCATCTTCAGAAATGCAATTTCTCTCCTGGAAAACAGTTTTCCTGTTGGCAGTTACCTCAGCAAGAAGAGTCTCGGAGATACAGACCCTCATGGCAGTACCTCCATTCCTCATTTTTCATCAGGACAGAGATTCTTTAAGAACCAATCCTTCATTCATGCCAAAAGTGATATCCAGGGTGTCTCTAAATCAAGCAATTCACCTGCCTACTTTCTTTCCCAATCCTCAAAATAAAGGGGAAAAGCTGCTGCACACTTTGGACATACACAGACAATTACGCTACTACTTGGACAGAACAAAGGCTAACAGAAAGTCTGACCAACTATTTGTAGCTTACGCCGCTGGAGTGCAAGGAAAGGCAATTTCCAAACAAACAATTTAAAAATGGATTGGACACTGCATCAGATTCTGTTACTCCTTCAATGGAAAAGGTGTGCCAGCCGATATCAGGCCACACTCCACCAGAGCTACAGCCACCTCCACAGCCTTTCTAAGAGGGGTGGCTACAAAGGACATTCTAGAAGCTGCTACATGGAGCTCCGTGCATACATTTTCCAAACACTACAACCTGCCTTTATACTCCAGATCCCGAGCAGGCTTTGCTTCGGCAGTCCTACAGGGCATTTTAGCTACACCATCTTTTTCTTAGATCCTATCACCCCCAGCTTGGCTATGGTATTCAACCCATATGTCAGGACTGCAGTTGCATTCTTGAAGGACATAGTACAGTTCTGTACCTACCATAAATGTAGATGTCCGATAGATATGCAACTGCAGTCAGGTTTACCCTCCCTCCTACCCCTCTGTATTTACTTTTTTGGGTCCACTACCCCTTTTCCAACTTAGCTGGGGATAGCTTTTATGGTGTATCTGTTTATTACTATTGTGCATGTCTGGAATGTTATCCATTCTCTAAATTTAGCCTTCCTTGGAGGGCGCCTGGCATCTGGGGCAAGAAACACTGAAGAAGATGGCGTCACCTGATGCTTTTATTCCCCAGCCGCTCTGACATCTGGGAAGAGGCGACATAATCCGGCCGACCGAGGGGCTGCCTGAGGCAGGACAACCCATATGTCAGGACTGCAGTTGCATATCTATCGGACATCTACATTTATGGTAGGTACAAAACTGTACTTTGGATATGCTATATATACCAAATGAGGAGAAAGATGTTATATAACGGATTTTCTTTCCTGTCAAATATCTGATAACTAGTTCTCCTCCAGGAGATATCTTTTGTACAGACATTAAATTTCATGTACAGCACAGAGGATATTTAATCTGCAAAATCTCCAAATGACATACAGAAAGTTTGAGGCTTCCATGCTGAAAATGCCCCAATGCTTTCTGATTTTCTTCAACAGCTGGTGTCAACATTAAGACATTATATTTCTATCACTTTTAGTTGTCTCAGTAGTAAAACTTTATTTTGAATTTTACCCCAGAGTAAAGATTGAAGCCTGTTGTAAGTGGTGCACTCATCTAGTGCCTTGGGCATTAGGGAACTAACAGTAGCCCATGGGGTTTCAGATTATCTGGCTCTGTTGCACATGGGGGATGGGGTTCTAACTGCAACCAGAGTGACAAGGATTCAGTTAAAGACCCTGGCACTGGAATTGCCAGGCAGGGAGGAGGAGGTGGTGAAGAGATGTAGCCCACTGACCTGTTACAGGTGGGTGGTAAGGGTTGGACATGCACAGAAGTACATTAGATGATGAGATTCACCTGTTGGATAGTGGGGAATCCACTGCTAAATGCTTCAGGAAGTGGAGCAGAACTACTTCAAGGGAACACTTCCTTCCACATCTGAGGACATGGCCTCTGTAATTAGCCCATTGCACATCCCCTTACCTTGTACTTAGCTAGAAGCATGTGGACATAGGGCTTCACAGTAAAAATCTCAAACCACCCACTTCACCATCCCCAACACTTAGATGGGTGCATGTAGGGGGTAGAGAAAATATCTCAACCCACCCGTGATAGCTATCTAAATGCTAGCCCCTACTGGTCAATCTTTGCCCTGATGATGGGGAGTGAATGAATGGGCTGACATGGAAGGAGTGGTATGTTGTAAATTAACACTGCTATACGACTGTAGCTATTTCCAGAAAAATGTTGAAAAGACTTGCAGGAATCGGAAAAGAGTTTTGTATTCAACATGTTAGATCCAGACTGTCAAGTGTCCTAGTGAACTTGTTTGGATAGACTAAATATTACTGGAGAATTAAAAAAGGGAAACCTAGTTTTCATTTGCAGAAATGCATATGCCGTCTATTCATCAGTTGTGAAGAGCTGTAAAAGACTCTTTTATGGGAAAGGTACTGCTAAGCAGTTTCATAAGCAAAAATAATATAAAGAAAAGCAAGCAGTCAAACTCAAGTTCAGTAGAAGATGTCAATTCTGATAGATCCATATCTAAAAATAAAGTCCCCTCCCTATGGAAAAAAAAAATCATGCATTATTCTACTGCATATCTTTCAAACTATAAGCCAGTTGTCATTTTATCTCCCCCTATCAAACATTAGAAAAATGTATTCATAAGCAATTTATTAACTGTCTAGCTTTTGTCTACAACCCAATAACAGCTTCTGTACTCATCACATGCATAAGTACTACTTTGCTGAATTTTCTTTATACTGTTAGCACCTGCAGAAGTACAGGAAGCCTAGTCTCCATCATCTTCCTGGACTTGTCAAAAGCTTATGATACGGTCTCCCACCCGAAACCCTTACATAACCTCACAACCTTGGGGCTGTCCAACTCTTCACTGCAGTTCAATCAGAGCACAAGCAGTGAAATAGGAAAATTATTTCCCCACTGTCCTTCAAGTAACTTCTGGTGTCTCGCAAGGATCTATACTAGGCCCATACTTTTCAATATATTTATCAATGATCTCTACATAACTACACAAAATGCTACCCTAGTTCAATACAGTAATGACTCAAACCCTAATCTGCTCTGCCAGATCTGTTACTAAACTCCAAGACTTTACATAACAATCATTATTGATTGAAACATGGCTATATAATTCACAGCTTCTGTGTCCTATAAAAATAAATAAATTACTACCTTTCACCCCAAAACAAATTTTTACCAAAACACTATTCATTATATTCTCTGACAACACCTATATGATAGAACAAATAACCACATAATTAATGGGTGTTGTCATGACCAGTGGTTTAAAAAAATTAATCAAAAACTAGGTACACTATGCAGAGTAAAAAATGGCCTCACTGACATAGCCAGAATACATATAGCCTTTACTTTCTTACTGCCATCTCTCCTCTGTGCTGTCCCAACATTCAATGAACTTCATCTCACAACAGTCCACATTTGAGCAATGTTATAATAAAATAGCCAAATTTGCAGTAAACTATAAACAATAGAAAATACCACTGCCTAGCTCTCAGAGAATTAAACTGGTAAGAAATACTACATCATCGAGCCAACTACAATACACATACTTTAGTATAGGCAAGAAAATAATCCTGTAGCTGTTGACAGCAAAAAGAAGTTCAAGCTCCAGCTTTGGTACAAGAGATGGCTTCCAGTAATTTAGAGTAAAAATAAAACAAATGTACACAGAGGTGATTAAAATTAAACATCGAAGGAATTTATCAACTCAAAGAACAAAAGGCTAAAATGCTTTAACTATGTATTCATTTGAACTAATAAAACTGCAAAAATCAGAGGTTGAAATGAAGAAAAGGCTGGTTGAGTAAGACACTTCAAAAACAGCTGTTTAAAAAAAAAATGGTAGTTGGAAGACAATGTATGCAGGGAAAACTGAAATTTTCTGCGGTACCAGAGAAATTAAACAGAGCAGACTGCACTAATTTTATGAAAGCACCTATAAGCAACTGGACTGGTATTCCACACAGGATTTGTTAATTAAAAGGGCTCATAGTGTATGCTCCAAACCTGACCATGAGAAATCAGCCAAGACCTGTATTAGTAAAGATGTAGTCATACCTGCAAAGTTGATTTTGACAAAACTGTAGAAGAATGGATAAGTATTACAAATTGGAGATAGCAGTATGTTTGTGGAAACTGTACATGTAGAAAAGAAACAAATTTATCCCAGCAATTGGGAAATGTTGATTGGCAAGCGTGAGATTCACTAAATTACTGCTCTTCATCTCAGAAACAAATTTCTACCAAAACACTATTCATCATCTTCTCTGCCAACGCCACCATGATAGCCTTCAGAATGTTTTCTTTCCTTGAGGATCAGATACATGTTTTGATGCAGAACAGGCTATGGATGAAATACCAAAGTTTATCCAACACAAATGAGACATCAAACTGAAGGGGACTTTGCTTTTCATTTTTCTGTCGGTAAAGCTCATTGAAAGAGAGTTCACTGACCAAGCTTGTGTTCCAAAAGAAAATGCTTGAGAGAGTGAGAGAGAAAAAAAACAAAGGTGTTGATTAGGAAAATCAGGAGTAGTTTGGACTTGAACCAGAGTCTGCTGTTGGGAGATGGAGATGAACAGGAAGATAACCAGCAACACTTAAATTAGTGAATAAATGTGAGATTAAAAAAGCATTGATCACCTTTGTGAACTATGGCTTTGCAAGAAAAAGTGGCTGAGAAAGATTGATTTTTTTGTTGACTTTGTTAAACTTGTAGGTGGCCTGTAAAGCGCGTCCCCCATTTTATATAATTGTTTAGAAGGGCACCAAAAAGGAATGAAAAATAATGAAGTAAAACAAGTTTTGCTGTTAATAGTATTTGTATAAAATGTTTCATGATATAAACTGCATGTTATATAGTAAAGCAGTTTTGTAGTATGTAGTTGGATATTTTAAATGTGGGAGTGAGAGGAGTCTTCAGCAACTGTAGATGATAAAGATATTAAAGTAAACAAGTTACTGTTTTAGTTGTAAGAAATAGTGGCTTTAAAATGTAATGAGAGGAAAGGTGGGACAAAATCGAGTTAATATGCAGTAATATTGGGCTGCTATAGTCGGGGTAGGGTGTAGAAGTACACCAGTTGTATATAGTCTCAATATATTTCCCTTGTTTTTGTAAATGCGAATGTCTGGTTTATAGACTAAGCCAAAGGCATTAATCAAGTGCTTTTGTGGGAAAGTGGGCTTGAAAGTGAGACAGAATAAAAAAACCCATGAGAAGTACTAAGTTTCTAGCACTGTAAGGATATTAGCTTTTTTTCCATTAGAAAACGTTTAGTTGGAGTTGAGAGGTCTTCTGCTGAAGACAGTTGTACATCTTTTCTGAGTGAAACTGATAAAAATTCCTCCATACATTGGCAGTTTTTAGCTGTTTTTTCTCTCATTGCTGACTGTTTCCATGGAGAAGAGCTGTCTACAGTTGCATGCAATTAATCTTGAGAGTTCTGAGCATTTTGTTGAGGTAAATACAAAATGGAAAGGTACAAGAAGATGCACTTCAGTGAAAAATAAAGTTTGAAATTATTAGAATTGAATAAGAACAGCTACCCTAGCAACCTTAACCCTTCAATACATTTAATAAAACTGTATGTTACTTTTATTTAAAAATAACCAGTGTACTTTTTAAGTCTAGAAAATAATACTTTCTAAAAGCACACAAGCTCTTTTTCACATCTTGGAGAGGAATAAGGAAAAGAATAGACATAAATCAGTGCAAGTGGGAGCACAGGCTGTAGCATGCACTTTAGTGGATAACCTTAATTTTAGGTTAGGTAATGCCTGTGGGTGTAGCTGTCAGTTTTGGGCAAGTGTTGCTATCTGGAGGGTTAACTTAATTTTTTGAAGATGTACATAGTATTGTGTGCTTGTTTTAAGTTAGTATGTTATGGGGTATTCTTTGTTTTTTGTTTTAGGGTTTTAATTTAAAACAAAGTCTTAGTGTTCAGATTCAAATGGAGATGACAAGAAACAACCATATAAAAGATCAGCCTGCCGCACTGTGTGGATGTAACACAATTTGGCAATACATATTCAAAAATACCACATGTAACAGGCAGGAGCAATAACGTATAATAATGGGTATGCTATCTATATTATCTTGGAACCTAAATGGCCTTACAGGAAGAGTATTTAATTATATTAAAAAATGCAGAGTGCACATTTGAAAAGAAATGAATAGGTGAATTTGATATAGGATTTCAGGATGGATATTCATCAGAATATCAGGGACAAACATAAAGGGGACTAATCATACTAATTTCTAGAGGAGCTCCAATAGTGGAAAGAAGAGGGAGAAAATGATAGTAGATTTGTGGTAGTAAGGGGCTATTGGCAAGGAAGATAATGCTGGTGAGTCGGTGTTCCTGAAAGCTTTTGGGTCAGGCCCATCCAGACCCTCTGATCTCATCTCCCACAGGGTGTGGAAGGAGCCGGACACAGTGGAACCCATCCCCAAACTCCCAAACAAGATCCTAAGTGCACCTTCTGATAGGCCTTATTGGACCAAGGGTGTCACTGTTGATCCCATGGTGGTTGCAGCAGCCACCAAAAAGGAGCTGGCTCAGGAAAGCTCCTCTGTTCACCCTCCAAACAGGGAGTCTCAGGTGGTGGACAGAGTTGTTCTTTAGTGGGCACTGAACTGTTTGGCACATGTGACCAGACTTCAGAGAGAGATTAAGGAGCTCTCTACTTCTGTCCCGGGGTCCATGTCTGCAGTGGAAAAGAGAACCTTATCCGCCAGAATGCCCACCCTTCTTTCTATAATGAATATATCCATGAGGTTGATCTCACATGCAGCAAGAGAGTACCTCATGGGCAACTGATTCAGGCATTGCCATAAGGCACCACACCTGGATGCAGCTCTGTGATTTCATGGAACCCTTTATGGTGTCTTTTACTAATGCTCCCTTTGGATCATCTTTGTTTGATCCTACTGTTAGAGAGAGATACTCCCTGAGTGAGGACGGGAAGACATTGTCTGCTGTTGCAGTCCGTTTTGCCACCAGTCAACTGTTCTTTTCCAGGAATCCAACATGGCGGCAAGAGGTTGTGGTTCTGAAGATCTCAAGGTGCTTTCTAGGATTTGCCGGGAGAATTTTCTTCCAGGGGCGAAGGTGGAAATGCTGCTAATGGCAGATGTTGCAGAGCAGGTCCTGTGAACTAGGGGTCTCGAGATACTTTCTCTGACGGGCCCAATCAGCGATCCTGAAAGATTCCCCAACTGCTCTACGCTGGAGGCAGACCTCTCAACCGTTCCGAATTACTCGGTTTATACCGAGTTTTGGGGTTCAAAAATGGGGTGCCACGATTCCCGAGTGGCACCCCTTCATTTCCGATTTTTTTTCAGAGCTTTTTTTTTTTAAATCCCCCCGCCGCTTTTCAGCTGACGTCATTGTGTGCGCGATGACGTCAGCTCCATCAGCCTATCGGAATTGAGCTCAAGGGCTCACATATTTTGCCCGGGAAGAACGTTTAAATGGCTGCTAAAGAAAGTAATGATATGATTTGGAAATGGAATGCGAGCGGGAACTTGGGACTGGTTTTTGAATGCCGGCTAGGGTACTGCAGAGCAACTGTGCTTGTTGAATTGGAGCATGGATAATGGATACTGCAGCAGAGGTATTTATGAACGGTTATGGTTGCAGACTGAGCTATTCCGAGTCTGACTGCGTGAAGTGTGCAGATTTGAGGTATTTGTGAATGGCTGTAGCAGAGGATAGCTTTTGGAGCATGAGTATATCGCATATACTGTCTGCAGAGCTATTCGGACTGCTTGAAGTGTGTGTTTGTGTGTACATGTGCGTGCTGTCTGCTGTGATTTGCTTAGAGGCTGCTGTTGTCAGTTGTGAATGTATTATAAGCCCAAAGAAACTGCTTACAGTTGTGTATCGGCGATTCAGCGGGAGCAGACTTTACTTATTTAACTCAGGCAGGCCGGTTGTTTGTTTAAACAGTGCTTACTTTAACGGTCAGCAGGTGTGTGTTAACGGCCAGCTTCTTGTTTTCTGTTTGGCTTGCTTACTTTAACGGCAAGATTGTGCATGCGGACATTCAACTTCTTAAAGTTACTTAAATGTAAATGTAAAGAAAAAACTGTGATGGATCATGTGATTTACTTACAGGTTGCAGTTGCCAGCTGTGAATGTATTATAAGCCTAAAGAAACTGCTTACAGTTGTGCATCGGCGATTAGGCAGGAGTAGACTTTATTTAACACAGGCAGTCAGGCAGGTTATGTCTGTTTAAACAGCGCTTACTTTAATGGTCAGCAGCAATGTGTTAACAGCCAGCTTCTCATTTACTGTTTGCTTTGATTTCAGGAGTGTGAGAGTGTATTCATACTCTGTGCTTACTTTAATGGTAGGAACATGTTAACAGCCAGTTTTGCATTTACTGTTTGCTTACTTTAACACCAGGAGTGTGCAAAATTTGCTGTGCGCAATAGTTTCTTTTCATTTAATGGCCGGCTGCTGCAGGTGGCAATCTGAGCTTTCATTTACTTATGCTTATTTATTGATTGTAGTTGTGTAATGTATCAACAGGAACAGCTTACATTACAAGCCAGTTTCTCATTTACTTATTGTGGCCAGCTTTGCTGTGTGTGTGCACTAAGCAGACAGGGGTCATTATTGTTGGACTACATTAAGTATTTTGGAAAACAGAAAATAAAACTTTTCCTCTCTTTGTGCTTAGGATTTTATTTATTATCTATTTTATTGCCTGCATTCCAGTAATGTTGCTTACAAAGGGCAGGACACTGGTGAAGTCCATCACATATGACAAAAAGTAGGTCATGTGTCTGATAACTTGAATCAAATCCTCAGAACCTGCCTAAGAAAATCATGACTATGAGTGCTAAAGGCTACATGGTGTAAATGCTTTTTCATTTAAAGAGGACACCCCCCCCAGTATTAAGATCTTAGATTCATGAGTATAAATTAAGAAAGAATAAGCCAATATTGCTTACAAATATTAAATGGTCAGAGATCATTCATGCTGCCTCAGTCTGTGTTACTTAAATGCACACTGCTCATTAATTTAAAGCAGTTTTCCCTTTTGTTAGATGCTACTGTGAAAGAAAGTTGCATACACATTACACATGCATGGTAATAAGTGCTTTTGCTAGAGCAGGCTGACTAATACACGGCACTGTTAAGATTAGCCTGTGACAAATAGTATTAGCCACCTTATTAGCTACATAAATACAATGATGTACCTTGCTGTGAAGAAAAATCAGTTTATCAGCTGGAGACTCTGTATGAGTGTCAGTTTTTGTTTCAGTAAAGGAATGCTAATGATGACTGCATAAATACAAGATTCACATTAGTCAGGCTTGGAATATGGTTGTTGTTCTTCTTCTTTTGGCTTTTCCCGGTTAGGGGTCGCCACAGTGGAACTCGGGTCCTCTAATGATTGGCAGTAGATTTTCATGGTGCCGAGGTGCCAGCCCGATGCCCAACCTTCAATGAAGGCACACCCATTCATGCATGTCTTTTGAATGCCACTCGATCATGGGGAGGACATGCATACTCCACACAGAAGGTGCTCCAGCCAATAATCGAACAGGAGAGCTTCTTGCCGTGAGGGGACAATGCTATTGCTGCACCACTGCGGCTCTGTGAGGCTTGGAATATGGTGATATGGTGTTAATCTTCAGTACAGGGGAATGCATCACTGACTATGCAAACTCATGAGGGAGTTGTTTAAGTCTTGTCTTTTACATGCAGACAACATGTGCCAGATTCTTAATTATACACAATGATATCACTTATTCCAGTAACTCATCTAAAGCACACACCACTGTAGTGTACAATTCTTGAGAAGTGGCAGCCAAGGTAAAAAATCTATTACTCAGTCATCTCTTTCAATAAACACAGCACCCCAGATTGTTTTACTTCAGTATAAAGCAGCTTCTGTTGGCACTTTTTTTTATTTTCTCTTCAGTACTGCACAGCTCATTGTGTTTGGATTTCTTGAGGTATCTCCCTTGGAATTGTGCCCAATCCCTTAGTGCAAGTACATGGCTGTTAGTTGATGACAAGCTGTAGATCAGCAGTGTGGCACAGATACATAAATAGGGGTCAGAGGCTTAAAACATGTGCAAAACAGAAGGCAGAGTTCATTGTCATTCCACTCTGATGTACCACTTGCTTTGCTGAGATAGACTGAACTGCCCTTTCTAGGCTTAATATGATAAGATTAACAGCAACAGAGATGAATTAACTGGTCTGTGCTGGACTAGTGCACTGGTGCATTATTATCATTTTCTGGTTGTCTGTTCTTAGTTTGCGTTTAAAAGTTGGCACCCCACAATTCCATTAGAGTGGGTGGATTACATAATTATGTATGCAAATTTTATGTTAATCAGCGTACAGATTTGTACCTATTTTTCAGGGCCTTTGTCCAGATTTTTGATGTTTCCAGGTTGAGAGGTATGGCTGGAGGCAGTTGGGGGATGTCTCCCTCTACATCAAACATCCTGGGGAGGCCATCACAAATGACCGTTAGGTGTTGAACATAATATCCAGAGGCTATGTCATTCCTTGTCCATCCAAATTCCTCCCTGATGGTTCCACCCAGTCTGAGGGAGGCTGTGGCATTAGAAATTTCAAAGTTACTTGCAAAGAGAGTCATCTAGACCATCACCCAAGACCAGTTTGGATCTGGCATGTACTCCAGATTCTTTAGTGCTTAAAAAATGGGGGACCCATAAAAATCATAACAAGAAATTGGAAGTCTCATACTTCACCCTCAATAATTGAATTCAAAAATGTAATTCTTGGAAGTCTGTAACTTAGAAATTTTGACCAATACTGCAAGATCTTCTAGGAATACTAATTCATCTAATATGTGGAAAAAGTATATGATGTATTGAACAAGTAATGCAAATTCTTTTATAATCTTCTTATTTTATTGCACTTGTTTATTAATATTTGATTCTTGTGGAGAATGTCATTGTATATAGTTTAAAATATTTGTTTAATTTTATGTCACTCATTTTGAAAAATGTACATATCTCTAGTTTATTTGACAATATTTATCTCAATAAAGCTGTTTATTGGTAACATAACTAAGTATGATTGTATACTATTTTATAAGACCTATTGCTCCTACTACTGTTGGAACTGAGTATCTTTCTTCCATATAGCTCTTGTTTCTGCCTGCAAATCCTGATATTTCGTGACTTTATATCTCACTGTACACAGGGCACTGTAGTCACTGGGTGTGGCGATTTCAATGATCAATGCTACTTTTGACTTTTCCTGGGCCACTGTATCTGATTTTCTAGTATCCGTCTTTTGAACTGTTGGTAATGGATGATCCCATGTGATGTAAACTTCATTTTCCATGATTCTTTGTGGCTCATATTTCCAGTGTTTTTCAGCCACTTCAGTACCATAATGTTTGCACAATTCTCAGTGCAGCAGTCTCACCACATTATTATGCCTTTCAGTATACACTCCTCCTGTCATTATTTTGTCACAACCAACAGCGAGGTGTTCAACTGTTTTGAATTCTGATTTGCAACACCTGTGTTTGTTTCTCCTACATGATCAATGGACTTTGTAAACCAATGTGTACGTAACCCACTATCTTGGGCCGCCAATATTAACCTTTCATTTCTTGGTTTAAATTTGCCTCTCCTTAACCATTCCTGCATTCGTTCTTTATCAACATGAGGTTTTTCCAAAAGTTTCCTATACTTGCAACTATATTTATGCTTTTTCCATATTTCTTGCCTTCTCATCTGGTCTTTCACCCTGTATTCTTTCTTTTGTTTTTTGGCACATTCAGTTGCTGCCTGATTTCCATCTGCTTGTGTTTGATTTCCATTCCTGCTTGAAGCCAATATGCTTCTGCTAGCCCTAAGCAGGGATGTCATCGTATATTTATTCTCCTCATATTTCAAAACTTTCACTACATTTGAGTCTTGTGAGGTCAGCAGATATGTGGGGAGTCTCACAATTGCAGATATATACATGTAATCAATTTGAAGGAGGCCCAACCCTCCCTCAGTTCTGGGAATATATAATCTTGGTATGCGGTGATTTTTATAAATCATTTGGTGAGCATGAAGCATCCTTGTTTTCCTGTCTAATCTATCCAGCATGTTTTGCGGACAGTCAATCACTCCAAAACTGTAAGTTAGGACAGGAAGAACAAATTGGTTTATAGCTTGGATTTTATTCCTAGATGTCAACGCTGTTTTGAGGATTAATTTAAGTCTTCTAAAGTATACCTTACTAAGTTTTATTTGCATTTGTTCATGCTTTATTATTGATCCTTCATCAATTCCCAGATATTTATATATTTATACACTCCCTCTTGCTCAAGTTCTTTTATATCACACTCTTGTCCCAAACTGATGTTTTCTTGGTGCTGCATTTTTCCTGCTTTAAAGGTTGCTTTTGCACATTCATCAAGACCAAATGACATTCTTGTATCATCTGAAAAAGTTTTGATAAATTGCAGTTGTGCTTTCAATTCCTCATCTGATGAGTTATACAGATTCAAATCATAAACAAAGAGAAAAGTCTTTGCGCTTTGTTGTTTTCTAGGAACCAAATTGCAGCCATGACCTAAGCTGTTAAGTAGACAGCTTAATGGATTAAGGGCAAGGCAGAATAGCAGCGGTGACAGAGTCAACCTGAAATATACTTCTTTGGATTATCACTGGAATAATAGGTTGTCCTTTGTCATGGCTTAATTGCAAAGTGGTCTGCCACTGTTTCATGGTCATCAGTGTAGGGTGTACCTTATACATTTTTAAGCACTCTATCTGTGAATGTGGGATACTATGAAATGCTTTTTTGTAGTCGGTCCATGCCATATTTAAATTCTTCCCCTTTTTACAGTTCTCCACTATGACTTTAACAACAAATGATCCTCTATTCCATATGACTTTCTTTTATTGCCTTTTGTTGTATTTCCATAATTGAGTTTTCTTCTAAATGGCTATAAAGTCTGTTAGCATCAATTCCAGTGTACAGTTTGTATGTCGTCAGAAGGCAAGTTATTGGGCTATAATTTTTAGGGTAGCTTGCAGGTTCACTCTTGAAGTAGGAGAATTGATTTTCCTGTTAGCCAGGTTGGTGTCTTTTTGGGGTGCACATATAAATAATTCTTACTCGTGGCTAAATCATCAAGCAAAGATGTTAGTACTTTTAAACAGAAGTTAGGCACTGCACCTGGGCCTGGGGTTTCCAATTAGAGGCTTTTCTTAACTTCGTTTCAATCTCTCTCATTGTTACCTCATCCCATTTCATACCCTGTACCTTTAAACTTCTTATTTATTCTTTTACTTCTTCTAGCCATTTAGCATCTTTGTTATATTCCACAGGATCTTCATAGATACTTCTCCAAAATGTATCTATTTCTTCTTTTTTTGTGGTCTTTCAATTCCTTTTATCTTATTTCCCAATTCTCTATGACTTTTTTGGGTCATCAATAAATTGTGTATTTTGTACTTTTCCTTTATATTTGTCTGTGCATCTTCTTAGTTTTTCCACCTGTGCTGAAATTTTTAGTTTATTATTTGCAATAGTGCGTGATAGATCCTGATCTGTTCTAATATTAATTTTATTATGTCTATCTTTGAATATTTTTGTTGATCTGTTCCCTCTTCTATACTCTTCTTGTCTTAGTTGTTTTATAGTTTTCTCTATTCAATACTTCCATGATGGTATTCGATTTCTCTACTTTCTCTCCCTCACTACCCTGTGTTCTTGTGGTAGACCCTTATCAGTTATTTAGCTGCACATTAATGTATCCTGTTTACTTTGGTTATATCGCATGAATCTCTGTGGACAGTCCTAATTACTGTGTTCATTTGTTTTATCAAACTTCTGACATTTTTTGTTTTATTGACCTTCTGCAGTCTATTTCTTTCATTGATCTTAATGTGTCTAGCTCTGTTAAGTCAAGCAACTCTTCTCTTTGCTCAGTTTCTTCTAAACTAGGGACACATTTTTTTGTTTTCCATTTCCTGTGGGTATTCTATAGAAAGCTTTGTTGCATCTTCCTGTGGCAGATTCTCTTCAATTTCATCCTGTACCATATGTTGCTCAGTCATATGAGAACTCACTAGCCCATCACTCCTCAATGTTAACTGTGTTAGAGTTTTCATAGTTTCCTGTTCCTTACCTTGCTGTCCAACTTCAACGGAATGTTTATACTGGTTTTCTGTGGAAGGCTCCAAAATATCTTCATATGGCACCTGACCAATTGCTTCCTATTCCACTGGTTTTCCTTAATTTGGAGTTCCATTGCTCTGTCCTGTTCTGGTGCTTTTTGAATTAGATTTTCTACACTGAAAACTTCACTTTGGAGGTACTTCATGACCTCAGTTTCTATTTCTTTAACTTCTCCATTACCAATCTCTTTTTCTGCTTTTCCTCTTGGTCTTATTTTTTGTATTGTAAAGTTTTCTGTCTGGATTCCTTTGCCTGTATTTCTTGTCAAATATCTTTAGTGATGCTGTTTTTGTATTGATTAGTTTTGTTTTCTCCTTTGTATAGATATTACACCATATTAAAACTTTTTCTTTCCCATGTCCATATTTCTTCTTCAGATGTCTCCTGATCTTTCTGCTTCTTCCTTACTTCAGGAACTTCTTCTATCTGCTGTGATGTAACCTGTGTTAGACCTTCTACATCAAATCCTTCACTTTGCAAGCATTCCATAACTTCAACCTCTATTTTTTAACTTCTACTTTACTAATCTTTTCTACATTCCCTCTTTGTGATATTTTTTTTCTGAAATTTTCCATATTTTGATGCCTTTGTCTTTATTTCTCTTTGAATATCTTTGAGACTGCCTTCTTTATGCTTAATATGGCTTTCACCTTTGCATAAGTATTGCAACATATTAAATATCTTTTTCCTATGTCCGTATTTCTTTTCTATACTTTTCAAAAATATCTAGGTTTTGTTTACATTTTTGTACTTCTTCAGATGTTTCTTTTTCCAAACAGATCATTTTTCAAAAATCTGTTGTATTAATGATCGCAAATTTTTATTCGACACTTCTTGACACTTTTTCTTGTGGAAGTATTTTTCTTCCACAATAACTTCTCTCTCAAGATTTTTGTATATCTTGTGTCTGGAAATTCTGTACTTTTTTTGTATAGTAGTAACAATACATCATTTCTTTCTTATCCTCAATAGTCCACTCTATCGTCTTTATGGTTCTTCTTTGGCCTGTCGATTTTTGTGGACTGCTCCTTCCTTCCTTCTACAACAGGGGGGCCAGCAATCCCCCTAGGCCTGGCCTGGCCCCATTGAATGAATGTTTCCATATTTTGAGGATTCTACACTGTCGTTTTTTCCGGTGCTGGCACCAGTATGCCTACCATGTTTGGGCACTTTTTTAGCCTGGGCCTTGTACACCCAGCTATCTTTTTTAGTTTTTGACCTACTTCTGTCCATGATATATGCTAAATAAATACAGTCTATATAATCAGTGTTGCCTTGGTGAGATTTTGTAAAAAAACATGGTCTCACCTCATGAAGGTACTCACCAAGACTTGAGGGTGAATTCAATTTCAGCACTACTGCTACTCTTTGCTTGCTGACTTTTCATTTCTCCATTCAGACCCCTTCCTGCACAAGGATGACTAGATGTGCTCGGTGGACCTTCAGGTGGATGCGCACTATCACATCAAAATGAACAGGTGCTCTAGAAGGTTTCTCCACTTCTGTCTGGCAACCAATCATTACCAGTTCAGAGTACTTCCCTTTGGTCTCACCACAGCCCCCTGGATGTTTACCAAATGTATGACAGTAGTGGTAGCTCACCAGAGACTGCAAGGATTCCATGTATTTCCCAATTTGGATGATTGGCTCCTCACTGCTCCCAGGATTACGTACTTCATCTAGCCTCAACCCTGAGCATCTCTACCAGCCTAAAAAAGTCTCATCTACATCTGGTACAGGTGATAGACTTCATTGGAGCATGTCTAGACACAAGAGGATCTTAACTCTCAGACTTCATATCAAACAGATTATAGACATTCCTATGCCTCCAGTGTATTGTTGTTTTAAGAGCACTGGACTCCATGGCTGCCACTGTCACTCGTTCCCATAGCTTGTCTCCATGTGCCATTCAATAGTCCCTAGTATTTCAATGGTCCCTCCTTTCTTATCCTGTAAGCTATCCGATCAGACTATCTAGATTATGCAAGCAATCTCTTCTCTGGTGACTCCAATCACAGGTTCTAGAACAGGTCCGTCCCTTTATCCTTCCACCCTCAAAGGCCAGGGTGACCACGGACACCTTCCAGCTCGGGTGGGGGGGGGGGGCATTTTCTGGGTCAGATGGTCCAAGGCACCTGGTCCCCTTTAGAGACCAATTTGCACATAAACGTCTTGGAGACTAGAGCAATGCTCCTAATGTTGTAAGCTCTTCATACCTCTCTTCCTTCAGAAGCCATTGCAGTTCAAACAGACATGTAAGTTGTTTGGTACATCAACAAGCAGGGAGGAACCAAGTCTTATCTCTTGTGTCGAGAGGCCATGAGGTTGTGGCATTGGGCGATCTTCTCCAGTCACTTTCTAGTGACAACACACATTCGGGGGAAGTCAACCATTCTTGCTGACGGGCTCAGCAAGACCATTATGAATCTTTCAGTGGCAGATATGATCTTCCAAAAATGGGGTCAGCCTAGCTGCAATCTCTTCACATCTCCTTCCAACACCAAGTGCAGCAAGTTCTTTGCCCTAATCCCTCCTCAGGGACAGTCACCAAGAGATGCTCTAGTCCATGCTTGGCCCCCCCGATCTGCTTTATGCTTATCCCCCCACATTCCCAAGTGTCTTCAGAAAGCCCAGAGGTTGAAGAGGAAAGTTACCCTCATTGCTCCCTGTTGACTTTGATAAGTGTGGTTTCCCTTCCTCTGGTCTCATCTAATGTGCCCACCATGGACTCTGGACCTCTCTCCCATCCCTTGGGACCTCCTCACCCAGATATACCCAACCTAAAGTTGACTGCTCGGTTGCTCCAATTCTGCTGATGGTTAGAAATCCCGGGCTTTCTTCCCCAGTCAGAGAAATTTTAGTAGTAGCACATAAACCTTCCACCAGGAAAATGTATAACGGTAAATGGAAGAGATTTTCTATTTGGGTCCAGCAAAACCAACTGGATACTTTTGTGGCTTACATTTCTGCTGTTAGATTTTTTGACATCCATTTTTCATAATGGAGCTAGGTTCTCCACTGTCAAGGTGCATCTGGCCACCTAACTTGAACTTTCATGGTCGGGAAAATTCATTACCTCTGCTCTCTTCCAAGCTGTGTAAGACTTTCCTCAAAGGCGTCTGTCTTCTTCATCCTCCCATTAAGGAACCCGCTCCCAAAGACTGCTTTCTTAGTAGCCATCACTTCAGCTAAGAGTGTCTGAACTTCAGGTGTCATCTGTCAGACCACCCTATTTAGCCTTTCACAAATATAGTTACATTGTGCACCAATCCTTCCTTCCTTCCTGCCCAAGGTTGCTTCTGAGGCAAATACTAGTCAGGTAGTAAATCTTCCAGTGTTCTTCCCTAACTTCCAAAACAGAGGAGAGTACAAACTCCATATACTGGATGTGTGCAGACAATTGTTTTTATTTGGATAGGACTAAGCACTTCTGACCAGCTTTTTGTTTCTTATTCCAAGACTATTTAATGTCCAAAGTTTCTCTGGGAAATTGGATTACAAGCTGTATTTCACTGATTTACTCCAGTAAGGGGATTCCCTTACTGCTACCCATTAACGCTCATTCTATCTGATCAGTACCCACCTCTGCTGCCTTCTGGTCTAGAGTGCCCATTGATGATATTTGTTCTGCAGCTACTTTGTCTTACTTACATACCTTCATATCTCACAACAAATTGGACATTATTTCCAGGAACACAGCCTCCTTTGGTTCTGCTGTGCTCTGGAATATCCTTCCATAAGGGTCTCCCAAGATTTATGTAGCTGGGGACTCTGTCCCACAAGTTGAAGACCAAACGGAAATAACTTCAGATAAAGACGTTGTGTACTTACCTTAATGTTCCATCTGAGTTGTTGGTTTTTCATTTGGTCTTCAACCTTCCCTCCCCTTCCACATTATTTCTTCTGGAGACCTGGTAGATACTGTTTTTGGTCACTTCTGTGTCCGTGTTGAGCTCCTGAAGTTTACTTTTTCTTTTCCTTTAGGGACATATGCCTTCTCATTTATATCCATCCATATATATATATGTATATAGTTGCATTTGTATTAAACACTTGTTTTGGGGGCAGCAAACTTGATCTGAAGGATGAAGGGGGATTATGGGTAGGGGAAGAGCTCAGATTTTTTTTGGATCCTAGAGCTGTAGTATTCATCTGAGTCAGATCAGAGATCAGATCTGAACCCACAGGTTGAAGTCCAAATGAAAAAGCAACAACTCAGATTGAACATTATGGTAAGTACATAACTTTTTTATTTGTGGTAGTAAGGGGCTATTGGCAAGCAGGGGGATAATGCTGGCATGTATTTATATTCCATCAAAAACTGCTATTATGGAGCTTAAGAAAACTTTGGGAGAAATAATCAGCATTCAGTAGGGGAAATTATATATAACTGGGGAGTGGAACTTGATTTACAACAGTGAGGATGTATCTGGAGGACCAAGAAGGAAAAATATAATGAGAGGGAACACTTCTGAAGACATTTATGAAAATATTTGATATGGAAGACATGAGTTCATTAGTAGAAACTTGGAGAAGTTGCATGTTCCCCCAAGGTACAATAACTGGACTAGACTAAAAGAGAGAATTATATTTCACAGGGACATGTGCATTTAATTGACATACATCCAGCAACTATTTCAGATCATGAACCAATAAAAACTAAAATGTAAATAATGGGTAATGAAGTAAAACGAGACACTGGTACATTCCCACCTACCTCTTAAGAGAGGAATTTAAGAAATGGGTAGTAAAAATTATTTGAGAATTATTAGGGAAAATTTAAATTTATTCAGAAGTTCTAGCTAGTGAGTGGGATAACATGAAAATGGGATTTAAAAATAGGGTAGAAATAAGAGAAAGATATAGTTAAGTTGTATGAATTATTTAGAGGGGCTGACAAAAGTTATGGCAGAATAAAGGGAATCTCTCAGAACAAGAGGTGCAGCTGCAGAGTGTTGGAGAGAAAATAAGGGAGTATTTGGATAATATGCAGGAGTTTAGAAAGATTGCTGTTAACGCAAGTATTTTTTGATAACTCCAGAGCACAGAAATTTTTAACACAATGATTTAGGCAACAAAAAGCATAAGGGGTTGTTGCCAAACTTAGGGAGCCTATAACAATAACAATAACAATAACAATATACAGAGATATTGTAGATAGTGCAGACATTTTATGAAAAATTGTATAAACCAGAGAAAGGTGGACATCATGAACACAAATGCAGATATAATTGTCATGGTAAGAGGTAGATGAGACTCCACCATTTTTCTTATCTCCTCCTGTCTTGACTGTCAATTGTTATGTATAATCAACCTGCAGGAATGTGTTCAGGAACAGATGATACTCTTGTGGAAGCTAGGAGGGAAGAAAGTGAAAGATCTGGAAGATTTTGTTTAACAGTATGTTAAAAGGATGGGAAGCACCAACACCTTGGAAAAAAAGCTGTGGTGTCTGTAATACCGAAAGACAGTAAAGACCAATCAGACAGAGCTTCATATGCACCCATTTCAATTTTAAACCATGATGATAGTGTTTGTCTATGTTAGCTAAAATGAATGGCAAAGGTGTTACTAAAACTGATGGCTATGGATTATTGTGGTTTTGTGGAGGGGAGGCAAACATTTGACAACATTAATAGAACAGTGATCTAGAGGGAAGCAGAATGTAAGAAAATAATGGTGCTGTTGGTGGGTCTTGATGCAGTGAGAGCATTCGACAGAGTAAGCTAGAATTTTATGAGTAGGGCAATGGAAGCACTTTCATTCCCTGATACAATATGGTTAATTATGAGCATATATGAATAGTTGGAGGCAAGAATTAAAGTGGAAGGGTTACTCTTTGATAAGTTGTGTCTTAACAGAGGAACCACGCATGGGTGTCCTCTCTCCCCTTTGACAATGGCTCTAAATATAAAGCAAAGAAAACAAGGGACTCAGAAATTCAAGGATATAATTGGTATGGTAATCAAGAGAAGTTGACTTTATTTGCAGATGGTATTATTTTATACCTAATAACTCTGGAAAAGGACATCTCGATGTGGAACATTTTTGAGAAAAGTTCAGTCTTTTCAGGATATAAAATTTAATGAAGAATTAAATGAAGAACAGAATAGCTGTGAATTTTGTATCCACAATTTATTCAGCAATACTTGTATATAAGGACATGATAAGATGTAGTATTTTAAGAGTATAGATGAATAAGGCTTATGGCAGCTAAGAGTATGTGGGAAGAAAATAAAAGGCAGTACAAAAACTGAGAAACTGGTAGCTCTTGTTTATGGATAGTAAGATACCAGCAGTAAAAACTGGTAGCTCTTTTTTATGGAGAGTAAGGTACAAGTAGTGAAAATGTTTTTAGTCCCTTTAGATTTAAAAATGGGTCAGGGGTATATTTAGCAACCAGAGGAGAAGTTGTAGTCAATAATTAATGAAGAGTTGAAGGAATTTATCTTGGAGGGTAAAAAGGAGAGAGTTAGTGGGATAAGCTGATCCTTCCAAAATAGTAGTTTAGAATTATCTGATTTGTAGGGATATTTTAGAGCTACACAGGTAAGGCTCGTATACATAACATAAGCAGAAGGTTATAATTCAAAGTGGAAAAGGATGATGATAATGAAGTTGGTGGAAATTCAAGAAGTAAGAGATTTGGATTTTGCATGCAGATCCTTAAGGAGAGCATCAGCCATACTGAATATTATATTTATAAAGTAGCAAAAATTATTCTAAGAACTAAGCCAACATAAGAATGGATAATTTGCTATTAGAGATGAGATGTAGGGGTGCAGAGAATAGGCAAGATTGGGCTAGCATTTACTGGAGAACACCTGCAAAGGAACCAAAGGTATTGGGAGCAAATAATTCGAGAAGGAAGGCAATAGAATTAGATGAGTCCAAGATGACATTTAGACTGCACCCTAGAGACTGCTTTCCCTACTAGGGAATGATATTACAGTGTAGGCGAAGATAAAGGGATAGGGGAATCCTAAGTGAAAGACCTGCTCTGGTTGAGTTTTTAGTTGAATCTAGAACAGAAGCTGCTTTTAAAAATGGATAATTACTAGGACATGTAAAATATTGCAGAGAATGGATAAGCAGTTTACAAGGGAACAATGAGAGGGCATGTGTATGGCTCCCAAGTATGCAACAAAGTCCAGAAGATTTAGAATTTTGCTTGGAAGTGTTTGCATAGATATTGCTGTACCCCAAGCAGATTTCAAATAATTTTTCTTTGGGTAGATGGCAAATGGAGGTGTGATTGGGAAGAAAGAGAAATTACCTAGCAAGTACTCTGAGAAATATTGGAAGAACGAATGGGTGTAACTAAGGAAATGATTCTTTGTGCTGAGACACAGCTGAATTGTTCAGACAAAGTAAGGCCTTGATAATTTTAATTCTGGTGGCTGCCAAAAAGCAATTAGAAAATGGAAATGAAAGTTTAAAGAATTACTGAATATTGTAATAGAGATAAAAGAACTGAAAGTGGGACCTTTAGAAAAGGAAAGGAGCAAGCTACATAGAAATAAGTGGACATTTTGGGAACAGTTCATGAAGAATAAAGTACTGGTGGAGGAGTGAGGTTTAATGGAAGGCAGGAATTGAGAAATAAGTTATAAGTTGTAGTTTATAAATAGGAGCATATGTGATGTGTAATATATGTAACTAGAAACATGTTTTCTGTTTTATAGTAATGTATGTTTGGCTATGACTGAAGTTATAACTTCATAAAGGTGTTAAGTCTTTAGAAAACATTTGTCAGTAATTGTTTGCATGCTCATAGTCACCATCATAATGATGCAAACATGTGAAAATTTAAATAGTAAAAATATCTGTTAACAGAATCCTTTGAAAGAGAAGTAGAATTTAAAAATATGTTTTTTGTCATAAGGCTATCAACGTTTCTTTATTTTTTTTTTTTTTAAATATTGTCATAGAGGTAGTAGCAAGCAGCTGTTTTCAGAGACTCATCTTGTGTAATTGTAATTGACTAAGATGGCAAACAGATCTAACACTTTTCGTGATTTTGGTCTCAGTTTGAATATTGTTCTTAGTACTGACAGTGTAACAATCTGTAAATAAGTGAAAAGTGATACTTCATCATAGAGTTATTTGACATATTTGGAAATGGCCAAAATTCTCTAATAAGAGGTAACCCATCTTAAAACTACTAAAGTGGAATGAGGTTTCTAAAGTTACTTTAAAAAACAACAAAAAAGATGTGATGTTTAAATGTGAATGTTTGCAACGTCATTTCATTAATGTGAAGATCCTCATATTTTTTGAGTAGCACTAATCAGACAGATGTAGTTAATGACAAAGTAAATATTAATAGAAATACACTATGTGATACTTTGAATATCAAACATTTTGGGAACATTACACATGTGGTATGAAACAATGTACAATGAGGTGATCAACAAAATAGATCTTGCCAGAAAAGGAGAAAAATATTTTAGACACAGTGAAAGAGCTAAACAAGTGCAATTTTGTATCCTGTAATATTAATCCCAGATAACACAAGTTCATCAACAGGTCAAAAATATTAAATAAGTCTAACCAGATTAGCACTGTTAACTATTTAGAGAGTAATAGATATAAAACAGACATAGAAAATATACTTAAGGAGTTTCGAAAATATGAATGAAAGTCTATGAAAACATAATAGAACCCAAAAAATAACCCTGTTTAGACAGTGACATGCATAAGAGGCTACTTGAGGCTGTTAAGACCTATTAACAAAACAGATCAATGGAAAATACATTATGCAAGTACTAAGTAAATTATACAGGAATAAAGCTAAAGGGAATTTATAGGATGTTTCCATCTAAAGTTTTGCATTTAAATGTGTACAGTAATGCCCAAGATTCTGCAGATATTCCATAGTAACACTGGTATTAAAAGCAGATAAAATTCTTATTCATTGTGCATCTCATCATCCAGACACATTAAATGTTAACTACAACATGTTTCATATACTTTGATAATAAAATTCATACCTTATACATGAAGATTAAGTAGAATTCATTGTCAATAGATGACTGCACTAATAGACAATGTAATAAACAATAAGATGGCATTTTTGGTTAAGACATAGAAAACACTTTTGATACCACTAACTGAGATTATTTATATTAATAAATTCTCTTTTCCCAAACATTCATAAACGTATTGCATATTCAATATGATAGTAATAACTACACCCTTATCTCTAAAGAAGCAGTAAGCATTAAACGGGATACTGCACAAGGATGCCCACCATCATTTATATTTTTACACTAGCTATGGAACTATTGGATAATGTTTTATCTTAAAAGCCTTTATCCTGCATTACTTAAATACAAAAATGTACTACTCATCACCGCTATTTTATTAATGCTGTCTGATATAGAATATTTATTTAAAGATGCATAGAGTAAAAGGGAAAAACAGTGATATTTTGGAATGAATTTAATAGTATTAAAAATGTACGGTTAACTTGAAAGCAAACTCTATAAAATTCTTCAGAGTATAATGTGGAACAGACATTGAAAAAATAAATTTAAGAATGAATCTAGTATCAACTATAGACAAATAAAAAGTAAAAAAAACAGAATAGTACAAGACCTAACTCAAACTACAGGCAGGGGGAACATTTTTTTTTTACATTTAAAAGACAGGTTAATGATGTTACTACAAAAAAAAAGTTATGTTTTATTCAAAAAGCTTTACGACCCCATAAATCTCAGATTATCAAAATAAGAATGATGATAAACAAACCTTATTGTGGTATCCTGATAAGCCAAGACTAGGTTACACAAAAACATTAAAACAGAGGACTAGGATGTCTGAATATGGAAGGCTATGTTATAGCTTCAAAAGTAATATACTGTTGAAAAAGCAAATATGAGGCTAATTAGAAAAGCTACATTTCCATCTGTTGAATGTTAATAGAACCAACATAACCAAGTTAAATGAAGATATGACACAAGTTTTGATCATGAAATTAATTTCAGTATAATCAGTTGTGACTACAAATATCCACAACATACTCTAAAGATCATTAAAATCTGTGTATGTGTTGTGTATACACACACACACACACACACACACACACACACACACACACACACACAAATGCATTAACATAAACTTGGTTATCCACTACACTATATATTTTCATTGGGAGTGAGTATAGGTTTATTAGAAACAGCAGATTAAAACAATGTTATATTTGAGAGAAAATATATTTTTAGCCTGGTATAATTGGACGGAAGGAGCAAATGTTAACTGAGAAAACAGAAGAATATATTATATCAAAGGGAAGCTGGTTAACTGCATAAGCCATGTGAAAATACATA
The DNA here is from genome assembly GCF_019279795.1 of Protopterus annectens. NCBI lineage: Eukaryota > Metazoa > Chordata > Ceratodontiformes > Protopteridae > Protopterus > Protopterus annectens. Next base: position 313,635,486 of record NC_056739.1, read on the forward strand.
CTGTATTTAAAAGAACTCAGTTTTTCTGAATACTCAAAGGTATACATAAACATTAATGAGGTAACTTCCAAAAGGCAGTAATAAATATGTGTTTAATTAATATAAAATAAAATAAAAGCTTCATATTCGGTAGATACGTTTTTGACACATACTTAGAAATTAAAAAAAGAGTTTACTGTAAAAGAAAAGAAACATAAATGTTAATGTCTATTAAGTGCACTGCAACCTCATTTTGGATAATATATACAAGGGCATTCTAAATGGAACATTTTATACTCCTCATTGTAGTTTGCATTTTAGGCTGCCCCCACCCCCAGGATGGTACAGCTGACATCAGCCACACATTCCTGTCATCCCCCATGCCACTAATTGAAGACTTGTCCTCTGGAATGCATTAAGGGCTTTATCCCTGTGCACCACAGGGCTGCTCACCATAGTCAGATTTTTGTAATTCACCTTGTCTGCTAGCAGCAGATTTGAAACACAAGTGTAATAATCGTGCTCCATTAGTAACATCCTATCACCTATATTTTCTCCTATACATTTGACCTGGATTGCATCTTCCACAGTAAATTAAGCAATTAGCAAGATTTCCTGCTATATTTGTAATGCCACAGACGCACATTGTCTTAAAAGGCAGCAATGTTGTGGTCAACAGTGAGGTAAAAGTATGCTTTAATGGAACATTCAGAAGTGTCATTAAACCATTGTTTTTCCAAGAATATTTCAGATTCCATTTCCTAAATATAAAGTTTGTTTAATTTAAGGTAAATTCATTTATGTAGTATACAGGCCATTCACCTCCTTATTTTTTAATTTCTCTAAGTCTTTTGGGTTTCTAATACCATGATGGGAAAAGATCTCATTCCTAAATCAAAGTACAATTAAAGTTCTTGAAATTAGCATTGTTTCAGTCTTTGATGTCAGCCAGAAGTGCTCTTCTCAGCACCTGCAATGTGCCCAGTAATGATGACTCCTGCAATTCATATGGGGTTACATGTATTGGTAACATGTCTAATTACAATTGTAAATTCTTTTTTATAAACCTGTTGCTCCTAGTACTATTGGAACTGTCTGGGTATCTTTCTTCCACATTGCTTTCATTTATGCCTGCAAATCCTGGTATTTTATGACTGCCTCATGTACGCAACACACTGTAGTCTCTGGGTTTTGTGATTTCAATGATCAATGCAACTTTTGTCTTCTTTTCATGGACCACTATATCCATTTTTCTGGCATCTATCTTTTGAACGGTTGGTAACGGGTGATCCCATGTGATGTAGACTTTATCATTTTCTAGGATGCTTTGTGGCTCATGCTTCCAGTATTTTTCAGTTACTTCGGTATCGCAATGTTTGCACAATCCCCAGTGCAACAGTCTTTGTCACGTTATGCCTTTCAGTATACAGTCCTTTTGTTATTAATGTGTCACAACCAGCAGCGAAGTGTGTAACAGTTTCCGATTCAGTTTTACAAAACCTACATTTGTCTGTTTCTCCCACATGTTCAGTGGACTTTGTAAACCAGAGTGCATGTAGCCCACTATCTTGGGCCGCCAGTATTAAACTTTCATCTCTTGGTTTGAATTCGCCTCTCCTTAACAATTCCTGCGTTCATTCCTCATCAACATGAGCATCTTTCAGACGTTTTCTATACTTACAACTATATTTATACATTTTTCCACATGTCTTGCCTTATCTGGTCCTTCACCTTATACTCTTTCTTTTGTTTTTTGGCACATTCAATTGCTGCCTGATTTTTATCTACTTCTGGTTTGATTTACATTCCTGCTTGATGCTGATATGCGAAGGCAAGATTAAGCAGAGACATCAGATTTATTTTCCTCCTGCTTCAAAACCTTCACTACATTTGGGTTTTGTGTGGTCAGTAGATGTGTGGAGTCCCCTGATTGCAGATCAGTATATGTAATCAGTTTCAAGGAGGCCCATCCCTCCTTCAGAAAGGAGAATATATAATCTTGGTATGCACTGATTTTTATAAATCATTTGGTGAGCATGAAACATCCTTCTTGTTTTCCTGTCTTATCTATCCAACATGTTTTGGGGTCAGTCAACCACTCCAAAACTGTAAGTTAGGACAGGAAGAGCAAATTGGTTTAAAGCTTGGATTTTCTTCCTAGATGTCAGTGCTGTTTTCATGATTAATTTAAGTCTTCTGAAGTATTCCTTACTAAGTTTTATTCACATTTGTTCATGTTTTATTGTTGATCCTTCATCATTTCCCAATTATGTATAGACTCCCTCTTGCTCAAGTTCTTTTATGTCACATTCTTGTCCCAAACTGATATTTTCTTGGTGCTGCAGTTTTCCTGCTTTAAAGGTTACTTTTGCACATTTATCAAGACCAAATGACATTCTTATATCATCTGAAAAAGTTTTGAGAACTTGCAGGTGTGCTGTCAGTTCATCTGGTGAGCTATACACTTTTAAATCATTGACAGAGGGAAGATAAGTCTTTACACTTTGTTGTTTTCTAGGAGCCAAATTATATCCATGGCCTAAGTTGTTAAGTCGACAGCTTAATGGGTTAAGGGCAAGGCAGGATAACAGTGGAGTCACCCTGGAATTTTCCCCTTTGAATTTTTATCTCTGGAATAATAATTTGTCCTTTTTCATGGCTTAATTGCAAAGTGGCCTACCACGGTTTCATGGTCACTGTAATGTAGTCGATCAGTGTAGGGTCTATCTTACACATTTTTAAGCACTCTTTTATCCATGAATATGGGATACTATCAAATGTTTTTTTAATAGTCAATCCATACCATACTTAGATTCTTCCCATTTTTATAGTTCTCTACTATGACTTTTATTTAACAAATGTTTCTTTGTTCCATATGTCTTTTATTGCCCTTTTGTTCTACTGCCATAATTGAGTTTTCTTCTAAATGACTATAAAGTTTGTTGGCATCAATTCCAGTGTATAGTTTATACGTTGTCAGAAGGCAAGTTATTGGTCTATAATTTTTAGGGTAGCTTGCAGGTTCACTCTTAAGTAGTAGCATTGTTTTTCCTGTTGCTAGCCAGATTGGTGTCTGTCTGGGATGCACATATAAATAGTTCTTACTCATAGCCAAGTCTTTGCGCAAAGATGTTAATGCTTTTAACCAAAAGTGAGGTACTGCGTCTGGGCCTGAGGTTGTCCATTTGGAGGCTTTTCTTAACTTTGTTTCAGTCTCTCTAGCTGTTACTTCATCCCATTTCATATTGTGTACCTTTAAACTTCCTTTCTTTTACTTCTACCCATTTAGTATCTTTATGTTTCACAGGATCTTCATAAATACTTCTCCAAAATGTATCTATTTCTTCTTTTTTTGGTGGTCTTTCAAATCCTTTTACTTTATTTCCTAAGTCTCTCTCGAACGTTTTTGGGTCATCAATAAATTAATTGCTTCTGTACTTTTCCTCATCTGTGCTAATACTGCCCATTGCTTTTATTATGTCTATCTTTTAGCCCATTGCTTTTATTATGTCTATCTTTTAGCCCATTGCTTTTATTATGTCTATCTTTTAGTATTTTGTTCTGTTCCCTCTTCTATACTCATCTAACAGTGACACTTCTTGTCTTAACTGCTTTATAGTTCTCTCTGTTCGATACTTCCATGATGGTATTCAATTTCTCCCCTTCCTTTCCCTCACTACCTTGTGATCTTTTTGGTAGCACTTTATCAGTTATTAATTTAGCTGCACAGTAATATGTCCAGTTTACTTCTGTTATATCACACGGATCTCTATGAATAGGCCTAATTACCGTGTTCATTTCTTTTATCAAACTTCTGACTTCTTGGGTTTTATTAACCTTCTGCAGTCTATTTCTTTCATTGAACTTAATATGTCTATCTGTATTAAATCAAGCAACTCTTCTCTTAGCTCGCTTTCTTCTAAACTGAGGGCATATTTTTTATTTTCCATTTCCTGTGGGCATTCTATAGAAAGTTCTGTAGCATCTTTGTGTGGCACATTCTCTTCAATTTCATCCTGTGCCATGCATTGCTCTGTCATATGGGAACTCACTGGCCTATCACTCCTCAACATTGACTCATCAGAGTTTCCACATTTTCCTGTTCCTTCCATTGCTGTCCAGCTTCAAGTGACCATTTATACTGGTTTCCTGTGGAAGGCTCCAAAATATCTTCATATGGCACCTGACCAATTGCTTCCCATTCCCATCCCATTCCCCTTAATTTGGATATCCATTGCTCTATCCTGTTGTGGTGCTTTCTGAATTAGATTTTCTACACTGAATCCTTCACTTTGTAGGTACTCCATAACCTCAGTTTCTATTTCTTTAACATCTACATTACTAATGTCCTTTTCTACTTTTCCTTTTAGTCTTCTTATTTTTTGTATTGAACATTTTCCATATCCTGATTCCTTTGCCTGCATTTCTGTTCAAATATTTTTTGGTGCTCTTTTTGTATTGTTAGTTTTGCTTTCTCCTTTGCATAAATATTGCACCATATTAAATCTCTCGTGCTTTCCCATGTCCATATTTCTTCTTCAGATGTCTCCTGATTTTCCTGCTTCTCCTTACTTTGTGGACTTGCTCCATCTTGCTGTGATGTAACCTGTGTTAGACCTTCTACACCAAATCCTTCACCTCTCAGTCAAATCCATAACTTCACCTTCTACTTTATGTTGCAGGGAGGTGCACAGTCAGGAGATTGCATAGGCATGAAAGCACTCATGAACATCTTGTTGGAAGCACTTGTGGTGCTGCCAGTGTTATGAAGAGTGAATGGCACACTCCTTGGCAAGCAACAGGAGACTTTCTGCACCAGCATCCTTAATTTTCTCATTGAATCTTCACTAGGGTCGAGGTTGAGTCAAGGAAGAGGTGGCTAAGGTGGGTTTTTAGACCCAATGAATGAGGAAAGAACTGAGGGGAGCAGCTTGATGGTCATCTGTAAGGGAGTAAAAAATGTAAACATGGTGGATATTATCACTGAATACAAGTTCCAATGTTTTAATGTATTGGGGTTACACATGCCCACAGCCTCATTAGAGCTTAGTTTAGAAACTGCTGCTACTAGATAATGGATCATATACCATATTTTCCACCCATTTATCCACTAAACTTGTAATGATTTTCAATATTTGGTTCTAGTCTGATCATAGATGGCAGTTTATTCCATAGACCCTACCAGACCCTCTGGATTTACACAAGAAATTCCTCCTTATAGTGAGGCTCCTGCTTTGAATATTAGGTGCTACAACTGACTCATTTTTATTCCTGGTCTTCAGAGGATGTAAGTTAAATGTAATGCATAAATGGCTGCCAATTTACCATTTCTGAAACATTTTAACATCATTAGGAAATCTCTAAGCATTCAGTAGCGTATACAGTAGACTCTAAGTTTTTGTAATCTTTCTGGTTAACTTACATTGTAATCTCACAGCCTCATGAGTTGGCCTTGAATGTCTGGAGAAGATGGGCCACTGTACTCAATAACAACCCTTATGCAATCTCTGTATAGAAGTAATAACACTTCATCTTGTCTGTACAGTGTTCCATGGAACATGTCACCAAGTATGCAGTAACATTGTCTGAGTATCACTGTTACAGTTACATCTATGTTAAGAAGACAGCTTACCAGCACACCAGACCTTTTACAGTTTCAATGGAGGCCAGCTCCTGTCTGAAGTAGAGGACAGTAAATCTGGCACATTAAACAATGGTGTCTGCTTTACAGGCTTCAAAAAAGGAATCCCTAGTATTGGCTTATTTTGTGGTCATCAGTATTTAACAATGCAACCGGTTTTACACTCAGTCATCAAAGTTGTCATCCCAGAGTCATTCACTGGTTGATAATGTTGACAGCTATTAAACAAGGGGTCCAGCACTGATCCTTGTGGTTTTCCTTTATTCACTACCTGGCTGGAGTGATCATCATTTATTCTCACCCGTTTCCCAACATTTAACCCACTTTTTATCCAGCTAATTGTGTGCATATTAATAGTCCTCTTCATTTCCATTACCACCACCGTGTCTGGAATTGAGTCAAGTGCCTTGTGTAGATCCAAGCAAATGTTATCAGTTTCAAGTCCCTGAAATAAAACTCCTATGCTGGTGTAAAAAAATTAAAAAACTTGGTTAAACATTACATTTCTACTAGAAATCCATGTTGGCTATCATCTTTATCAGATTTAATACTTTCATGGATTTTACTCAGGATGACTCTTACGCAGTTTTCTTAATATACTAGTCAAACATATGCCTCTATAATTCCCAATAGAGGATGACTTACAATGTCATAAGGTCATATTGGCCAACAAGGAACACTGATTATTTAATATAAGGTTTAATTTTAATACTTTCTGCCCAAGAATCAATATTTTTATAACTAAAGTAGCTGACTGACAAATTTCATAGGTATGTTGTTCCATAACACTGCCAGCTTGCTATAAATATCTTAATCTTGTTTTACACAAGTCTTAAATTTCATATTATTGTGCTTTATCATTTTCTACATCTCCATATTTTATACAATTGGCACTGTGTCATGGAAGGTTTTATGTGCCAAAAAATTTCCTCTTGTATACCTATAATATAAAGAATAACATTTTAGGTATTTACACCCATCTCTTATAAAAGATCGTTTGCCACAGTGATTCTTTTGGTGAATTTACATTGAACACTCTTGAGAGTTTTTACCTGACTGTGTAGATGCAAAACATGCTGTTAAGTTGTATCATGGGCCTTATGTCTTCTAAACAGTAGTCAAGAAATCAGTTTCTCTGGTGGTTAAATTCTTCAGGAAATAGCTTATCCAGTTCATAGCTTTGTACTGATCTAATTTATGTGAGTTCAAGTGAAAAATCAGAAGTAATATTAATACACATAGACCTCACAGTCAGAGTGTCAAACACAAATACCCAAATCTTTATATTGGTGAAATGAGAAAAGTTTGACTTCATCTAAGTAAAATAGATTCCTTTGTATTTTTTTATTAAAATAAATATTACTTTTGTCTACACTAACTTTTAAACCTGTAGCAGATGCCCAGTTACCCAGTGTGTTCATTTAGGCATTTAATTCTTTAGAATCTTTGTTTTGTATAACAAATTCCAACTTGGAGTAATTTGTGTACTAAGGGATCCACACCACAGACTTTTCTTTCTTGGCATGTTGAAAAGACAGCATTAAATAGTTCAAGTTCGAACACTGACACCTGTGGGACTCCCACTGATACAGGCAGATAAATATTGGAACACATTAACTGGTTAATACACTTCCTGTCCTTTAGCCATTCCATTATCCATCTAACAAGTTAATAGTATTCAGTATAATTAAACTTTTATAAATGGGCAAGAATGGTAAACAGTCAAAGGCTTTAGTTAATTAAGTATATTACACACCAAGAACCAGTTCTAAATCTAAGGCTGCCATAATTTGTTCATAAAAACTTGAAGGAGAGCTTCCATTTACAAAACCATGTTATGTAAGATCAGTGATCACTACTAGTGCTTTTGTTCATTAAATCTGTCACACATCTTTCAAAATGTATTCCAACTTCAGACATCAAGCTGGTAGGCCTGTAGTTTTCAACTTCTCTCTCTCCCCTTATATCTGTCTATATAGATAGATAGATGGATGGATATAGATGGATAGAGCTAGATAGAGAGAGCTCTCTCTCTCTCTATATATATATTTATATATATATATATATCTATGTGAAAATTTTCATGATTTAGGAACAGTACCATTTTCTAGAAGCCTGTTAAATATGCAATGCAATGTTTGGGTAATAATCGTTTTAATATTTACTAATAAAGGCAATGAGATCATATCCAAGTTCAATGGCTTTGCCTTATTTTTTATTTAATGCACCTTTAACCATGTTTGTTGTTGCAGTCTGACACTGACCACACATATTGAAATCGGAATTTTCGACTTAGTAGTGTTAGTACAAATATTAACAAAAATTTTGTTAAATGTATTCACTGTGATTTATGGATCTGATGTTAACACGCCTTCACTTCTTATTCAGCGAGACAGTGCAGCATTATTAAATGAACCTATATATATGTATATATATATATATATATATATATATATATATATATATATATATATGTATATATATATATATATTTTTTTCTTCTTTAACACATAGAATCATTTAGCAAACAAGTTTCAAAATTACAGTGGATATAAAAGGTTTACACACCCCTGTTAAATGCCAGGTTTTTTGTGGTATAAAAACATGAGACCACAATAAATCATTTCAAAACTTTTCCCACCTTTAATGCTACCTATAACCTGTACAATTCAATTGAAAAACAAACAAATCTGTTGAGGGAAAAATATAAAAAATAAAAAACATACAGTAAGCTGGTTGCATAAGTGTGCACACCCTTAAACTAATACTTTGTTGAAGTACCTTTTCATTTAATTACAACATTCAGCCTTCTTGGGTAGGATTCTATCAGCATGGCACATCTTGACTTGGCAATATTTGCCCACTCTTCCTTGCAAAAGCAGTCCAAATCTTTCAGATTGTGAGGGCATCTCTTGTGCACAGCCCTCTTCAGGTCACCCCACAGATTTTTTTTATTGGATTTCAGTCTGGGCTCTGGCTGGGCCATTCCAAAACTTAAATTTTCTTCTGGTGAAGCCATTCTTTTGTTGATTTGGATGTATGTATGGGATCATTGTCATGTTGAAAGGTGACATTCCTCTTCATCTTCAGCTTTCTAGCAGACGCCTGAAGGTTTTTGGCCAAAAGTTACCGCCTCCACCTTGACTAAAGCAACCCCAAAGCACGATACTGCCATCACCATGCTTCACCATGGAAATGGTGTTCTTTTGGTGATGTGAACTGTTGTTTTTGTGCCAAACATACCTTTTGGAATTATGGCCAAAAAGTTCAACATTGGTCTCATCAGATCATAACACATTTTCCCACATGCTTTTGGGAGACTTGACGTATTGTTTTGCAAATTTTAGCTGGGTCTGGCTGTTTTTCTGTGTAAGAAAAGGCTTCTGTCTTGCAACCCTACCCCATAGCCCAGACATATGGAGAATACTGGAGATTGTTGTCACATGTAGTACACAACCAGTACTTGCCAGAAATTCCTGCAGCTCCTTCAGTGTTGCTGTAGGTCTCTTGGCAGCCTCCCTGACCAGTATTCGTTTTGTCTTTTCATCAAGTTTGGTGGGGCTGGACAGTTCCTTGCAATGTCACTGTTGTCCCTTATTTTCTCCACTTTTTGATGACTGTCTTCATTGTGTTCCATGGTATATCCAATGCTGTGGAAATTTTTTTTGTACCTATCTCCTGACTGATACCTTTCAACAATGAGATCCCTTTGCTTTGTAAGCTCTCTGCAAACCATGGCTATTGCTGTAGCAGGCAACTGAGTAAATGTCAGGAAAATCCTACTAGGACAGCTGAACTTTATTTGGGGTTAATCAGAGTCTCTCTAATTGATGGCAGGTGTGTACCCAAGAAGACCGAATGCTGTAATTAAATCTAAAGGTGCTTCACCAAAGTATTAGTTTAGGGGTGTGCACATTTATGCAACCAGCTTATTGTACGTTTTTTATTTTTCCTCTAACAGATTTGTTTGTTTTTCAATTGAATTGTACAGGTTACAGATGCTCCCCACATCTTGAGAAAAATGGGGGAGAGCACACAACTGAAAATAAAATACCCTGAAGTCCATAAAAAGGACTCAAGTAATTGCAAATTCCACAGCACTGTTTTCCAAATATAACTCAAATAATTCAAATAAACTGTTCATTGATCAACAGTGCTTAAATACTTTCCTCCTGACAGGTAAAACACCCATCAGTCACCACAACCTACCAGGCAGAAAAAGATGAGTTCCCCACATCTTAAGGTAGGTGGAAGAGAATGCAGAAGTGAATAGAAAATAAATTCCCTGAAGTTCTACTAGAACTGAAGACAAACTCCACAGCACTCATGAAATGTAGCTCAAGTGAAGCTGTCATGGAGTGACGCTGCTTAAATAATATGTTACATAATCTGTTAATATCTAGTCTATTTATCATTATGTGAGACAGAAGTATGGTCCACTTTTCTCTTCTACCCCATTTCCCAGCTGCCCCACCCCTTTCCCCATTTGCATGGTATCTATGCCAACTTTTAGGTCCGTTTCTTCTCTCACAAGCATACTGGCTGAATGCTATGTTACTGTTTTACATCACCTCCCAAACTATTCCACAGAGTAAACCATTTACAATGTACAAATTAATGTAGCAGTGAAAGTGGGAGATAACAGCCTCTCTTAAGAGATTCTCAAACTTTTACAGACCTAACATTAACACAGAGGCTAGCTCCTAGAACTGTAGTGCCATCAGTTGAAATGTCTCCATACTGCTCTACTTGACATACAAATTTTTCCTAGTTAGGAACACCAGAGTTCTGCATTCAAAATTCTCTTTCGTTCCTAAAACCAGAAAACTGTTGCACTTATGGTTCTAAAAGGGATGATGCATCTTAACATAGGACCAGCAATAAAAATATACATTCAGCTTTCTACAAATACCTAAACCATTGCCCATATAAACTTAGTTAATAAGCGCAATACGTGACCACAGCCAGAAGCATGGATTGACTACTACCCCAAACATCCTAGGTCTTACAGAGACTTAAAGAATACCTCTTGGATTTTACCATTTGTAACACAAAATGTTCTTATGTTCACTATCAAGAGGCTGGGTAACAGGACGGGTGGAAGTGTGAGAACATTCATTAATGAAGATATACCAACTCTTACCCTTACTGTAGAAAGCTATGCCACATCAAATGAAGTCCCTAACTGGCTATTTCAAAACTCACTGCAATCCTTAATGCTTATAGTTGCAGTCTGTGGAACTCCACATTCATCAATTACCTGTTTCCAAAATACAATACAAAGGTAATGGACCAAACCAAAAAAAAATCATCACAAACTGGCACTAAAATTAATCCTGTATCAATGAATGATCTTTCCATCAGTATACTTCTTACCAACATCCCAGGTAAAGAGCTCCAAGAGTGATCACTGCCCTGCACTGGTTTTATGGTCTTTAAAATCAGTTAAGCTTTTGTTCAAGTGATAAACACTGATCAGTCCCGGACTGTTCAGAAACTCTCATTTAATGTGCTAAAAAATGTACTGGATGCCAGTATTTATTAATGCAATCAAACTACCATAGCTGTTTCAGCTTTCTACAATGTTCTGCTCATCAAACAAGAAAAATTATACCATTTGAAAGGGTTAAGATTGCAAGACTGTAAAACCTCTTTGAAAACCCCACAATTAAAAGCTAGTAACAACAAATGGGGACAAAACTTTGTCGGAGAACAGCAACATTTTTGTACATCAAAAGTTAAGCCAAGTCAATGGAATCCAAATGAATTCAGCCAAGCCAGAATACTGAAGAAACATAGAAACCATAGGCTTCCACGATAATTTGGAATACAGAAAAAAAATGTAACACTTTAAATTATTTTTGGCAACATTTTTGAGCAGTATAGTAAATGCTTTTTACAAACCATAAAAGACAATCATGCAGAATCAGAAAGAACCCTACTGTTGATGGCAAGAGCTGTAGCCATAAGGGACTGTATCTGCAATGCAGAAAAATGTGATTCAGAGCAGTGTTAGCCACTATGAGGAAATACCTAATTGTCAGGTAATTTGCATGTCTATGTGTTATGCAAGCCAGCACTTTCCTGCAATAGTTAACCACTGTCAGCCACTGGTATAGGTGTTCCCCTAATTCGCTGTTCCACCGTACTTCTCAGCTGTCCAGATTTTTGCCTTATATTTTTGGTCTGTTCCTCATAAAAATTGTGGTTTTCCAGCAAATCACTGAGGATTGAAGTCACTAAATAATGACAGACATTTGAGTTTCAGACTTCATATCCTTCAGAAAAATGCATGCTAACACAAAACCTGTTATTCTAGCAATGTTCTAGGTTTATAAGAGCAATATTTAAAATCTGACCCTGTGCCTTTGTTCTCGCATCATTTTAGTCCTTGTCCAGATTTCTTGGTTTGAGAGGAGTGTCTCCCTCACATTTGTGTGTGCACCCCCCACCTGTCCTTGAGTTGGCAGAATATTCCCAGTATCATTAATTGTCATCCCTGGATGATGAGTCATGAATCATTACAGTTTCTTACTGGCCGCGGTGGTGCAGCAGTTAACGTTGCCACCTCACAGCAAGAGGTTCTCCGGTTCGATCCTTGGCTGGGGTGCCTTCTGTGTGGAGTCTGCATGTCCTCCCTGTGGTCGTGTGGGTTTTCTCTGGTTTCCTCCCACATCCCAAAGATATACTGTAGGTGGATTGAACACACTAAATTGGCCCTAGGCGTGAGTGCATGCATGTGTGTGCCTTCTGTGGAAGGTTGGGCTGGCAACTCTACACCGTAAAACTCCACTGCCAATCATGAGCGGACAGGTGATCCGCTGTGGCGACCCCTAACCGGGAAAAGCCGAAAGAAGAAGATTGACTGTAAAGTGCATCATGATGCCTAGACCTGTTGCTGTATGAAGATATTGGTTGTGGATCTGCTTTGCTTTATTGGTGCTTTTCACTTGTTCTTGGTTTTCTGTTGCTGTATGAACTTTAAGTCCAAGTAATAGTTTAAAAATTCTCCCTGGTGAGGTTTAGTCTTCCTCTGCCCACAAACGCACACTTGCCTTCCCTCAATTGCCCCTAGTTTTACAGACAGCTTGCTATTGCCTCTTACACATACCCGGGCCCTCATAACTCATGACATTGCTATCAATGAATAATTCCACACGAGTTTCATACCTTTTATAGTAGAGAAACAGCTGTTCTAAACCTACTCATCAGTTAATGTATAGGTTTAAGGCTCCAGCTTGCCAAGCTTCTTTCTTTGTCAAGGGTGTAGGGTTTCCCCTTTTTTATCAATTTCTGAAGATTAAGAAGTATCTTTGGTATCCACTGGTGGCACGGAGGACTAACACCCTCTGTGTAAGTGCTGCAGCTACACATGTATTTTTTCAAGTGCCTTTAGAGCATGCTGTAGATTCACTGGTGTCTTGAGTTCACTGCACATTTGCTGTGCTTTTAGGGCACTATATCAAGAGTTATCGGAGTCTGATACTCCACCACCCATATTTCATGCTGCGAAGCATTGTCCTATTGTCTGTAAGTGCCTTTAAGTCATGCTATAGAGTCTCCTTGGTGTCCACTGTTCCCCCTCACCCCAGTACTGCAGAATATAAAAGGTCTAGGGAGGGGAGTGTAGAGCTTTGAATCCTTAAACACACAGACGAAGCCCAACCCCCATCCAGAAAGTCATGAACACACAAATATGCACCCCTACCTTCCTACTTGTTCCCTAACTAATCCCACTGCAACGATCCGGGCAGACTCATGCACCTGAGGCCAGTCATCTCTTTACATATCCTCATTTGCATAAGCACACACACCAATCCACCCACCCCCTGTCCACTAAACACCCAGACAGACACACACATGCACCTGAGGCCATTGTTCACACCAGCACATACAGCCACGTTGTGTTGTATTCACATATGGACCTAATGACCATTAGGGTCCTTATAAGTGTAGTCATGGAATCCAAATGTGACTCGCAAATTTGATTTATATGGGGAGTGATTTACTGACTACCTGTGTCCACAGAGACATAGTTGCCAGACCACTCTCACACACAACCACCCATCCACCCCACCACCTGTCTGACACTTCCATCTAATGTAATCTCAGTCATTGAAAACAATGGGGTAAATAAGAGCCTTTGGCTGAGCTCAATAACGTGTATGGCAATGGTTGCATAAATAAGGATGCCCTCTGGAGCTATCAAACTACAGGCCAATTAATCTTTCTTCAACTCTCCAAAAAGTCTTAGAAAAATACATTCCCTCTCAACCATTCTAAGCACCTCACAGATAATCATATTCCCCTCTCCTGCACAGTATGGATTTAGACCAAATCACAAAACATTTGAACTATTGGACTTTGAAAGATCCCAAGTAATGAGGAAAGCATTGTTCCATTGTTTCTGTGGATGCTGATGCTATTTACAAAGGCTTTTGATGTTGTCTCACATTAAACTGCTCCAGAAACTTCGGCTTATAAGTTTCTCTTGCTGCATCCACTAATGGTTCAACAGCTGTTTAACCAACAGATACCAAGCTGCAAAATGGCAATCTGGTCCATCTCTCTCTCTTCCAGTCTCTCTTGGGGTCCTTCCAGGATCTCATGACCCCTACTCTTTATCTTCATAAATGACTTCATCAAAACCTCCATGCATCCATCCTTCATTTGGTACCAGAGCACCACTGTCATCTGTGTAACTGAATCTATCTAAACGGTTACCAAGAGTTCTTCTGTCCCATTGAAGCATGGCTAGGCAGCTCCCAAATTCAGCTAAATCCTTAAAAGCACAAACCTGCTTCTTTTTATCCCCAAATATGTCTCTGGCACCGATCCAGGCTTCAAAATCACTTCAATAACACAGATTCAAAGTGTTGCACATACTAAGCTAAGTGTTAATATAGGCTAAAACCTAAAATTAATCAAAAATACACATGAAAAACATGGAACATTATACCAAATAAAACAATACTTCAATGAATCTAGTAAAAATAATGTACAGTATCCACTTACATACAAGCACTATTTTACCATAAGCTTTACTTAATGGAGCAGTAGTAGTGCAGATGGCATCCATGACCTCAGGAAACTTGGCAGCTGATCTTATGCCAAACATGCATCATGCAACTTCACTTCTTCAAACATTGTACCCTTTGTGAAAACACATGCAATTAATTTGTCAAACTGTATATAAAATTAGTTTATTATAACTGGCATGTTGTACACAGCTTTACTGACGTTTTTTTTTTCTCCTCTCCAAACTGACTTATAATTTTTAATTTAATTTCATAAGTGCTGTTCTAATTTTGTACACAGTTTTCACCATTGCCTCATGTGCTTGTTTCTGCAGCTTGTACGATGTTTTTGACTGCAAGTTTTTTTTTTTTTTTTTGTCTGTCTGTAGGTTTTGGCCAGGGTGATAGCTGAAAAGGCTTCATGACCTAGTTCACTTACGTAGCTAAGAAACAAAAATTACCTTGAGTGTAGACAATCTCCAGTCTGTGCTGTATGTGCGTAGGCAATACAGGTTTCACACCAGAAAAATATGCTTCCTGTTCAGGAAAGGAAGAGAAAGTATGTCCGTCTGTAATGAAGCAGTGTTTGAAGGGCTGGCCCACACAGAGTACTTTCTGGTAGGGAAGCAGTAATAAAAGTCTACTGCAGAAATGTTTATGCACGAGTTATTCTGGAATGCTATCACACAGATTATAATCCACACATATACAAAACACAAGTTGAAGGTACAGTCCAGAAATTGGACAGGTTTGGCATGGCTGTGGTATAGCCTACAGGGATTACTGTAATTGTGACCCTTCCAATGGTATCCAGCTAGCACCTGGAAATCTACCCAAATTATATGATTTAAAGTTAGTGACCTTCCACAGACAATGTAGTAGACTTCTGTAATACATCATAATAATAGATATTTGAGAAGAGGCCACTGTGCCAGACAAGAGATCATCTTCCATCTTCGTAAGAAAAAGGTGTAAAACAACTAAAACAAACTTCTGTCCATTTACTTATTTCCTTTTGTTAAGTGGGGTTGAAATCTGATCCAACTAGAGCATTTTCAGAATCTGCACAGGAGACAAAAACTGCCATACAGAAGTTATAAAGTCAGACAACAATACTTGTGCACTTAAGTAATCAGAAAAATGTTAAAGTACAGCTTCAGAATTTCATTGCTACTCAATTTACACAGATAATTATATTGTGTAAAAATAAATAAAAAAGTGACCGTTATTTCAGTAATACAAACTAGACAAATACATTTGTAATAATATGCAGGGATGGCTATATCAACAAGGCTTGTGGATACTGTGAAAAAGAAAAAAGGTGAACACAACATTTGCAGTCATTAGTAGGCGAGATGTGATGTGAAAGGGCAATATGGGTAGATAATCATATGAAGGAGCTTGGTAAATACCAACGGATACAAGCCTCAGTAAGTCTGGTCCACTTCTCAGCTCCATGTCATCGTGACCCTTACTAAGACAAGTGGTTTAGAATACTTTAACCTTTACTGCTTGGAAATGTTTCATTATTTGCATGATGTTACAGAAGATAATGGTCTGCAACAAATACTTTACAGTGGTGGTCAGAAAGGGATCAAACAGAAGAAGAAAACTCCAAGCATCTCTGGCTATCTAATAATGCCTTGAACCCCAGTAAAGGTTCCAGGGAATGTTGGTGCAAGACTAAAACTGGTCCTCACAGGGACAAGAGTACAGCTGATGAAACTTCTAGCCAGGAAAAGATAAAAGGGAATAAACCCAAATGTTGTGAATTAGTGTTATAGTGACTTCTCTTCAGAGATGTGCTGTTATAGCAAGTATCTTACACAGCTGTATTTACAAAAATGATTATCTTAAAGTAATCTTTGAACTGAAGTAGAAAGTGTTTACAAGCAGAATCATTTTAAGTAATAAAGGACTTCTTCATACTTTAATAAAATGCATTAATTAGTAGTGTTTCTACATTTTCCTGCCATTTTGCTAGTGATTTACAAGATGCAGTAGACACTGTAGCTTGTTTTATGCAGAGCCCTTGCTAACACTGAGTACAGTGCAGAGGTGAAATCATTCAGTAGTAATGCTGAATTCAACATCCATTACTTCTAGCTATATTGCTTTCAACTGGTGCATAGTTAGCATGTAGGACTACCTGTTACATAATGGAATAAAAGGAAGAAAAATGACTGTTGGTGGGGAGAGATAGGCACACTGCTTGGGAAATATGGTGAAAGCCCATCAGGGAAGTCTCTTTTTTTTCTGTATACTGACATTTTATTTATAGCATACCATACCAACTGTCCTTAGCTTTCAACATTTGTTTGGAAATAGCCTGCCTTTATTGGTCATTTTTATGCATCTTGCTCAAGGAACAGTGTGGAAGGCAATGCCTTCAATAACTGGCAACTATAAACTTTTGGAATCCTAAGTAGCAATTTAATAAATGTAAGATTCCACATATGATTTTTTTTTGTGTTCCAACCATTTCAGCTAATTGCGCTGTACATGTAAATCCTTTTCCAGCTACAAAATCATTTGCATTTTTAATCATCCCACCCTTTTCAGTTTTTGGTACTGGATTTGATTTCTGGGCCACATAGTCATAATGTTTCAGATGTTGCTGATAATTCCATTTATTAAGCTGTCTAGCAGAATAACTGATCACAGGTCAAAACAGCGTAACTTGGCAAAGGCAGAGTACACAAATACTGTCCTCGAGTGGTCTTTTCTCAGTTTACAATTCTACAGCAGCCAGCTTGGTGCCATTTAAACAAAACAGCTGGAAGAATATCAGAGTAAACATTAGTGTCTGAAGTATAACCTCTGAAAGTACAACATGAATTGTAAGGTTTCAGATTTCTTGCTGAATTGCTTGGATTGCAGAAGGTGGGTGTAGTAATATCCTACATTGACAATTTAAGGATCAACTGATTTTTTTCATTACAGATGCATGATTCCCTTACAAGGTCCAGTGACATTATCCAGGATATGTCTACCAGGCTCGGCCAATTACTAGGTGAATTTGTCAAGAACAAAAATCTACTGCATGGGGACCAAAGGTGGGTAGCTATCAGTAAGTCAGTCTGTTAGTTTTGCTTTATAGTAGTGCCATTACTGTAGTCAATACTTAACGAGGGAGAAGTGCCAATGCTTGTAGTGATTATTTTTTCTTCATGGACACAGTGTATATATGTCTTCTCTGTGTATATTTATATATCTTTATAATGATATAATTGTACAGCTGTTTTACTTTGAAAACAAGGTTTGTACACTTTTCACAGTTTTAGAATTTTAAGCAGACACACAAATGTAATTGTGTCAGCCTATTCTATATAGATCAGTTAAAGAGTTAGTTTATTGAAGAAAAAATATTCTGAAGTACATGAGGATAAATAGGTCTATCTATTGTGTTATTTCCTTTCTGTTAAATAAGCTGTAGGTGCTACTTTAATCCATTTGTTTGGGATGACAGGTTATCTTGGCATCCAGCACTTGTCTTTCTGCATCATGATCCAAGATAATTTTGTTAAAAAATAGTTTTCAGAATAAGAAGAGTATACTAAAATTAGGTCAGGGTAAAGGATTTTGTTAATTAGCATGCTGCTGAAGTAATTGCACTGAACCTACAGAAAAGACCTCAGCTGAACCTGGAAAAGTGCTGTCTCCTTTCCCTCCCCGGCTCGCTAACCTGCTGTGGCATTATCCATGCCATGCCATTGTAGTATGAAAGAGCTACAATGACAATTGTTCCTAAAACTGCTGATGTCAGTGTATCTGATTTCCCTGTCTTCAGGTCATCATGTCAAAGAAATAGTCATGCAGTGTGTTCCAATGAATGCATCTCCACATAGAAGTGGTATTTTATTCAAACAAGAAAGTGTCATCAGCTGGTGGAGCAAACTAGAATCATTTTGAACGATTGACAGTATCAATGAAAAAAAAAGAACAAAACAAATTTCAGCAAACTTTGGAGTTTTTTGGGGTTTTTTGCTGGGAAAAGCACCCTCCCCCAATCCTGAGCTTAAATATGTATGCTGAGAGGTCACACAACAATGGAGCAAAAAGAGAACTCCACTGTCTGTGAAAGTTGTTTCACCCAACTTTCTTCAATCGTTTGGCACTTACTGAAAGTATCAATCAACTGACATGCACCTGAAAAGGTTTGCCTGCCCACTGCATCGATCCCCACAATCTGTGCAAACAAGCAGCTTGTACCGTATTATGAGTGGCAAGTGAGTTGCTTAGCATTTTCTGTAGATAAACTACTACAGTGCCTTCCACATATTCAGACCATCGCCCACACAATAAAGGTGGAGGTGCCTCAATATATATTAGCAACAAGTATACCTCAGAGTTAAACTAGATGATACCCTGGGGTTTATCCACATGCAAATCACCCTGTCTAGATTCCCTTACCATATTGTAGCAAACTATAGGTCATTATCTGTATAACAAGAATCCCACAACTCTTACCTAGACCATACCTGTCAACCTCTTAGTGCAAGAGATCTGGACAAAGCCTAACAAAATGAGGGGACAAAGGCCCAAAAATAGGGACAGACTTTAAATATTGCGATTATAAACTTAGAAAGTTTTTAGATTAACAGGGTTTGTGTTACAAAGTCTGAAACTTAAATGTATGTCATTTGGTGACTTCAGTCCTCAGATCATCCCAGTGATTTGCCAGAAAACCACAAATTTTATGAGGAACAGCACAAATTCTGGACATTCTGTGAAAATCTGGACAGTTGAGAAGTATGATCTAGACCTAGTGGAGGAACACTCCATCCAACCAAACACTGTATTCATGGCAGACTTTAATTACCTGTTTATAGACTGGGAAACCTATACTGCCTTCAGCTTGCAGGCACGTCTCCTGGACTTTAACACAAATGCCTTAATCAGTCAGTGTATACTCCAACCTGAGGTTCAAACATACTGCACTCCCACACACACACTGTGTTGTGTCATATCAGCACTGGCGAAATCCATCGCAAATCTGTCTCCTTTGAAATAAAAATAAACTTCAAAAGCCCAGAAAAAAATGTTACAGTTAGAACTATTCTAAAGCAAAATGCATCCTATTAAGCAACAGTTTATCAAAAATTCAGTGCCCAGCCTTAACCCTAAGTTCACAACAGTCTATGCAGAGTTGTTCACAAACACTGTACAGACATGTAAATGGCTGCAGAGAGACTGCTGTACCTACCAGAAGTAAGTTCTAAAGATTAGGAGCTTCCCAGTGGGGTTTGTTAACAGGGTATATAACAAAAGGAAAAAATGTCATGGCCAAGATCAACACTCAATGACAAGAGCTCACGAAACTAACAAGACTAATTAAATCCAACAAGGCCAATTCTGAGATTAATACAGCCTCTCAGTCTAAAGACAACCACAAGGCCTTCTGTAGCTATGTCTAAAACCTGTAAGCTAACATGCAGCAGTGTGCCGAACTGGTAGCAAATGATGCCACCTTCACAGATTAGAGTGACCTAGTATACCTGCTAGCTGACAAATTCAGCTCAAACATCACAACCCTAATCCACCCTGGAAAAAAGCATACCCCACCCAACTACTAACAGGGTCATGATGGTGCACACTAAGGCCAAAAATACAGCCTCAATGGGCTCAACAATATTGCAGGCTGTCTTCTAAATAGCCTTAACCATGACCGACTACTTGAGTAACTTTTCAACTACAGCCTCAAAACAGGCTATGTACCAAGTGAATGGAGGATGGCAACAGTTATTCCCCTTCCCAAGTGTGGGCCATTAACAGAGCTCAGAAATTTTAGACCCATTGGTCTGTCTAGTCTAATTTTGCTAAGATGCAACAAATTGTCATGGAAATGAACAAAGACATTGACAACCTATGAACACTGGCCTCATCCCTGTTTTGTCAAGGGAAGCTCATGCCTCCTCAACCAGGTAGAACTCTTTGAGAAGGTAACCAAGACAACGAATGAAGGGAAAACTGTTCATACTACCTACCTAGATCTGGTTAAGGCATTCAGTACAATACCCCACTTAGTTATTTTGGGCAAACTTACTGAACTAGGCATACATACATACATAACTTAATGGATTGGCAGCTGGCTTACAAATAGGACCCAAGTAGACAAGATTGATGATACCATCTCCACCAAGAAGTAAGTCAACAGTGAAGTACTGTGGAGATCTGTGCTAGGTCCGCTACTGCTTGGCATCTACTTTTCAGAAGTCAAGGCTAATGTCAAGGGCCTCTGGCTCACCAAAGTCATAGACATCTTCAAATTGAGAGCTATCAAATTCTCGCCACAATGCCAGCATCCTGCCAGATGGTCTAACACAGACAAATAATTGGTGCCAAAGCCACAGATTATAACTCGGTGCAATGAAGTGCATTATAGAGCCTTTTGGGAAAATTTCCACTCAGGCAAATTACTTCATTAAGACACTCCTAAGAACTGACCCAATAGTTAGAGATCTAGAAGCATATGTAGACTGTAATCTGGCCTTTGACCAACATGTAGCTAAGGTGGTAAGGAAAAAAAATGACTCCACCCACCTTAAAAGCAAGGGTATGGCGTACAGGTCCAAGTAAGTTATAGTACCACCCTACTCTGCCCTTATCAGACCCATCATTGAGTACAATGCTCCTTTCAGTATGTACCTGACTAGGCATATGCAACAGTTGGAACACCCACAGAGGTTACTCAGCAAGATAATCCAGAACACATTGTCCTATACAAATTGCCTTAGAGGCCAATGTCTATACTGCCTCTCCTACAGGCTATTGAGAAGCAATCTTTGTTTAGCGTATAAGGCATCCTTAGATCCAGCCCTGCTGGAGCTTTTGCACATCCACAAAATGAACAGAACCTGAAACTCAGTAGATCCAGGGATTTAAACTTTGCATGCAACATAAATTTAACATGCTGTTGAGACAAATGTGTCTCAAAGCACCCCATGCTCTAGAACAGGCTCCTAATCCATGTGAAGCAGAGTCTATCCCTAACCCTTTTCAAACATAACCTTGACCATTGGATGGAGAATTGTAAATTCATCCTGAGGTTATCCCCCATATCTCTTATAGACAGAAGACTACAGTAAACCTTTCCTAACACACCCTCCACATAACTTTCTAGCAAGTGCCTAACATGCCCGTCCATTTTAGACAAATATGTTACAAGGGGATGCATTTGGGTTGGGTTGTGCAACTAGGCTTATAAAAGGCCCTGGTGGTCGTAAGCCTAATGTATACCTATGAACCCATGAATCTGTGGGGAGGAAACTGTCTGTTTTTTGTTTTTCCACTGATAGAACCGCTTGAGAAATAAACTGATTGAAAGTGATATACACCAGACTTCTGAATAGAGCTGGGAGTTTACTTTACAAAGCAAAAAAGCAGTTATTTTCCCCAAGTGAGAAATGTACATTTTATTTTTACGTGCATTATAAGAGAGAGAAAGGAGCAGTTACACATGACAGGCATTAATGACAAAAAAAAAAGTAACTATGGAAATTACTTTGGAGGAAATCCTATTAAAGGTGGCGACTGCTGAACGTACAGAGTCCGAGTTACTATGACGCATAGAACATAGGGCCACTGCCATGGGAACTCCAAAATACTACCTGTACATCATCTGTTAGTACAAGTACTGCGGTATCAACATTTATTCTGTCTTCTGAAAGTGTTGAGCGAAATTCTATAACTAAGGCAGTGTTTTATAATCTTCAGTTAAGACTGGCAGCCCTGTTAAAAAAATTCTCAGTAGTCTGTGCATAGAAGAGGCAGGACACATACCTCATTCATGTTGTGGCTTAATGGCTAATGCATTTGTTAATCAAACCCTTCAAGACCATGGAAGACTTGGGTCTGGCAAGAGACCTTCCAAAGTGCAGGAAGTCGGCAGAACTGCTAGTTTCCTTGCAGGAGGAGTGTTGCATCAAATGTCAGTAACATCAAGTTGTCAGACATCAGTTAATGGCATTAGGCTAACAACCAGTGGATTTTACTTCAGTTGCAACCCTCAGATGCACTGCTCATACATCTGCATGCTGAATTCACTGCGTGTCCATCAGTTTACATGCAACCCTGTCTAATATGTTAGGCTGCAAACATGCTAAAAACTTGTAACAGTAAATAGAACTGTGCTCTCTTGCACAATAATTCAGCTTAATCTGACCTAGTGGTTTCTGTCTGTGCCCAGAATAAGCCCTTAATGAAGCATTACAGACGGAATTTCTGGCATCCATGTCTTAAACACATAATAAGTGGGTTATGACTGGTGAACTGCTCATAATCCTGCATGTAAAATACATCAGATAACATCTATACCCCTTGAGTTTCTGGGAGCACCAGAACTCCTAGATGTATAAGGGGATTTTAGCAATGCTTAATGAGGAGGCCATCTTCAACCTTTTACACTAGGCCATAAACAGCTGTGCACAGAATGTCACATGGCTGGGGCAGTATAATACACTTCTTTAACTTTGCTCACAATCAAACCACAGAGGTGTGCAGGAAGGTTGCTGTATACCTTGTGTATAGGCAGTGTACTGACTTGGAGAAAAGTTGGAATACATTGCAAATTTTGTTTCACTTTCCCTCAGACAAAGATCAGAACATGGGTACAGGGGCCTGTCATCTAGGGAGACATGCTGTATGTATATTTCCTGACATCAACTAGCTGAAAGATTTTATTTTGTCATTTGGACTCACTTTTGTCAGGGTACATCATCAGAAGAGTCCACAGAAACTGTTTTTGTTTTGTTTGGATTATAGGGAGGTGAGCAATATTTCCAGGCATAATGTATGCATCCTTCCAAGCATTTGTCGTTTCAGTTTATGGGGAACCATTTTGTCAGCTAAGGCAATTAAAGCCTTGGGCATGAGCTATTAATCCTTGCATACAAAAAAAAGACTGGATTTCTTTCCTTTACTAGTGATTTTTGTTCAGACATCAAAAGACTAGGGAAAAGGCTCCAAAATGCATCTTAGAGCTTCTAGACCTCTGTGGCTTATAGGGTACCAGAAGCCCCCCCCCCCCCAAACCCTGGCTTAATTAATTTTCCTCTGCAAGTATTATGGTGCAGTTTTGGCCAGTTCAAGAGTGTTGAAAAGATGGAGATAAAAAATTAGCAAGGGGTAAAAAACTTAAATCAAGAACAAGTGTTTCAGTTGTATGGAGAAGGAAACTGGGAGAGCTAGGTTTGTTGTGGGGGAAAGCAATGGTAACAGGTGAAGCATGAGATCCTTGGTCTAGGGCTCCATTTCACCTAAAGGCTGCCCCTGCACATATCCAAGTCTTCTACAAGATGTTTCATTTCAATGTAGGATAAGTTTGCTTCCCTCCACATACTCTCAGTTCTTCCCAGTGTCAGACCAGATTTGAACAGAATAGTTTATTTCTTACCTTCTCATTTTTGCCATGCTTGATTTTCTCCTTCAGAAGTCGGTCATGCAAGCTACCAAATTCCATCTTAAAATGTACGCATTAACTCAATTACATGTGCATCAGATTTCTGTGATCATGGATTTCTAGTGAAAAGCAAATGCAATGTCAATTGTACTGTTTGCTGTTTTACGTGGATGTCAGTGGTGTATATAGGTCATTACTGATGTACAGTATCACTAGACTTCTATGCATCATTTGGCCTGCCTTCACTAGCAAGATATGAAAGCCATAGGAGTTTTTCTTCTGTTTTGATGATGATTCTGATTCTGAATCTATGGGTAAAGTGAACAATTGTATTGTGTGTGGTAAGCAAATTCCCTGGAAAGACTTTCTCCTATAGTACAATCTAGCTGAAAACCCTCTGTCTAGTAGTTTGCTAAAAATGATGTGTCGCTGGTATCAAGCCAAGGCCTCCTAAAGTCTCTTGCCAAAAACAAAGACCCTAAAAAAAATTTTGGGAAGAAACAATAGGTTCTATGTACTATAAGAACTTGTGCAAGTCACATAAGCATACAGTGCTTGAGAGCAACTGGGAATTTTACCTTTGCTCATCAGAGGTCTGCTAGATTGCAAGACTAGTAACTATGAACACCAAGAGATGGAAGATATCTTGTTAGATGACTCAGATCTTCATCGAGCCTGTGACTCCAGATGTGCTGAGGCAGTTTTGTAGTCCCCCACCTTCAGAGTCCTCCTCTGCCAAGGCATCTGGCCTAACTATTCTATAGTCCATTTTGGCATCTAGCATTTCATGCGTCTTCCTGGATGAAGGATTTTGCTGTGCCTCTTAAAACCAAAATAGCTAAAGTATCAGAGGCTTGCAGTCTAGCCTCTGCTACAGTATCAGAGGCTTGCATGCTGACTACAGAAGGGGATGACAATATCCTTATGGTATATTTTCATGAAGAGGTTTCTCCGGACAGGACTGAGGTCCCAGTCAACTGCCTATGACCAAAAGCTTTTAAAGCGGTTAAATCTGAAGCCATGAGACAAAGTAGCAAAGGCCAAATGGGAAGCAGTCAGCTTGCCTCATCCTATGTTGGACAGTGCTTCTGTACCTTCCTGGGTTTTTTTCCCCAGCAACTTTTCCAGGTGGTTTAGGATTAGAAATCCTCATATTGCCTGGGGCCCCCTTCAAAAAAGAGGGTTCTGATACTTCCAATTCTGAAGCAAATGAATTGGCCTGTGTTGGCCAGATACCCACTGTTCGACAATATGAATCTGATATTAAATGCACCATTATCCTCTACATCTTCAAGCAATTTATCCTTCAGTGATGCCATTCATGAGATAAAGGAAGAGTTTCAATGGGAGTCCCAGCTCAGATACAGAGCTTTCAGGGCACGTCTGAGCCTAGGGCACGTGCTGTTCAGGCAAGACCATATTGGAAGATGTATTTACCAAAGCTTCTACAAAGCCAGACCCCCCCCCCTTACAACCACTTCTATAGGTTTATGGTGCCCATAAATTCTTAAACTGGAACCCTGTAATGAATTGATTTGTGATGTCCTTAGATTTGACTACGGGATCTGCTCAAACTGTATTCAGAAAACTTAATCCCAGTGACAAGAATATGATACTTGACAGGTTTTGGGGGGGGGGTGCACCTCTTCTGTCCTGTCCTTAATAGCCTTGAACTGCCAGATCCACATGCTTCTCCTTTCAGCAATTCCTACTGAAGAAGATACAAGCTAAATTAGGGGAGATATCAGGTAAGGATTTGTAGCAGGAGATGCTAAAATTATATAACCTCTCTGCTCAGGTCACCAAGCAGCCCAAGAAATGTGGATATGATGCAGTTGATGCTTCATTTAGGGTAGTACCATGTGTCTTTGACAGGAGATATAGATCTTGGTGCCCTCAGGTCATGAAAGATAGAGTTCCTTAATGCACCCCCTGAACAAGGACCTCCTCTTTGAACTCCCAACTGAAGGTGTTTTCAAGAAACTGGAGAAAAAAGGCAAAACTATTCCAGCAATAAAGCAGCTTTTACAAGCACCAAGCTAAGTCATGGCCATTGTACCCTAAACAATACAAAACTGTTTATCTATGTTTACTGAGAAAGTCCATCTGGGCAGTGCCCATTTTCAGCAGAGTATTACATTGTACTTTGTTTCACTTAAACACAGAGTAGTTACATTTCTATGTACATTTATATTCACTCAGTAATTACATATACAGTACTGACCTTTATATTTTCCAAGATTTTATGGAGGTAGAAGTTACTCAAGAGAAAGCACACACATGCAACTTAGTGGATTATACAGATGAGCACTTGTATATAAAAATTGGTTTGTCATTTCAGTGAGAAGTTGAAAGTATTCTGTTTTAGGAGATTATTCGGAGACTATTGTATAGTAAGCGCAAAGTCTTAACCTGGTGATGAACATGTGCAGAATCAAGATTGGCTAAGATGTTAAGCAGTGGTTTAAAACCATTGAGTGTGTTGGCTTTATTTGTGTGGGGGGTACTATTCCAAATTTTAGTGACGTGTTGGGAGTAGAGTAAGTCTTTGGATAAAGATAAATTCGGGAAACAATAGCAAGGACTAAATTATTACTATATTACTTCATAAATTAGTCATATTAGTGCTTCAGCTATGGTGTGATTTCTTTTCACCATACACTAGTATGCTTTTTCACGGTCATCAGGCCACTGTTATGATGTGCTAGACTAGACCAAGGATCTTCCCGTAAAGTAGCATCCATTTTATAAACACGATTGTTAATAATGCTGAGGTTGTCACATTTGAAGTCTTGCTGCTACTATACTACAACAGTTTGCACAGCATCTATAGACTTATGCCATCTTTTGTTTTCCAGTATCCAGCGAATGGAGTACTTACTTGATAAGACAAATGTCATCTTCAAGCAGTTCAGGAAGGACAAGCAACAGCCTCGTAAGTAGTAATAAATGTTCAAGATAGTGTCAGAGGACAAAACTTTGGCATGAAAAATTAAAAAACAAACAAAGGTACTGAGTAACATAAAATGGTGGCAGTATCACTGTGATCATCACACCACCACGCAGTACTCTCTAGTAATATTGAGAGGGTGTCCAAAGCATGATCATCTGCTAAAGAGAATCAGTTCTCACATAAAGGGTCATACTTAGAAATTTTTTTTCTGAGAGCAGTCAGTTGGAAAATGTGTTGCCTATATCCACTTTGCATATAGATTTGTACACCGTATGAGTTTTGTGTGTAGTATGTATACATACATTTTGAATTATGCTGAGTGCAGAACCACATCATTTTGAATAAAGGTGCCCCCAGTTCCCTTAAGGTGCAGTGACCTTGCAGTTGATTATGTTAAGTGTATGCAGGAGTCAAGCCACTTCAATTGAAGGGTGGAGTGGGGTGGGCTTTGCCCCTCCAATATAAAAATGCAGTTGGAATTCTGCTAATAAAATCAATCTTTTTACAATATGAGTAGAATTTAAACCCATGGCATTTTCACCTGTGAGTCTCTAAAGAATTGGTTTGGATGATGTAAAGTACATGAATGTAAAACTAAAGTTTGTGTCTAAGTAGGACATGGAAACAGAATTTAAATCTGGCCATTAGTGCCAAGATTAAGGCTGTAATCTGTTAACAAGTTGCTTTCTTTAGTCTGAGGTCTGTCCTCAGCCTCCATTTGCCTACTGTGCGACTCTGAGCTACACACTTAACCAGACTGTGTTCTGGGGGAAATTGGGATTGTACCAAATAACTATACTTAAATGTTAGATATATACATTTAGACATATTTTTGCTTATTAGAATGTGTGTAGTAAAAATAACAGTGCATGTACACTTTCATTTGCTAGAATATATGTAGGAAAATGTAGTCAGATGCATACATTTTTGTTTGCACATATATACGCGTACATTAAAGGGTTAAATTGCTCTTGGCTAAAAAAAATCAAATAAAAAACTGAATCTAGCTGTCACGTAATATGAATGATCAAGGTCTGGTACAGCTTGAAGAAAATGCTGATAAGGATAACTCCTCAAGTCAAGTTAAAAAAGGCATTCAGCTATATATAACAGTGTCTGGTACAAATTTAAGAAGAAATGCTAATAAGAGACCCAGGTGAAAACGCAAAGTAGCTTAACAGACTGCATGACAGACAAATTCGGAATTTCAAAAGTATTAACAACAGACTGTTCTCATGGATATAATCCACATTGCACAATAAAAAGTGTATATAAGGACAGTAAAATTAAATGGTGGTAGATTTGATCTGATTTTTTTTTTTGTTAGATCTGTATACTGGAGTTCATTCATGCTGTTTAGACAAGTTGTTTTAGTAGTATTGCGCATAGTTAAATAAGTTAACTGTATCATACTTTTATTTTGGCAAGACACCAAAACAGAGCTGCTTTTGGCAGCATCAGTAAGTACAAGACTGTCATTAAATAACTTTTCAGTGGAGAGCATTACCTGTATTCCAACACAGGGGGAGGGGGTGCCTGTGCCTTGCATAAAGTTACTTCAGTAAAAGTTCAGTAACCAACATTTATGTACATGATCGAGTCCTAAATAGGAGCACTTCAGTTTCCATAGTTTACAGCAGTACAGCTTCTCAGATGTCTGAATCTGGAGTGAGACTGCCATGCAAGAAGTAAGCAGTGCCATAAATTCTCTAGGTTGGTCAATCCTCAGGTTTGAATCTGCAGCTGCTGGCTTCATTTCACCAGCTTTTCAAGTAACTACAGAAGTTTTCAAACCATCTGTGGTAATCAGAATTGGCCAACTGTCTCTGTGGACTTGGGTAAGAAAATGTGTGTCACATGACAGCATGGATGCTGTTAAGGAGTGTAGTAAACAGTATTACTATTAATGTGTCAATTTTGTGCAAACTCTGTAGTCTGTCTAAACAGCATATTAGCAAATGTAAAACCTTATTAGGGTAAGTTGGCAGAAATTATACCAATGCATTATGTTTGACTGGTATCTTAAACAAAAAAAAAATCTGTGGTATGACAGTAAATGTTTATTGTGCAAGTGATATGAAACTGCTTTCTGTATGCAATGTCATAAAAGTACAGTTCAGACCATTGTTAATAAATAGATAAGGGGTCATACACTTGCATTATTTCCAGATGTTAAACAGTTATGTCCTGTCACCACATGTGAAATGTTAACTTAAGAGTTACAACAGCAGTCAAATCAGTTATTGACCGAATCAGTTGTATATCTTGTTACACCCTTTAGACAAAAGTGTAATAAAGCCACTGCACAGTACAGAACAGAGACAAGGTTCATGGTGAACTGTCATTCTGTGTTTTAGAAGTTTATAAAATTTTTATGAGTTCAGAAAGTTTAAACAACATAGGCAAACACTTTTTCAGAAGGGCATAAGAGCTTTAAAGTCAGCAGAACAGAATACCGAGACATACAAGACAGACCTTACAAACTTGCAATACAAGAAGAATCTGGTTAGTAAAGAGTTAGAGAGAAATTCCACATCTGACCCAGCAGTTACCTATGCTGACAAAAAACAATTTGTTTAGAAAATGGTTAATGTACACAGCAGAATCTGATATATAAACAAATTAATTACTCAGATGGTTCTGAATTTTTATTCCCAAATGTTTTAAAACTTTCATTCAGTTAAAGCAAGGTGCTTATCAGGTAAGTAGTAAAGTAAAATGTATGATGGCTGTTCTCATACACACTGGGGCAGCCTCTCATAGCTAAGCTGTTAGATAATTTCAAAGTCAACATTTCAAATAACTGAACAGTTGTAGTGCATAAAATAAAATGAGAGTAGTTAAAAGCAGTAAAGATGTAAAGTCACAAGAGTGACATGCATGTATTTTCTTCTCACTTAGTGCCTCTGTTTAAAATGCACAAGAGCAAAAGGCAAACAGCAAATGTGAATATATCTATTTTAAGTATGTGTGTTAGTTAAGCTAATATGTCTTTTTTTTTTTTTTTACAATTTTTTGTAATGATAAAATAGCACCAGGAATAGTAGAAACTCCAGCAGAATATGTTTACAAAAGCAATGTTAGTAATAAAAGGCTGTACTGGGCAAATAAAATTACAAATAAAACTCAAGGTATGTTCTTTTGTACAGAGAAATAAAAATGTCATGTTAAAAATCTTTCCTTAGACCAGAGTGTCACTGTTTAAAAAAACAGCCAGAGGGCAAGCATATGTACAGCTCTCTCGCAGCATAAAGCAAATGTATCTTTACAAAACAATACTGCAGTAAAATGTTGCATACTACAGGGGAAAGGGCACTCTCTCAGTTTTACACTGACTGTGTAAACAGTACTGCAAAAGAACTAAAATAATGCTACAAAAAAAATACTGGAATTATTAAGATACAACCAAACACCCTAATACTGGGCGATTTCAACTACCCTGCCATTAACTGGGAAAACTACTCCTTTTCCCAACGGTTCTTGGAATTCATAAATTCCAACACTCTGGATCAACTAATCCATTGTCCCACCAGGGGCTTCAATATCCTAGACCTGGTCATTACCAACATGGGAGATAGATGCTCCACACCAGTAGTAACACCCTCATTGGTCAGGTCTGACCATAAGCAAATCACCCTTGACATCCACGTCCCACCCCCACCCCATAGTAAGGAAACCTCTTTAAAAAAAACTTCTCCAAATCCAACTTCATGCTACTGAAGTCAGAAGTGACAAACTTCATGACACCCATGCAGACGGGATCTGAAAGTTCGACTGCAGAATCCTACACTAAGGCACTGTACGAGCACATCCACTTGAGCATGAATCGTGCCATCCCAAATAGAACCAAGATGCTCGCCTCCAAAAAAAGGAAGCCAATCTGGTGGTCCCCTGCTATAAACAAGCTATACAACAGAAGGAAGAAACTGTTGCAGAAAAGAGGAAAATCCCAGGATGCAAAAAACTCCCTCACCAGCTTCAGTAAGAAGCTGAAATCCCTCATAAAATCCTCAAAAGCTAGTTACGAAAATAAAATTGCCAAAGATTCCAAAGACAACCACAAGGCATTCTATAGTTATGACAAGAATCTAAATGGCAATGCTCAGATCTGCTCTGAGCTACAAGATAATGGCATTAAATATACTGATCCCAAGGATATTGCCAATATCCTGGCAGATCGATTTAGTGCCAACTTCACCCCCCTCTCACCCACTAAAGGGCCCATCTCAATACCAAAAGTTTGCCAAATTCTGGTAATCACGGCCACACAGGTAGAAACCACACTCTCCAAAGCTAAGAATAGATCATCCATTGGACCAGATGACATCCCAGGCTGTGTACTACATGAACTACAAAATGAACTGGCACCTCACCTGTGTCATGTTTAATCATAGCCTCACCTCAGGCTTCATGCCCACTGAGTGGCGCACGGCTACAGTTACCCCACTGCACAAGGGGGGGATCCACCTTAGATCCCAGGAACTACCGTCCCATCAGTCTGACGAGCCTGATCTGCAAGGGCATGGAATGCATTATCATAGAACTTATAAACAAAGACATTGACAACCTTCAAACACTGGACCCCACCCAGTTTGGGTTTGTGAAGGGCCAGTCTTGTCTCCTGAACCTGATTGACTTATTCAGATCAGTCTCCAGAGCTGTGGACAATGGTAAGGCAGTCCACACAGCCTATCTGGACCTTGTCAAGGCCTTCGACACCATCCCCCGCTCTGGAATCATAGATAAACTTACTAAGCTTGGGCATAAATCCCTACATCACTCGATGGGTTGCCAACTGGCTTACTGACAGAACCCAGACTGTAAAAGTAGCCAAATCCAGATCCAGCTCCAGGCAAGTGACAAGTGGAGTACCTCAGGGTTCAGTCCTGGGACCACTCTTGTTTGGCATCTACTTCTCTGAAGTACAGGCCAACACTAAGGGACTCTGGCTAACAAAGTTCGCAGATGACTGCAAACTGGGAGCCATTATTGAATCCCCAAATGATGTGGATATTCTACAAAAGGGCCTTACAGAAACAGATGCCTGGTGCCAGAGCCATGGGCCCAAGCTTAATGCCAAGAAATGTATAGTTATCCCCTTTGGAAAAAAAAAACATGTACCCATGAATTACTACATAGGTGGCAGTACACTAAACATCGAAAGTTTGATGAGAGACTTAGGGACACATGTGGACAGTGGTCTCACCTTCGATAACCACATCACCACAACAGTCAGGGAATCCTTCTATTTGGCACACCTCATCACCAAGGGCTTTTCATCAAGAAAAAAGGAGGTCGTTGTCCCACTGTACTCATCCCTCATTAGTCCCATTATAGAGTATAATGCCCCATTTGGTATGTACCTCACAAGGCATCTGTAACAGCTGGAAAGGCCACAGAAATACCTCACTAAAAGAATCACAGGCCTAAAGCAGATGCCATATGCTGACCGTCTAAAAAAAACTCCAGCTATACTCTGTGGCATATCGTCTACTCAGATGCGATCTCTGCTTAACATACAAGACCATGTCAAACCCTGAGCTGTTGGACATGGTCCACTTAAAGAAATCCCAATCCCTCAGAGCCACATGCTCCAGGGATCTAAACCTTGTCATCACAATGAACAAAACATGCTGGAGGGATAGGTGTCTGACCCAGAGACCCCCCATACTCTGGAATGGACTGCCCATACATGTCAAGCAGAGCGCCTCCTTGGCCCACTTCAAAAGGAACCGTGATGATTGAATGGGAAATAGGAAATTCACCCCAGGGATCATGTCAGTCACCCTGCTAGATAGGGGTCCAGGGAAGTAAATATTTTGGGAAGAAATATCCAGGGAATTGTTATGGCTTGGCTTGTATAGGCCCAAGGGGTGATAGTCTAGTACCAACCTATGAACAATACTGGTCTGTATTAATGACTCTGTAATCATTAAAAAAAAGTCCTTGCCTTTTTGTTATCAAGACTTTTAATAATAATCCCACAACCAAGGTTAATCAATTAATCAGGGTACCATCAACATGTACAGTAGTGAGATAAAAATACCAAAAAAAAAGTAATATATTTTAATGTTTTACTAAATGTTTAATTAGCAGCCTTCAGTTCAGTATTAAGGTTACTAAGTTTGTAAACTGGACTAAGTATACATTACAGTCCATGTATGTACAAATCCAAAAATATTCTGTGCAAGAAAAACTGATGGTAAATAATAAATGTTTGGCACTGTACAACAAATGGTTTAATATGTAAACAATTTTGCATTCAAGTTTTAAACTGTTCACAGAAATTCCAGTTCATTTGTATGTATAGTAACATGTCGAAGCTTGACATTTATGACGTGTTTATTCTAGAAAACCAGGCTGCGGTGCCATTGCAATAAAATCCACACTATATAGAGTAATAAATAAAAGTAAATAGTTAATTCAGCAATTGCAAATTACAGCTCATAAGTGGTGAGACATTTTTACAAAATGGTCAAAAGAAAAAAGTTGTTAAATTGGATAATTCATCCAATTCTAGTAGAAATGGTGGTCATCGTGTTAACCATATAAAACTGTGTTAACTTGCTGTATCAAAAGAAAACTTGTGTTTTAAAACAAAAAGGGAAAACTGTTAGATATATACATTTGTTAGAGTATTTGTGTAGTAAAAATAACAGTGCATCTACACTTCTGTTTGCTAGAATGTATGTAAGAAAATAGTCAGTTAGATGCATACATTTCTGTTTGCTGATATATATATATATATATATATATATATATATATAGGGCTAAACTGCTCTTAGCTAAAAATCAAGTAAAAAACTGTATCCAGCTGCAATGTAACATGAATGTTCAGCGTCTGGTACAGCTTGAAGAAAAATGCTGATAAGGATAACTCCTTGATTCAAGTAAAAAAAAGGCATTCAACTGTATGGAACAGTGTCTGGTACAAATTCAAGGAGAAATACTAAGAGATCCAGGTTCAAGACCAGATCACAGACAGCAACAGGAACAACTCATTATTCACCTTGAAACAGAACACAAAGTAGCTTAACAACAGACTGCATGACATCAGAGAAGTTTGGAATTCCAAAGGTATTAGCAAGACTGTTCTTATGGACAGAATCCAAATTGCACAAGAAAAAGTATATATAAGGACAGTAAAATTGAATGGTGTTAGATCTGTATACTGGAGATCAATCATTCGTGCTGTTTAAAAAGTATAATCTAAAACAGTAAATGCTGTAAACTGTGCAGTATTGTGCATGTCTTTTACATAAACAATTATTTTAATAGTACTATGCAAAGTTAAACAAGCTAACTGTATCAGAGTTTTATTGGGTTGGACATGGCTTTATCACGTCAGGCACAGATCGTCTCTGAGTAGAAGCAAGCAGCAACTGAGAGTAGAGCTGGAGTTTCTTTGATCTAACATAGGGCATCTGCTTGAGTCCCTTAATCCTTTGGTTTGGTGAGGGGGTCTATGCACTTTTTGGCATTTAGCTCAGGCCATGGCTTTGGCCATTAGTTATCTGTCTCTGTGTGACCATTTTGGGGATGCTGTGTCAGTCAGCGCCGATTATGCTCAGAGAAATATATACGAAACAAGAGAGGTCCCAGGACTGAGCCTGTGGGACACCACACTACTGGTGTTAGGGAGTCATTTATGATGCCGAGTGGGGTATTGTGTCGAGCTTTTCTTGGGAGTAGGCTGTGTGGACTACCTTCTTCCCTTTCATCTTCTTGGTGACTGTTTCACAGACCAGACTAGTCAGGCTTATAGGGGCGATATTACCGGGGTCCCCATTGTGGCACCCACCTTTGGAGAGTGGACCACTGTGCTTTTAATGCCATTTCTTTGGTACATTTCCTGTTGTAAGGAGACTGAACTTTGATTTTAAGTGAGGGTTAGTTTTTCTTGGAAGTCTTCTTCGAAAAATGCAATGCAGCCACAGGCCCAGTCCCATAGATGCTGTGCTTTTGCTTTCAGCTCAGCAGCTCACCTGTGTGTGTGCATGTCAGGGCTACACTGGCCTTTGTTGGTTGAGTTTGTTGCACAGGTGGGGTCTGCTGGTCTGTGCCAGGATGTTGGCAATGTCTGTTGGCAAATGTCTGTTTGCACTAACTCATGATTATCTTTAGCGTCTTGTGTAATTTTTCTTTCGAAGCCAGCCTTGGATGCTTTTTGATGAGGGATCATAGTTTTGCTGTAGTACTGATCAGAGTTGCTTTTTTTTTTTTTTTGCTCTATCTGTAGTAAACTTCTCCAATGCATTTGTAAGGGATTCTATGTTTGGGTCGTAATTTCCACTCGGCTGGGCTTTTAGTAGGATTCCATCATTTCCCTCTTGTGGGAGTGTGACCAGTTGTTCCATATAGCATTTTGTTTGTAAATTCTAGGAACCGTTGATTGGGTGGTGGGGGGGCTTAGTGCTCCCAGTCTATGTTTGGGTAGAGGGTGACAGGTGCAAGCCATCCCTAGCGAAGCAACATGGCTTATCGACATATCATCATCCCAGGCTGAGAGATACTGATCCCTTTGAGTGACACCATAATACTTTTAGTTTATTGAATTGATCATTTTTTTTTTATACTGTGATTTTGGCAAGGCAACAAAACAGAGCTGCAGGCAGCTTCAGTAAGAACAAGACTGTTATTAAATAACTTTTCACTAAAGAACAAAAACACAGAACAAAGTATAGCTACTGTAAATCATTAGTTAATTTTAATATGAATGTATAGCAGAAGATTATATCTACAGAAACCTGCTGTCATTGGTCTGTACTACATGCAGTTTTAAAGCTGAATAGCAGGGTTTGCTATGCACATTTCTCAGCGTCTCATGCTGCAGTACTCTGGCTTATCTTTTTGACATTTGAGCATAATCAGCACACTGTTTGTCTAGTACATTTACCAAGTTTGTTTTATTTTTTTTAGGGCTCAGCTACAATGATGAACAGATTCACAAGTTTGACAAGTGAGTAACTCAAAATATGCACAGTTGCAGATTTACTTTATATGACAAATGCATTTATGCATTACACAGTGTTCATCCAGCACAACCCCCCCCCCCCCAAATTTTTATTCTGGTATTTAGACACTGAACATGTAAAAGGGGGATAAAAGCACTAGTACTTTGATGATAATTGAATGCAGTAGCTCTTATCTAAGCTGCAGAAATCCCGCAACTTCCTTCATTTCTTGATGGGATGCTTCTTATCATCTTGGATTGTTTTCCTGTGTATTATTGTAATGTTTTTGGTGACTGGAAGTTCTAACTAGGTAGAGAAATTTTTTGTAGATGTGCAAGGGAAAAGCTATAAAGTTATTATAGAGCTGCCTATCTTTTGATATACTGATATCTACAGAAGTTGCAAAGATATGTACATACAATTAGAAGGAACTTTATACACAACTATAGAAGTGTAAGATTTGTGGCATTTTGTCAGCATAACATTGAGTAAGTAATACATTTTGAGTACATTCGTTATCAGTGAACAGTATTGCACAGAGCATTTAGAAAAAAATTATTCGCTGGCTGCAGCCTTTGACAGACATGAAAGGTATAACAGCTAATGCAGTTACAGAGACAAAGATTTATTTAGCATTTCAGTGTCATTTGTTACATTGAAAATCACAAGTAATTTACTTGGAAAATACGGATACAAGATCTTAAGAATGATTACCTAAATAAGGTAGTTGGAATATTTGGTAAGTACAAGCATTCGAATAATTTGTTGTTACAGCTACTGCTTCGAGTTTGTGTTCCTTGGTTTTAGTACTGTTTTCAAATTGCTTTTAAATGGGATCCACATTTTAATGAGAGGTTGTTCCAGGCTTTTTGTAGTATATTGACAAATGTAGTTGTACCAAAGGAAGGTGCAGAGAGATTTTGATTTGAGGCTGTGAAAGGGAGAATACCTGTTCAGGAAAGGACCAGTGACAGGGCATTTCAGGAGGACATAAGGTGCAAATGTGCTACATTAAAATGAAAGGAGCATAGGTAGTTACTAAATTCCATCCAGCCTGTTTAAAGGAGTGCAATGATGGTTTTTAGTATTATATGTTGAAGTTTTATCAGTTCTAGTCTTGGCTTGCCGAAATTTGCTGGCTTGACTTTTATGTAGCTTAAAAAAATGTTGACTGTCTACATAAAAGTTGGCAAGAGATGAACCTATACATTCATCATAGTGCAAAGTCACATAGTCATTGCATAGTCATTTAGAAATAACATAGATATGTGTAGTATATTTAGCTTTTCATTTGTTTTGAATGTATCCAGGATATCTTGGGGGGTACTTGCATCAGGTTCCTACATATCACAGCCTTCTTACTGAACTGTGCACATCAGAAGTATCACTAACCATCTAGCTGGGAAAAACCATACACTAACCCCCACCCCCATGA
The DNA here is from genome assembly GCF_019279795.1 of Protopterus annectens. Lineage (NCBI taxonomy): Eukaryota > Metazoa > Chordata > Ceratodontiformes > Protopteridae > Protopterus > Protopterus annectens. The sequence goes on from NC_056739.1 coordinate 313,672,865, forward strand.
CCACACATGAAACACTGCAATGAAAAAAAAAAACGGTAATCTCCAAGTGTAGTACCTCACAGGATGCGCAGTAGCAAATCCCGCCCCGAACACGCCCCCAGCCCAAGCCCGCATGAATATTTATTTTGCTCCTTCCATACCATTACTTGTTCCTTGTATCGTAGCGTTAAACCATATCCATGTCAAAGTAGTTTTTTTTATCTCCTTAGCTGTTGATGTTGACTATTCTTTTGCGCTGGTGGGTAAAGTGGATTTCCCAGTGCAGAGCACTGGTTTAGTTAGGAATGTAATTTTTCAGCCACTGATGAGATAACCTAATAATAATCGGTTACAATGAAACTGAAATTTTCATTATAATTATAGGGGCTGGGAAGGTGGATACCAGTATAGATGGTTTATGCAGAAAAATGGACCCAAGTCATGCAAGGCAAGTTATCTTAAAGCTTTTTAGATGATGTGCAGAACTGAGTGCGAGGTACTACACTTGGAGATTACCCACTACTGTAATACAACCAAGAGAAAATGATTGTATGCATGACTGCAGGGAGTTCAGCAGGATGTGCTTGACGACAATAATGTTTCTAAGATGGAAATGGGAAGGATTGCCAGTTGTTGCAATTTTATTTTTTAAGTATAAGCTTGTTGTCAATAACTGCCCTCAAATGTCACACATTTGACATGAATTTATGTGAACTGTAGATTGCACTGTAAGTAATATTGGGAGAAAAAGGGGAACTGATGAGTCCCTGAGGGAAGCATGAATGAACATAGTAACTCTGTTAGCAGTGTTAAAAGTGGATACATTCCAAGTCTTGCGAATGTTGTTTAGTAATCACCAAAGACCTGAGAGAAAGAGAAGTATGCTGTTGTAAGGCAAACCTCTAGATCATAAAATGTCTGCTTAAAGAAACTATAAAACAACTTCAAAGATTTTACAGTAATGTTGCAGACAGTCAACAAGATTGGATAGCACTCTTATCAAATGCTGCCAAAAGGTCAAGCAGGGCTAGAACTAATGCATGTAACTGATGAGTGTGCTAAAGGGCATAGTTAGAGATAAGTTAGACTCTGTTCAGAACTGTCTCAGTGCAGGCTGGGAGTTGAATGATCACCTACTAAAAATTACTCCTCCTTGAGTCGAAAGTACAAATCTGTTCCTTTTTTTTTTTTTTGTGTGAATATGCTTGCTAAGTTTTGAAACACCTAAATGTGAAACAGGATAATCAGCACAAATGCTACAAGAATAAGCTTTCATGTTGCCAAAAAGTGAAATTCTGTACCCTACCCTGGCTGCGCGTTTTACTGCCTTTATGTCTCGTTCGATTGGACATGTTTACTTGGCCACGACACGAATTTTTGTTATTGAAACGGTAACCTCAGTGAATGCAGTGACTGTCACTCATACTCTACTTTCCCCTGCCAATCATGTATGTCACACCCATTCCACCCCCAAAGCTGCGCAGAACTGAGTGTGAGGTACTACACTTGGAGATTACCAAAAAACAGACCAAAGTATTTTTTCAATGTTAGTACAGTCTTGGAGTTGGTGCATTTAAGTAACAAGGGGAGTAGGGTCTCATACCCATCTACCCACGACCCTTTTTCCTATTATTTACACATGGGTTCAGGGTGTCAGGGGGAGTAGGGGCTCATGCCCATCCATCCTCAACCCCGCTTCCTATTTGCACATGGAGTCAGGGTGTCACTAACAGTGGCTCTAGACTGTCACTGTTGAAATAACATCCCAAACACATGTGCAAAAAATCTGAAAAGAGGTGATGATGGATGGATATGCACCCCTACAACCCTGTTAACTTGCATGTACTAACTTAAAGACTACAGCAGCATAAAAAATGGAGACAGATGTTACTAGTAATGCCAAATATTTCTTCACTACATTTGCTCAGTTTCAACTTCAGATAGAACAGGACCTTTAAGAATTGCTCAGTGATTGGTACACAGCCAGTGACAGTCATAACTCTGCTAGCTTTGCCTTCAGGAAACATGACTGTCAGCCGGGGATTTTCTGAACAGTCCCACAACAGTGTCTTATTCCCATTTTGATTAGTACTCTTTTACACAATAGTTTATTTGCATATGTTTATGTCCAGATAGGTCTAGAGAGACCCCTTTTTCAGGAAAGACCTGGGGAGTAACACTCCCAACATTGACCGCTGTAAAAAAAAAAAGAATTTTGTATGAAAAAAAAAGGCTAAACATGCATTAGAATAGTAAGACAAGCTTTACAAATGTACTCACTTTTGTAGCACATTTGTTTTCTATCTTTTTATGTACAATAACAAGACATGTTAAGAGGAGTATACTAGAAAAGCTAGACTGTAAATTAACATGCCAGTGAAAGTCAGTTGGTATGACTCAGGCTTAAACAAATTATGAAGTGGAGAGGACAGATGAAAGAAGGTAGGAATAAAACAAGTGAAACAGTAAGACAAGAGTGGAAGGAGGAGTGGAGAGCAAGTAGCTTCAAAGTAGGGGGTAGAGAGTGAGAGAATATTTGTAGTGTTAATGTAATAGCAAGTACCTGCAGCATATTATATTATGCATGTATGCATTTATTATAATTTATTTCATTTATTATATTGTGCTTGTATTTGAGCATGGTATGTTTAGTTTTAGAGATCTGTTGTATTTTCAGAGTATTTTGTTTCATTAGTTACTTGCTCTGAATAATTTTCGATTGCACTTGATCCATCCAGGCAGTCCACATCAAGTGTACAAGTGGTTAACTGCAGGCATTTATCAGTAAAGTCCAACTAGGCAGAGTCCATTTTCAGCAGAGGTCTGGATAGAGAAGCTCTATTACAATACATTTATATTAACTCATTCACTCCAGAGCAGGTCAAAAAATGCTACCTGCTGAATTCCGCCATAGGAACAACAGTGCAGCCTGAGCTCATTTTCAGAAAATCCATTTGTAATACCATACAGAAAACAAATGTTCATAACTCTTTAACCATAAGAGCTAGACTAAAAATGTAAATGCCAAAGTTGTGCAGCAAACATTGACCTTTCCAACAGTGTAAATGTTGATAGTGCGTATCAAACTCATTATTAAATATTTGACAAGGAATGCTGATATTGTGCATATTTTTTACCTTTTTGGAAAAGCAAAGCACAATATCTTGGTCAATGTACCATGCAGACCCATTCAATTTGTAATTAATTTATTCATATGAATGCCAGCTTTAAAATGATACCTTAACCATTACTGTGTGATGCTCCTTTTTGGAGATATTCATAGAAATATCATTAATATAATATTCCTCAATTAATATCTCATCTGTAACAGACAGAGACTACATATCAGTGTACAAGTTGTGTGGCTCAATGTCAGCTTCAAAATGATGCATCATTTGTGTTGTCACCATGCTCCCATGCAAAGATATGAGCATAATAATGAGAAATATTACAAATGCATAATTTTCATAATCCTACAAGACTAAAACTGTGATAGCATATAAAATGAGCGTACCTCCTAATGCTAAAAGTACAGCTATCAATAACAAGTAAAAACAGTACTCAAAATAAAGTGCTGTACAATGATGGCCAATGAAGTACGATTCTCTTGAGAAATAGGTAGTGTGATTAAATGATATAAAACTTATAAAACTGCAGCATATATAAAGACTTGCATGAATCTTATTTCTACCACAAAACCTAAGAAATAGAGGTTATAATGAAAAGGATGTGAATGTCTAAGAAGTTATCGCAAAGAAATATAAGACAGAACCACCAGAGTGATGCTAACCTACAGCACAGATAACACACAAATTAAATCTATAATAAGGCAGTTTTGCCCAATCCTTACCCAGGATGCCAAGCTAAAAGTCATTGTAGGTGAAATGCCATGCTTTGGCTACAAGAATAAGAAAATTTTGAAGAGGTTACTTTGCACAAAGGATGGGTTCAGTAAACATGATATAAAGGGACGTTTTAAGTGTGGCCATTGTACAGCATGCCCATTGATTGACTGTAATAATGAATTTGAGCATCCAAGAACAAAGAAAAAAATACACTTTTAATGTTAAAGCCACTTGCGTAACCCCCAATGTGGTATACATGACTACCTGCAAATTATGTCCCACATTCTATGTAGGAAAAACTAATCAGCTGTTTAAAAATCGCATTCTGAGACATCAAAGAGACATTGCCAATAAAGATCCACATAACACTTTAGCAACTCATGCTGAAAGAAATGTCGGTCATTATTTCACTTATAAGGTGATAGAGAATGTGTATAGTGGAGTAAGAAAAGGTGACATTGAAAATATTACTGAATGCAGGGAGAGTAAGTGGATTGTGAACCTCCGTACTGATATTGAGCCTGGCTTGAATAACATCATTCCACTGAAACCTATACTAAAAGCTAGAAGACCAACCATTAGTTAATATGGAGGTGTGTCTGACTTAATAATTCATGATTGGTTACACCCCCCCAAAAGCAAAAAGCATAGAAAATAGAACACCCTCAATTGAGAGGAAAGAGGATTGGTGCATTCAAGCAGCTGACTGACAGTGTGATGATTAAATGATTCTTCAAACAGTAAAGGAAGTAAGAACTATAAAAAGGAACTTCCATTCCCAATCTCTACGATCTGAAGAAGATACCGAAAGCGCTTATCATTTGGAATACAGAGGGACTGTTTTATTCTATACCAAGATTTTAACGCGACATGAAGATTTTAATAATTTTTTCTACAATAAAAGGATTTTAACTGCCACTAAAGCCAGAAGCTCTTATCTGAACTGTTTAAACTGTTTGATTGGTTAAGTTGTAATTACAGTTTGCTGCAGTTTTATAGCATACATCTTCAGTGTGGATACTTTGTATATCAGACTTGAAAGACTGGACACCTTGAAACCATCATTTTACTACACTGTAACTGCATTCACAGTGTGGATATCTTGTAAGTGCATTTAATTGAAGCATTGGAAATTCATGCAAGTCTTCTTATATATATGCTGCACTTTTATAAGTTTTATATAATTTAATCACGCTACCTATTTCTCAAGAGAATCGTACTTCATTGGCCATCGTTGTACAGCGCTTCATTTTGAAAACTGTGATACCTGTACATGTGTACAGCATACAGACACAGTTCTTTTACTATGTTGTAAGGAGTAACACTGTCTTCAAAATGAGGTATTACTTAGCACATTGACATGTTCCCCTAACAAAGTTATTTACCAAAATATGAAAAAAAAAATCATAATTTCCATAACCTAAGTCCTAAACAAACTTTGATATCTGTACATGTGCACAGCATACAGGCACAATTTCTTTACCATGTTGTAAGTACTAATACTTTCTTCAAAAGGAGGTATTACTTGTCACATTGACATGTTCCCTTTCAAAGTTATTTACCAAAATATGAAAGCAATCATAATTTCGATAACCTAAGTCCTAAACAAACTGTAATGTGATACAGGCACAGTTTTTACCATGTTGTAAGTACTAATACTGTCTTCAAAAAGGTATTATTCAGCATGTTGACATGTTCCGTACAACAGTTATTTGACAAAATATGAAGAATATAATTTTAATAACCTGAGTCATAAACTGTGACATCTGTACATGTCTATAGCATACAGATAGTTTTGACCATTCTTAATTAGGTTTTACTCAGCATGACAAGTTCACTAGCAGACTTGTACAACAAAATATGAAAATTATCACAATTTTCATAACCTGATTCATAACATGCAATATCTGTACATACGAGTACAGCACAGAATTACAGTTCTTTTACTGTGTTGTAAATAGTTAAAAAAGATTTCATAACATTTAACAGATTTTTTTCCCTTACTGTAGTGGTCCTACTTGTTTTCCATCCTTTGTCATCAATATGGAAATGACTTTACTTAAAGTTGTTTATTCAAATTATTTAATGTGAATAACAGTGGTGGTGCTGCGGTAGCATTTTCACCTCACAGTAAGATGCTGTTCGGTTCGATTCTCAGCTAGAGCGTCTTCTGTGTTGAGACATGCATGAATGGGCGTACCTTCGTTGAAGGTTGTGCGTCAGAGCTGGCAACTCGGTAGGTAAAAATCTACTGCCAATCATTAGCGGACCGGAGTTCCACTGTGGCGACCCCTAACCAGGAAAAGCTGAAAGACACAAACAAACAGTGGCAGCTGCTGAGAGTTTTACCTGACAAGTGATAATGACTCAGTTGTACTGTAACTGCACATACTGTAAATTAATAATGTGATAATGACTTGCATTTCTTTACTGCAAGGTTCTGCATGTTCAGACAAAGGTGATAATTGCTGCACATAACCTGTTGAGTAAACATTCATTACATTCCTGGTGCAGGTGTAATGGAAGACTGAGTCATTACCATCTGTTAGGAGAACACCCGAGTAATTCAATAAATATTACTGAGCCCTTCCTTTCACCTAAACTGCATACACAAATACAAAAAGGCAGAAGTATTGCCCAACAATACTGACTTGATCAATGACAGAACTAGTGTAAAAGCAGTAATAAAATGTATATAGCATTTATATCACTGAGCCATTCCTCTCACTTAAACTGTACACAGCAGTGACAGACCCAGAAGTATTGCCCAACAGTTGTGGTTGATCCATGCCAGAATTACTGTAAAAATAGTAATAACATTTATCTCACTTGTTGACCTCTGTGATATGGGGACAATTGCGAAATAAACTTGACCTACTCCATTTGCCAACAAAATAGTGAAAGTTGATAAGCCGAAGAATATCAGAATATAAAGAAAAAGGTAAATGCAATGGATATCTAGATTGACCATAAAGACAAGACTTTGGAAGCCTCAAATAGAATTATGTAAGGAATGCTCCTTCAAAAACATCTTGTATATTTTAATAAGACAATTCACTTTAGACAAAAAGTTTATAACAAGTATGCTTAAAGTGCAAAGAACCAGAGAAGTCGATCAATAGCAGTACCTATGGAAAAGTCAACACAGTTGCTTGGAAGACAGGTATAAACTCTGCAGCTTAAATAGTCAAGCTGTGAAGATTGGAGGAAGATGGGTGAAGGCTGCCAGCCTAGTCAAATTTTAAAATACAGGCTTGTGTTTTTCAATGAAAGAAAACATTGTAAAATGTGAACTTCAAGATTGTTGCAACATTGCCATCTGCTGTAAGGAAAGCCAAGCATTTCAAATGTGTCTTTTGAAGCTGAAAAGATCTTATGAATATCTTTGATGTTTGCAAGTCGGCTCCAGTGGGTCTGGATGAAGGTTTCATGCTCATTGTTTTAAGGATAAAGTTAAGGGCCAGAATTTACATCTGGAAGGTACTTTATTGTTCTGGTTTCTGCTAGAGTGTATATGTGAAATGCATTGTATTGTTGTAGTTTCCTGAGCAGGTGTTAGCTTTTCAAATAATGCAGTTTGTGGCCCGAGAAAACCTAAGTGTCAAAATGATGTAATTTGGGAGGGCCTCAGCAGATCTGTTGGTTAGTGTTTAAAAACTATTGTTCAGTGAGAGACTGTAAGCATTTTGATCTTGGACATCTAACCCAGCACTGCTTACTCTTTATGTATGTAATTAAGATTATAGAACTGTGTTTCCTCTTAAGAATAGCTAAGGATTAGAAAGTTAGATTAAGTGTTTTTCTGTGACATCAGACCTGTCCTACTATATTATTTTAAGTTTCTGTGTGATCTCTGAATTCTTAGATATGTCTGTGGTGTAGTAGTATCGTCTTGTGTTTAATTATTTATTATTAAATATTTTAAAACCTTTACTTGTGGCTGGTTTATGTAGAGATAATTTAACCTCTAAAGTACATTACATATTTTACTGTCTGTCACTTCAAATTAAGCCTAGACTGAATAGTCACATTACCAATTGGATAATAATATTGCACAGTAATAATTGGACACCCTTTTAAGGGCCTTTTAGTAGCTGATAATATTAGCTGGTGATGGCAAAAATTACTACTGTATAGTCTAGGTAAAGGGGCACAGCTGGAGAATCTGTATCAACCTTTCCCAGGAGTGTCTGTGAAGTTGTATAAATACTTATCTCAAAGTGTGGTTGTGTGTCATCTACCTGGGGAGGGACACAAAGCACTTGTTGGACAGAGAGGGTACTGGAGGTTAGCTTGCCAGCTAGGCTGAGATCTGGACCCTATAGCTGTGCCAGTGGGGAGTCTTATTGGGGACCTGGTGAGCAAGGGAGCAATCAGCCCCAGACTGACTGTGGTCTCTGTGTGCACTTAAGGGAAATTGTACTTTACTGTGTGCATTAGTTATCCTTTCCTCTTCTAGGAAACAACCTCCCTGGTGTTAGTGGTGAGGATTGAGGATCCTTGATTGCTGGGCCAGGGCTTGGGTGTCACACAAGCATTTAAAGTTCTCTTCTTAGGAAACTCCAGTAGATTTAGCAGTATGGTTAACATACACAATTTAAATATTTATAGCTACAATCACTATTTGGTCTTTAATATTAGTATGTATTTTATAAACTACTTGCACAGACTAGGGCAGTTCAAAGTATCTTCTAGTCATTCTGCACTACAGGTGAACAGGCTGAACAAGGTCTGCCTTTTAATTTTAGTTAAAATACATCTAGAGATGCTATAATGAATGCAGAGCCAACATGAAGAGCATATAGTATGTCCCTTTGTGGAAATATTTAATTATAGTCATCCAACTTTTACTATGACTGCAAGATTTTGACATTGACGCTTTTCTGTCCTTTGCATGAAATAAGATAATAAATGTAGTGCCTGGCTTTAAATTCCTTCCACAAACATGTTTTTATCCATATCTACTCTTCCATCTGAAGTCACGTAGTACTTAGCTATAAAACAGCCTTTTCATTTGGCAACTCCTTTTCAAAACTCAGTTATTCTGTTCTTAGATTATCATTTACTTCTTATTTTTACTCTGTAAACATCTTGCAAATGCATCTTCCACATCATATGTGCAAACATCTTCATGTAAGGAGCTACAGGTACTAGAATAATAGGATAAGATACCTGTCCTTTGCAAAAAAAAAAAAGTGGTTAGCAGAGAGGGATAGCATGTGAAAATCCCTGCCATAACTGCCTGTCATAAAATATAAAAAAAAAAAAAATGACCCAACACTTTTCAGCTCATGTGAAAAATTATCTGCAAGATCATATCCTGGTTAATAGTAGCATAACATCGCTCTCTGTCATGACCTCTAACGCACAGTGTTTGTGGAGGACTGTTATACCATAATACCAGTATTGTAACTAAGTGCTCATGATCCAGGATATACCCCTCATCACCAGCCATACCAGCTTAACTGTATTTTCCCATTAGTTTTGTTTGCAAGGTGAACCCTTTCCTTCAGAGCTATATACAATGTGTCTGTGGTTGCAGACAAGGATCACTATAGGCAGAAATCGAAAAAGTACTATGGGGGATCACAGCTGATGCAATTACAAATATATATCGGTCTGTGTACAGCACCATTTATTTAGAAGGGAAGGAGAGAGAAATAGTGAAGTCTGAGATCCATAGTAAAAATGGAAGCAATTTTTCTTTTGCAATGACTCTTACTTGCTTCCAACAGGTATTGCACCATATATAAAAAGTCTTGCAAAACAAAGAAAAGTAAGAGGTGTTTTTATTTTAAATTAGATACCCTGCGAGTTTCAGGTCCTGTTTTCCTTTCCAAACGTCAGCCATTTGGCTCTCGGCTTTATTCACTCTCAGATTATAAAAAGGGAATGCAGGGTTACAGCTGCAGAAAAGGGAGGAATATAACTAAGCAAAGCAATACAATGGAAACAATTTTCTAATTTAAGCCTTGGAAAATCTCATTGAGAATTATGCACGTCGTTCATGCTGTACAACCTGCTCTACAACCAGCTACCATATACCTGCGCTTATCTCTGTTTCAGCTGTTATCACTTTTATTGCTAGCATACTACATTAAAAATACAGCCTATATTTTTCTATACCAGTATTTTACTCTTTGAGCAGAAATAGACACATATAGATCAGTAGAATTATTAACAAAGTTCGGCAAACAAAACTGCTTCAGAACACAAGTCAAGCAACTGACATGATTATCTTCACTGTCTGAGCAGGTGGAGGGAATACAATAAAGTGATTGTAAATTTCAGAAATGCTAGTTCTTTACAGCTTACAACTACATTTTAAGTCCACACTTCGCATTTTTTTCACCAGTTGTACAAAATTCTACTCGTTTACAAAGTTAACACCGCTTATCTCTCAACACATGCACTAATACAATACCTGATCAGGCAAGTATGATGCTGGTCCTTCGTTGAAGTCAATCTCCATTGCAGCTGATTAAGTTTTGGTGTGATTCTCCAAAATGCAATGGACACAGAAAAAAAAAATGAGGTATCCAGTAGCAAAGTGGCTAATTTTTGCAAATGTATGGGGGAAGAAAAGGAAAAAGCTGCTGCTGGATCCAATTTTTTTTAGACAGGACAATGGAAACCTATGCAGACAGTCTGCTTGGGTGTAATCATAAAGGACAGGGAGCAATTCAAGGAGATTTTCTCATAAAAGTCCAGTAGGATGAGCAAGTAACACCACTCTGAATCCTAACCTGAGAAGATAACTGACAACCATCAGTTACTTTTTTAACTTATTTTTCAAGCATAGCTTTAAATTACGACTATAAACATACTAGCTCTGCTGGAAGGCACTTGGGGTTAACATGATGGAATTAGTATCTCACAGCGCGCTTGGATTTAAGCACATTGACACATAGGACGGTACTCGGGGTTAATGAATTAACAAGTGAACTTCAGACAGTTCTCAGAAAAAATAGTTATATTCCTCAGAGAATAAAATTACAAAGATATTTACAATAAAGGATTTGCATTAACAGTTATAATACTCTACTTTTCTTGTACCTATAAAATGTTGCAGAAAGAAAATGGATTGATACTATAGACTGAAAACCATAAAGAAAGTTTAGTGCTCTTACATTCAGTAAGAAAAAAAAAGGCTTGCAAGGAGTTCAATAAATAATGAAGTATGTTCTAAAGTTATGTAGGAAGAGAGATTTTAGTATTGCATCTGTTTAAAAGAGTTCAACAGATATAATGAAGTTATAAAATTATGTAGGGGAGGGAAGATATTAATATTGTATAGGAGGATAGTGGTTATAGCATATGACAGAGATAATATATAATTAATAATGTATGGGGTGCCTGTTCCAGACTGGTGTAACTATCAAAGTTATAACTTAAGAATGCAGGGGATGTATGAGAAGGCCAGAGTGGTGGATTTGAGCAGGAAGAAAGATGAGAAGTGTTGTTTAAGGCGGGAAGGGGTAAAGAGGCATGTATTGACTCAAGCGCAAAAGGGAAAGTTGTTAGGGGGTGTAAATGATTCAAGAGGAGGAGGGAGAAAAGTAATAAGTTTGTGCCTTCACTAAAGGTCTCAACCTGGTGATGAGCATGAGTAGGAATGGGTAAAGTATTTAAAGTATTATTTGAGCTGAATTTACTTCACCATACATTTACTATATGTTCTTGCATTAAAAACATTAAGGAAATCAGAAGTACTTACCTATGTTTAAATGCATGCACACACAGACATGTGCATTTAAACACAGTACTGCATCCCTCATGTAGTATTCTACATGCATTTTTATACTCGCACACACACAGTTATATATTTGTATGTGTATATTATATGCATTTCCATTTTGATTTGTTTTTCTTTAAAGGACATAAGTTCATAGCTGGTTACTGGGCTATTAATCTGAAGGTCTTTATAAGCCGTATCTGTGTGTGCCCAATATAATACTAGAGAAACCCAATATAAAGGATCTTGCCTAAATTTGAGATCTTAGTTAATAATGACTGCCCATATCTAGGAGAGTCTTAAGTGAAATCCCCAGCAGGAATTTATGGTTTTCCATCCAGTCTATGCCTAAACAGGGTCATAGAGGGGCTTTGTTTGATGTGATCTGTGGTAGTCTGTTCCAGAGGAGTGGCAACCTCAGAGACATCTGTCTCATCAGCAGGTCCTATTTATGTTGCAGGCCAAGTTAAGGTCCCTGGAGTAGGCGACCCTTGTCCCATTTGACTTGCCAATGTGCAGCATTTCCATTAGGTTTGGATCCAAGATTGCTCTGTAGGCCAGGCACAAGTCTCACCTAAGCAGTCTGTATGCTGTTTAGTACAGTGACTTCAGTCTGTCTATGTATGATGTGCTGGAGACCCTGAATTTTCTTGGTTAGAAACCTCTGAGGTCTCAAGCTGCTGCATGTGCCTGGTAAGATACATACCTAAAGGAGCACTGTACTCAATTATTGGCCTGATGAGGGTCAAGTATAGGGGTGTTATGACCTCTTTCACTCTTGAGACAATGCCTTTGCTAATGAGGTGTGCGACATAGAATGCCTTCCTTACCACAGTAGACATATGGTAATCAAAGTTTAGGCTACTGTGAACTTGCATTCCCAAGTCTCTAACTAACTGAGTTGTTTCTAACGGTATTAGTCTTCAGGGATATCGTTTTTACCAAAGGGATGTCAATGCATTTTGTTTGGACTGAGTTTGAGTCCATGGCTTTGGCACCAATCATTGATTTGTGTAAGTCCCTCGAAGTATATTAACATTGTTTGGGGATTCAGTGATTGCAACTAATTTGCAGTCGTCAGCAAACTTAGTCAGCCACAGTCTCTTTTTTTCCCCCCTGAACTTCTGAGAAGTAAATTCTAAACAATAGGGGGCCCAGCACTGACCCCCTGTGGAACCTCACTGGTCACAGGTCTGCTGGTTAAGGTAAAGTCCCCAACTTTGACTGTGATCTGTCGGTGAGCAAGTTAGCAACCCACATGATGACATAAAGGTTGATATTCAACTGGGAGAGTTTATCATGACGCCCAAATGTTGGTTTCTGTCAAAGGCCTTGGCTAAGTCAAGGTAGGCTGTATGCACAGATTTGTCTTCATATGTGGCTCTGATGACACTTTCAAAGATGTCCACCAGGTTTAACAGGCATGCCTGCTGTTGACAAAACCAAACTGTGTCAGATCAAGGGTTTGGAGACCACCTATATCCTTATTTATAAGGTCCATGATAATTTGTTCCATAGCCTTACAGATAAGGCTGGGTAAGCTTGTGGGTCTGTAGTTGCCAGGGTCTGTTGCTGTACCCCATTTGTGAAGGGAGATGGCGGCTGCTGTTTTCCGTTCAGCAGGGACAAAAAACAGAACTCAGTCTGTGGTTGAAGACGGTACCTAATGGAGTTGCTGACTCATGTTTTAGACCATTTAAAATACAACTTAGGATGCCATCTGATCCCATAGAGGCTGTGTTCTCGGCCTCTGAGAGAGCATTAATGACTTGTTCTTTGGAGAGGCAAGGTGGGGGAGATGAAGTGGGAACACTGTGGAATATTTGGAGTTGTGGGTGAAATTTTCAACAAACCTGTCAGCTAATAGGTTCAGTGTGTGTGATGCCATCCACAGCTAGTTCAAGTACACATCTGGGTACTATCTTTTAGGTTACAGATATAGCTGAAAAATGCCTTATAGTTATCCTTAGTTGTGGTTGCTAAATTCTTTTTCGAAGTTTCCCTTAAAGGATTTTAAAAGTTGTCTTATTTTTTGTTCAAGCAGAGGAGGGTGTTCTTCCAGTACTGGGACCTCTCTTTTTATTCTTAGATGGCCAATTCTTCCTCTTCTTTTATAACTTCTGTTAATGCTAGATGTCCACCAGGGAGATCTTGTTTTGTCTTGGAGACCTTGCTTTCATCCTATCAGGTACAGCTGTGTCAATACATTTGTATAAGTGTTGGTACAGGGCATTTGTGTATACCTTAGTATAGTTATGAATGCCATCTGTGAGAACAAGAACTTGAAAATGTTTTATGCCCTCCCTTAAGAGGTTATAAATAGCCTTGGTGAAAATTTTTAGCCTTATTTCACCAAAGAGGGGTTCAGGTGTTATAGCTACTTCAAATGTAACTGATTTGTGATCAGATTTAACCAGAGAGGGGCCTATACTTGTGGTGGTGCAATGGTCACCCATGTTGGTGAGGACCAGGTCGAGAATATTTGGGCCCCTTGTTGGGTTGCATACTATTTTTTCCAGGGCATTAGTGTTTACAAAGTCCAGGAACCTTTGTGCAAGCATGTTTGTACTTGTATAAGTTTCCCAGTAAATGGAGGTATAGTTAAAATCTCCCATGACTAGAGTGTTTGGTTTTAATTTGATTGACTGAAGTAGGTCCAAATGAACAGTGTGGGTATCTTGGTTCACTGAAGGGGGCCTGTAGCCAGTGATGACTTGAAGAGGGGGGTCTTACCCACAATTAGTTGAACTTAGAGTAACTGCATGGAGTTTTCCTATCTAACCAGTCTACAGGTGTATTTATCTTTGAAGATAGATATTCCTCCTCCTTTGGTTCTCACACATTCATTTTGCAGTCTGAAAGTATGGAGGGCACTGTAGAATTGCAAGGTTGGGGTACTCTGTGGCTGTGAGCCAAGTTTCTGTGACTGCACAGATGTCCTCATCCTCCAGGGAGGGGGCTGCTTCCAGAGTGCAGTTTATTTAAACTCATGGTGTTTAGCAGCATAACCTTTAATTTATTTGAGAGTAATATTTTTACTTGTGAAATTTTGTTCTTGAGACCTTGTCTAAAATAGGCAGTATGAGGGAGGAAAGTGCCAGAGCCAGTAGCTGGAAGCCTAGAGGTGACAGATGAAGACCATCTCTGGCAAAACAGCGTGGTCTGTCAACATGTCATCCCAGGCTGACAGGAACTGGATCCCCATACAATGACATCAGAAACTAAGCCAATTACTGAAGTCACTATTTTTTTGTTTATAGTGTGGTATCATCCTGTGTGAAGGTAGAATGTTGCTCAAGGCTAGGGACATACCTACCTGAGACGCACATTCATAGAGCTCAATTGTGTCTCTCTTCATATAGTCCAGTGAAGTACACCTACCTGAGATGCACATTCATAGAGCTCAATTGTGTCTCTCTTCATATAGTCCAGTGAAGTACATCTCAAGTCATTCATACCAACGTGAACTTTGGAGTCATAATGGTAAAGTTATTGTTGAGAGATTTGAGTGCATGTGTTAGCTAATGGATCCTGGCACCTGATAGACAGCTGACTGTAACCTTCTTGTCCAGGCTGGTGAGTGGGACATTTATGTGTCTCACAATGGAGTCAACTATGGCAAAAAAATGTGGTTTAAATTTGTGTAGCCTTAGGGGCTTATTTGTCTACTGAAGTTTTTCTGTGTACAACTGGCAATCGCTACTCCCATTGCACAATGGTGCATGGAGGTGTGCCATATACAAACAGATGAATACAGCAGAGCAGTAATAAAAAATCTCAAAATTGATCCCTGTGCCAGTAACCTTCAATCAAGGGAGTCCTAACTGCACACTCCTGCTACAACAGTACAGGGGTGCCCTCTCCAACAAAAGATAGCCTGGTTTAGTGCTCAATTTAACAGACAGAAGCAGATTCAGCAGGTCCAGATCTAGTCTGTGCTACAGCAGACAAAAAGTGCAACAAATCAGAAATATAGCAAAAATACAGTTTAAAAGTGCAAAGTACAGTATAAAATTATACTTATGGTTAGCAGAATGCAACATATTCCTTGGCTTGCACAGATGAATACACAAACAGGCATATGATCTAGTTTTCTGTTACACGTTTACACTCATATGTACAAACACGTATGCAAAGCACTCATGTACATACACACACATACTATATATGTGCACAATATGGTTGCATACAATTCATTATTTATAATGAACGTAACATGAGTTAAGAATTATTAATGTATACATTCTAGTAAATGTTTTACTTATTCACTGTCACACATTGGTAAAGATTGCATGTGCAACAAATAGCCAATGTCTTTGTCAGTATTTTTTAATTTGTAATGCTAAGTATATTTATTACTTGTCATTATCTTTGCCAGTGTAGCCAGTCGTGGCTAAAAAGGGTCCTGGAACTAGTCCACTTTCCCAGTTACCAAAGTATAAATAAATATGAAATAGAAAAAAGGAGGTGAACATGACAGAAATAATTAAGGAACTAGTAAAGCACATTTTAATTCTACATCATTCATGAGAGAAAGAATCTTCCTACTGAAGCCACTGGGAAGTAGCAGACAGACTTAGTTTGGAGTCCTACTACTTGTCACCTGTAAATGTACAACAATGATCATTTACTGCAGTGAGAGTTTTCACACTTCAGCATGAGAGGGTGGTGAAAGGTCTGTCATTTCCTTTAGAACTACAAAATAATCCCTTTACAAAAGCCTGCTATCTATCTACTTTCTTTAGCTGGAAATAGCCAACAGATATTTATAGCATAGAACAAGCTCTAACAGACACACACATATGAGGCTCAGTCAGGGAAACCTAGAAGTCGCTCTGTTACAGAAGGTGTTTTAGATAACAGTGCTTCACAGTCCTGCCATTCTGTCTTAATGGCATGAGAAAATGCCACCGGTTCCTTTATGCCTACCATGCCTCATATAAAGAGGACTTGAAATATATTCTGGGAAGAAGAAATGAAAACAAAACAAAAAAAAAGATCACGTTACCAAGGCAGGCCCCATCATCTGCCATTTTGGGGGAATCACATTAAAATTGTAAAAGCAGCATCTGGAGTGATGTTGAGCCATTAAAATAGTTCAGAAAACAGATACAATGAAGAAAGCATGTTGTTTGAGTCCTAAGGTGGAGTTTTCTTTTAAAAGGTCTGCAGTGATAAAGTGTGAACAGCAATGCCTTCACAACCAAGTATATAAACTGAAGTGCTGCTTGCTAAGAGATTAAATACTGCTTCTTTCCTTCCTGTTAAATCTGCAAACCAAAGCCTCTCCCCCTTTGAAGTGCAGCAAAAAAGAATAAAAAGAAAGTAAAGAAG
This sequence comes from Protopterus annectens, assembly GCF_019279795.1. NCBI lineage: Eukaryota > Metazoa > Chordata > Ceratodontiformes > Protopteridae > Protopterus > Protopterus annectens. Next base: position 313,689,758 of record NC_056739.1, read on the forward strand.
ACAGTTATTTCCAAGAGTCTCACAGTAGTTTTTAAAGACTGCAGTGGAATTCACATGTGATGGAATGGAAAAAGCAATGTACTTTGAATGGTAATAGTCCAAACAGCTCAGTGTAGAGTACAACATATAGGTTCATAGATAGGTACTAGGTTATTGGCCCTAGGGCCTATATAAGCCTAGCCAAAAAGGTACCCTGGCTTTCGCCACCCAAGAAAATTGTTTTCCTGTGCCCCTGTTGAGCAGAGTCACAGAAGTGATCCCCGCATCTCCCATCTAATCATCAAGATTTTTCTTAGTGCTAATGAGGAGCTCTGTTTGACATAGATAGGTAGTCTGTTCCAGAGTATGGGAAGTCTCTGGGACAGGAATCCATCCCTCCAGCATGCTCTGTTTATTGTGGTGACAAGGTTTAGGTACCTAGAGTGTGTAGCTTGGAGGGATTGGGATTTCTTTGAGTGGAGCATGTCCAACAGCTCTGCATTTGACATAGCTTTGTATGTTAGGCAGAGATAGCCTCTGAGTAGGCGATATGCGATGGAGTAAAGCTGGAGTTTTTTGAGACTGTCTGCGTAGGGCATCTGTTTGAGGCCGGTAATCCTCTTTGTGAGGTATTTCTGCAGCCTTTCCAGTTGTTGATGTCTTGAGGTACATAACCAAAAGGCGCGCTGTATTCTACAATGGGTCTAATGAGTGACGAGTACAAGGGAACAATGACCTCTTTTTTTTTTTTTTTTTCCTAGATGAGAAACCTTTTGTGAAGAGGTGTGCCATGTAGAAGGATTTCCTGACCACTGTGGTGATGTGATTATCAAATGAGAGACTACTGTCCACCTGTGTCCCAAGGTCTGTTATCACACTTTCGGTGTTGAGTAGATTACCGCCTATGTGGTAGTTCATGGGTAAAGAGTTTTTACCAAAAGGGGTGACAATGCACATTCTGGCACTGAGCTTGAGGCCATGGCTTTGGCACCAGGCATCTGTCTCAGTGAGGCCCTTTTGTAGGATGTCCACATCGCTAGGAGACTCTATTATGGCTCCCAGCCTGCAGTCATCCATAAACTTCACCAGCCAAAGACCTGCCGTGTTAGCCTGTACTTCTGAGAAGTAGACACCAAACAGCCAATGTACAACCAGAAATAACTGCACATTCAAAATGCATATTTCTCAGGACTCATTGACATTGGTGCAGCAGTCAACATTTATAAAGTGCTTTCTCTCAAGAGTAACCCAACTACAGGTTCTAAAATACCTTAACAGTGGAATCTTCCTAAGAAGGAAGGATCACTGTGATCCAAGCATTTTTTTTGAAACAGTCATATCAGCAGATGCAAAGAAAATAGACAATTTATAGTTAATATAAATGGGAGATCATTGGTGAATAAGTGCTAAGAAGATGGAACTAATCTAGACGTACTAGATTTGTTAAAAAAAAAAAAAAATCCCCAAACAAATAACCTGCAAACAAGTTGCACAAATAATGTGTAAGGATTTAGTAATGTTGTCAAGTCTGAAAAAAATCATGTCAAGTTGCAGAAAATTTAAACCGTTCATGCCAGGTGTAAAGGCTCACATATTTTCATACAAGAAATGCATCAGAAAAAGAACACAGGAAAATGAAGGAACAGACATTATAGGCAAAACGTAAATGGGCCTTTACCTTTGGCTGATGATTTTCACCAGTAGCCATACCACTGGAGGTAGAGAACATTGATAATGTCAGGGTATATGTTAAGAGAATGGCATCTGACTCTTATGATGGATGGTATCATCTCTGATATGAATGGTACCAAAATATTCTGCAAGTCACACCTAATATTAGAAGACTCTCAACTGGGCTTTTCTCAAAGAATAGGAACATGGTTGGGGGTTAGCATAATGGTTAATTGCACAGTTTACCAAGTCAGACAAACATGACTATTTGTCTACCAAAATCTCATCTTTTTGGGGAATATTGGGTCAAACCGTAGAGTGAGGAACAAAGCAGGCTGTGAAAAGAAGCTACATACATGCTTACACCAGCACCTGAACAGTGTGAGGTGAGAGTTTTTATCTTTCAGGAGTACTGTAGATCAAAATTTGTACGAGTTCTGGCTTGGAGAGAACATGAGTGAAATGGTTGTTTTATTTTTGCACATACCTGTACTTTACATAAGACTGTTGAATGCCTACTTCTTTCTCTTTGGATTTGAATTTTATGCTGGAGAGGCCAGTTTCATTCTCACTTGTATCTTCAGATTCACTAGATATGTTCATGGTTATTGGGAAGCTGTCTTTCTGTTTGTTTACTTCAGTCAGAGCGATATAACATTAACAAGCCCTTGTATATAAATCAGATTGCATGGTCTTTCACAATAAAAAAAAAAAGTCATGAGAATAAATCCTTCCTTCAAAGCAGGTTCAGCAGTATATTTGAAAAAATGTCCATTCATTTGCTAGCATGCTATGCAAACTAACCAAATGCCTTTTTTCTTTATAAGCTTCTCAGATGTTCATAGAATCAAGTACCACAAACTTCAGGATTTCAGAAAAGCCCAACTATTTGTCTTTAAGGGGGAGAAAAGGATAGGGGTGTGATGTTTGGTTAAGATTATCTAAACAAAAAGCCCAGTGTATTACCTTGTGCAGTAAACCTTCTAATAAGGCTCAAAAGACATAAGTACAGCAGTGCAATATATTATGCTAAAGCAGAAGCCTACATACTTATGACATTTTCTGCACAGGGTATTTTGGAATTTGACAACTGCCCTTCCATACATTTACTGAACTGTTAACATTTATTGTTGCAGTGACCCTTCCTAAAGAAGAGTAGAGATGTGCAAGACACTTATTCTAACAGTACATCTTCAAAGAGTGGTTATTCTAACAGTAGAACTACCTTACCTCCATTTCCCAAAGGAATTATTTAGCATGGTATTCAAAGCTGTTATTCTGTTTTTACAGTTAATGTTGGATTTATAAAAGCTGTATTCTAGACAGAGGATGATAGTTTGCACTGGTCACCATTCCTCATGAGGGCCAAAGAGGATCCTAGCAATACTGGCAGTGTACTTGTGACTCCTGTATTACCCAAGATACTGAAGAAGTTTGGTACAAGACCAGTGTTAGCCCTCATAGAAAATATGGATACTGCTGATGGAAATTCCAGCCAGGAAAAAGGAAACAAAAAGTGAGAAATGTATACTACTCTCCTTGATGATGTACTGCTTTGGAAAGTACATTGCACAGATGTACATTTAACCTTACACTAACTTGCTCTCAATTATAGCACAACATAGTAGTAATAACCCAGTATGGGATAAAAGAAAACTACTCATGATGCATCATTAAGGAGGAAGATCGGCACCACCTGGCATTTGTCAAGCTCTTCTATTTTAGACAGCTAAGAAGAGTATGGCTGTAAAAGTAGCCTTGATTCTCCCTTGGCTTGTGATGCAGTGGACAGATGTGCCAAGTCCAGCTGCCTGGGAACTGGGATTCATTATAGCTCATTCATGTAACTTGGCTTTGTCAGGTGCAACTGTTTGAAAGGTCGATTTATACAACACATATGTGCTGTTTTTGTTTAATTTTTAACGAGTCTTGTCCATGCTTTTATTTTGTAGGATCAATTTAGGGCAACATGCTCGAAAATTGTCATCACTGTTTCATAACGAATGTTTACCAAAATACCAGGGTATGTTTGATGCCCACAGTCTATGGATGAGGTGAGTGTTGCAACAGGAAAGCAGAACTACTGTGATCTGTCTGTTGTATTTTTTTTCTTTTTCTTTCTTTTTTTGGGGGGGAAGGGACTGTATCTAACTGATCAGTGTTTTCTTAAAATACAAAAACACACATCACCTAATGGCTCACATACAACAGTGGTAGTTGGAAATGTATTTCAGTGGCTTGCAGTTACCTTACTTTGCGCAAGGCTTTCATTTAGTATGTAGGAAAAGGAGTTGTGATGTGAAGTCCTCCACAATACAATTTACGTTTAATTATAGGCTTCTACTGCCACAAAGTATGCAGCATACAGTATACCATCATCTTTCTTCACTCATTACCCACTAGTGAAGGGAATTGTTTAAACTGTTATAATTGTCCACCACTAGCTTGGATTCTCTGTGCACACTTTTCTGACCTGGATGGGATATTTGCACAGTCTAAAAATTATTCTTGCCATGCTACTAAGCTTTCAGATGCAAACTGGGTACCAGTGAATTTTGCATCCTTGTTCCTGAAATAGTGCAATTCTGAAATGAAGTAGTAAGTGATTGTATAGCTGTAATGCCAGTGAAGGGAAGATACCAGAACACACTATTTTTTGGCCCTTAGCCCTTATCAGCCTGACCATCCACTATACCACTGATCCTTTCATTCCCTCAGTACCACCTGGTTTTAGTGTCCCTCATTTGTGTCAAAGGAAGGGGCTTTTCTGTTTTCAGGGGGGAGTATCTTTTTGGTGATCTCATCTTATGGCTAGATTGTGGTTTCCAAGATTTAAATGTTGGTTAGCTATAATGGAAAACTGGACTAGTTTTATTTACACACACACACACACACACACACATATATATATGTGTGAATAAATGAAATGCTACACTACACACACACACACATATATATATATATATATATATATATATATATATATATATATGTGTGTGTAGTGTAGCATTTCATTTAACTGCACCACCTGCAGTAATTATACAGCATGCAGTGCTATAGTGTAGCATTTCATTTAACTGCACCACCTGGAGTAATTATACAGCATGCAGTGCTATAGTGTAGCATTTCATTTAACTGCACCACCTGGAGTAATTATACAGCATGCAGTGCTATAGTGTAGCATTTCATTTAACTGCACCACCTGGAGTAATTATACAGCACACAGTGCTATAGTGTAGCATTTCATTTAACTGCACCACCTGGAGTAATTATACAGCACGCAGTGCTATAGTGTAGAATTTCATTTAACTGCACCACCACCTGCAGTAATTATACAACACACAGTGCTATAGTGTAGCGTTTCATTTAAATGCACCACCTGGAGTAATTATACAGCGCAAAGTGCTGCAGTGTAGCATTGCATTTAACTACACCACCTGCAGTAATTATACAGCATGCAGTGCTACAGTGTAGCATGTCATTTAACTGCACCACCTGCAGTAATTATACAGCATGCAGTGCTACAGTGTAGCATTTCATTTAACTGTACCCCCTGCAGTAATTATACAGCATGCAGTGCTATAGTGTAGCATTTCATTTAACTGCACCACCTGGAGTAATTATACAGCACACAGTGCTGCAGTGTAGCATTGCATTTAACTACACCACCTGCAGTAATTATACAGCATGCAGTGCTATAGTGTAGCATTTCATTTAACTGCACCACCTGCAGTAATTATACAGCATGCAGTGCTATAGTGTAGCATTTCATTTAACTGCACCACCTGCAGTAATTATACAGCACACAGTGCTATAGTGTAGCATTACATTTAATTGCACCATCTGGAGTAATTATACAGCACGCAGTGTAGCATTGCATTTAACTACACCACCTGCAGTAATTATACAGCATGCAGTGCTACAGTGTAGCATTTCATTTAACTGCACCACCTGCAGTAATTATACAGCATGCAGTGCTACAGTGTAGCATTTCATTTAACTGCAGTAATTGTACAGCATGCAGTGCTATAGTGTAGCATTTCATTTAAATGTAGCATTTCATTTAAATGCACCACCTACAGTATTTATACAGCACACAGTGATATAGTTTAGCATTTCATTTAATTGCACCACCTGGAGTAATTATACAGCACGCAGTGCTGCAGTGTAGCATTGCATTTAACTACACCACCTGCAGTAATTATACAGCATGCAGTGCTATAGTGTAGCATTTCAATTAACTGCACCACCTGCAGTAATTATACAGCATGCAGTGTAAGCCTCATTTCCATGTCACTTTTACCCTACTGTTTGAACCTAGGTTGCTTGACTTCTTTGTCACGGGTATTCCCATTGTGGGGGTCAAGAACTGTCATTGTTTCTTACTAAAGATGCAACTTTTGAACCGAAATATTAAGTGCCCCTTTATCTAACTTTATATAGAGTGGAAATTTTCAGTTGGCATTCTGCAGTGGTCAAGGATTTTCTATATGCCCTACTCTCATATACTCAACTCTCCCAGCCAAGCATCAGGAAAACATGTATTCAGCAGTGCTATGGCACATATATTACTCCTGTGCACAATATCTGCTTGCATTATTACAATAAGTGTTGTAGCTTTACTGATAGTATCCATCTGAACTATTCCAGGAGGCATTCCAACAGTGGCTGGTAGCCTTACCTTCCCATCACATCCCAAAAGAATGGCCGACTTCAATCCACTTAAGACCCCACCCCCCCTCCTCAGGCTTGCTTATTGGTGACCAAGATTTTGGCTAGTGTTCTAGGTACTAATGTCAGATAAAAACCCACCTCTGTGGCAGCAGGATTGCTAACAGATTACTGTTTATTACTGTACTTTGGCATTACTTTTCATTGCACCTTTAACGTATTTTGTTACAAATTATTATTTTAATAGGGGAGCATGATGTCATTGGTAGATTTCCCTTGAAATGATTTACCCTACCTGACCACTTTTGATCAGCATTTGTAGAATCCTTGGTGACAAACCAAATCAATTATAGGAAATGGAGATACTAGTGTTTTATATGAACTGGTGAAAAAGTAGTTTATTTTTACTCAAAACATTGTAATGTTATTGCCACTAATGAATGGGTCAGGTTCTTCTTGATATTCATAATTCCAAATAATGTCCTTGTCCTTCTATATTAAGCATAGACTCTGCCACAACTATGTCACCTTTGACTAATCCTTGTTTTCATTGTTTTATGTGTAGGACAGTGTTTGAGATAAAAAAGGAACTGAAGATGATGAACAAGAATCTTGCATGTTTCAGTGAAGATCTGGAAAGGTGTCAAGAGAGCGTCTGCATGGTGTGTTTTTTTTCTGATTTAATTTTTCCTTTCCTTCTGAGTGTGCTCCCATTTTGTGCCTATCCACTGCTGCTCTACCTGTGTTGCCCCTCTCCTAATGTTACTTTGATCTTTATTAATGTGTGTGTACTGAGTACAGCCTCTTTGTATGTGATCCTTGGCATGATTATACAACATAATTTGTAATGGTGCACAGATATTGTACTTTATTGAATGCATTCAGTGAACAGGAACAATGTTTGAAACATGATATCTATGTACCTTTTATTTTTACAATTTGAAGTAATACTGTTTAATATACCAGCGGTGGTGGTGCTGCGGTAGCGTTGTCGCCTCACAGTAAGACGCTGTCCGGTTCGATTCTCTGCTAGAGCGTCTTCTGCATGGAGACATGCGTGAATGGGTTTACCTTCGTTAAAGGTTGTGTGTCAGGGCCTGGCAAGCCGGTACGTAAAAATCAACAGCCAATCATTAGCGGACCAGAGTTCCTCTGTGGCGACCCCTAACCGGGAAAAGCCGAAAGACACAAACCGTTTAATACAATGCGAGCTTGCACTATGAAAGCTCAGCAAAACATGGATGTAGCCAAGCATACACTATGCATACCAAGGTGTACATTTTATGTAATAAGATGTGCTACAGATTTTAATTCAGATATTTATATAATTTTTTTTTCAGAAAGCCTGGTTGGCTTTTTTTTGCATGTTAAGTCTGTTACTTTTATTAATAGTGAAAAGGGTACAAGTTACGGGGTTGGAGGGTGCCTGCACACAGTTCCAGACATTGAGACCACTAGACACCATTATGAAATGGGCACCCATTTTGTATTTTTCCAGATACAAACAAGTACTGACATTTCTTGAATAAGCATCACAGCAATGAACTTGCAACTCATTCTAAATATTTATCCAACAAAAACAGTTTTCTGTTCTTTAAAAAGGAAACCGCGACATTGTAATCTTTTTGTACAACAAACTGTTGTGAGCTCTCACCGGGACCTTTTAAACAAACTGAAATATGATTCAACCACCTCACTTTTACTTTGAGATGAGTGTTGTGGTTTGACAGGTAAACAAATTAGTTTCATCCTTGTTTTACAATTGTTTGATCATCAACAAAATGTTTATACCCAAAATATGTGTGTGTAACTTGTGCTCATATGTCCAAAAACATTTAGGCTCAACTGCATGTGAATGCTCTGGTGTCTAAGGCAGATGCAGCAGCAACATTTATTAGCTACTATTTGAAAATTATACTCTCAGGTTGGCTTTCTTTATCTTCAGACACCAGTTTTACTCTTTCTCTTAAGTTTTTAGCTTATTATGAATTTTCTGTTGATTTTGTAATTTACAGAACTGATAAATAGTAATTGTGTAATCATAGGGTACCCCTGGGCTTTGGTACTTGGAGGGTGCTTCCTGCACAGGTTCAGTTACAGACAGAGGGCACCGTGGGCTCATACAAAATCTGGGATACACAGAGTAGGCACCCTGAGTTCAAGCACACTAATGATACCCCCTGCGGTTTAGTGCATCACTGGATTGTAATTTTAGAATGTTTTATACAAACTCCTAACACGTCATTATTATAGGAGCTTTTAGTAAGTCAGTGCAGTACAGACTCAGTAAAGCTGCCATCTTTAGTCCTGTGACTCTGCAAACATTCACCTTGCCTGCTTGCTTGTGTCTTTCGGCTTATCCCGGTTAGGGGTCACCACAGCCAAACTCCGCTAATGTTTGGTAGTGGATTTTTACACGCCGAGTTACCAGCTCTGACACACAACCTTCAACAAAGGCAAGCCCATTCAGGCATGCCTCCACACAGAAGATGCTCTAGCTGAGAATCGAACGCGACAACATCTTGCTGTGAGGCGACAACGTTACCGCAGCACCACTACGCTCTGCAAACATTCACCATGGCATGTTAAATGTCTAGTCCTTTTTTTCTAATCTCACGTTTGCTAAAACCCTGCAAACCTTTGGTGGGCATGAAACAAGAGAAAAGTTCTACCCTAGCAAGAACATGTGGCATACTACAGGCAAGGGTAGTAATGAAACCAAGCTTGGACCAGTAATATGGAATGTAGGACTAAAAAAAACTTCAGTGTTACTTGATCAGAGCAGAGTAATATGAAATCTGAAGCTGACACAGAAGTTTGTTGGTCAATACTTTTTCCAAGGAAAGCACATTTGTGCGCTGAATACAAACCTGCATGTTTATAGGACACAGCTAGTCTTTTCTGTTATTTTCCTTCTTTACTCACTTCAGCTCTTATTAGAGCTGATGATATTTAAGTTGATGGATTTGCCTTCTCTTTATGGATTTCTGATGACCTAGTATTTCTTCATGTAGCCTGTTTCTCTGGTAGGATAATGGCCATTTAGCACTGTGCTGGATTGTCCAAACCCAACTCTTGCTGCCCAACAACAAAGTTGACATTTGGTTAATGTTTATTAAAAATAAGCATTTGCTCTACATTCCATGATTAGAAATTTGTAAATAAACTAACACATAATATACTAAAATCCCATCTACATATGTGAGTACCATGAAAATGAATATTAATACCAAAAGCCTGTGAAATACACAGATATAGCTCTCAATTTTGCATCTCCAAAATGTGAAACACTACCTCTTATAACATGGAACAAATGGAAAAAATGTTAAACACTTTATACTGTACTACATTTCAACTAGTAAACTTGCATAATAGTTTTAAAAAATGTTGATGAATTACTATGTTGCTATGCATCCTTTAAGACTATATGCATCTTAAGTGGGTCCCTATAATCATAAATCAAGTATGTTCAGTTTTTTCAAATTTAAAATTCTGGTTAAAATGTATATGTAAAACTAAGATAGCAAAGTGGCAGCCACAAAGCTTACATGATTTGTTAATCCTGTGCAGTGAAATGATCAGTGTATGATTTGAAAGGATGGAGTTAAGTGTTATGTAAAATGTCACATTCCACAGTTATGTTAATAATGCAAAAATAGCTGGCACAGTGGCATATAAAAAACTGACTATGGCCCAGGCAACCAAATCTAAAGTGTCTGATAGCTGGCAGGAAAGATGAGCATGGGCCATAATGGAAGGGGGTGTATTGTTCAAGGCCTGGTAGAGGTCATGACATTGAGCTATCAAGCTAGACCTGCAGGAGGACCGAGGAGGTGTAGTTGCCCTAGGTAGGCATGTCCTCTCTGACCAATCTTCAGTGCTTGACCCAGTTAACAAGAGGTAGTCAGTACTAAGGGGATAGAGCCTAGAGGAAAAGCCCTAGTGTACACATGATGCTTCTGACTTCAGCTCCACTCTGCCTTTCCAACACAGTCTGTGACGGTTGCTGCTGGGAGGATATCATCCATCTGCCTCTACTGCCTTTCTCTACATTTGGTCAGCTCCAATGGGGGAGGGGGTAGTACTGGGACAGGATAATGGGGGTACTGTGAGCGAAGCCAGGCAGCCGATGTTCAACTGACAGGGGCTCACAAGCAACAAAACAAATGCAAAACTGTGAAATACTGTCATGTTAAGGGTGACAAATGCAAGCAGGATATGTTGGTAAAAAATGATTTTAAGACATTCCAAGATATAAATGCTAAGGTAGTAATAAGTATTAGGAATATTTTCATATCTGCATCATAAAAAGCTGTATGACCTACAGGTGAATAAATGGTGCCATCTTACACATAACGAAGGCACACATTTTTGCCTCAGACTTCCCATATTCTCTGCTAAATTTTGTAGAGCAATATTTCAAAATACTGTGAAAATATGCATAATTTTGCATAGATTGTAGAATATCACAATAGAAATATGCTACCCATTCATTTTATATTTCATTAATAACCTCATACAGTTTTCCTGCTAACTTGGAATTATGTTGTATACTTAGTCCTTTAATTATCAAAACAGAACTTCATAAGATGAACTTCCCATAAAGAATAATCTCTCTTATATTATAGTAGTAGTACCCAGACTCTCAACCTAAATCAGTGAACAGTGATTTTAACACCCCCTACAAGTTGTGTTTTGACTTTTGATCAAAATTCCCCCACTATTAGAAAAATAATAGAAAAAAAACTGAAGTGGTGTGTTTGGAGCTTTTGAGTTTACCACCACCAAAATTATTTTTTAGAAGGGGTAAAAATGTGAAAAACATATATGAAAAGAACAGTAATGCGAAGTTTGGTTATTGTAACCTGGGTAAAATGAAAAAAATGTGGAGCATTCAAGGAGTGCAGGTTCATATACGAGACCACCAACATCACATTAGGAGATTTGATAAAGTATATCCCATACAGGCAATTATGACTGCAACATGATTGGAGTGGTATATGTGGCATCCCGTTTGTCATGTAATGCATTCTATATAGGAAATACTGAGAACTAGCTCAAAAAAAGAATTTACCGGCACATGTACGCCATCAAGAGGAAGGACAGTACCAGTGTACTTTATAGGCATTCTAGTACTTCTCCTATTATTCAAAAAGTTTGTCTTTTGTATTTTAGAAAAGGTGACCAACAATAGGGAGGAAACTTGTAATCCTGTTTAGAAGATAGGGAAATGTATTGGCAGGTTCTGCTTTATGCAACACAATTCTCAGGAATCAATGACAGTAAACTGCTGATGGAAATTTTGTCATTAAAAGCCGATACAAATATATATTGTTTGTTGCTTTAGAACACTGGTACCAGCCAATGGCAATATACCGCAAAACCCTGACATTTAAATTTTAAGTTTTATTGTAATATGTAATTTGGTGGTGGCTGGTGTCTATAAATCAAAGGGGGGCTGTAGGAGACAGCTAAATGGGTGACCATCTAGAAAGGGATGGAGCTATGCTGAAAACCACAAAAACTGGGACTAAATTAAATACACTGCCCTGGGTGTCATTATGAGAGTTCAATCAAGACAAAATGAAGTGGAGAAGAAAAAAAAAATATTTCAATGCTTTGGCTACATGACAGCTTACTTAATATCTGGATGGAAACAAAAATGTTGTGAGTTATGAAAAAATAAATTACTTTTTAAATACATTACTGGAATGCCAGTCGAAATCAAGTGTAAAAAAGCAAGCAGCACTCAACTCAAACCACTTCTCCTTGCACTGCAGTTCTAATTAAAATTTATATTCAGCTTTATAAAAGTACATGCTGAAAGTAGCAATCTCTGTGATACCCTCACTTGTAAAAATGTTTCTTATCCAAAAAAGACCTGCTGCCTGACAACTATCTACTTGTTTCATGGGAAAAACATGATCAAAGTAAAAAATGAACAAGAAACAAGCTCAAGATAAATTGTTTAAAGGATTACTGCACCTGTTATGGACCACACATGATAGATTGGCATTCTGTTTAGTTTATGGGTAAAGCCTGCAAAGATGACTGCAAGTCTCCAACAAGTGTAATGAGCTTCTAAAAATACTACAGTCCTGTCCTTTATTACAAATACTATGATATGCATTTCAATACCTAACGCTTAAATGTTATCTAGTTATGTAAATATTCTATGCATGGCAACAACAAAAAGTATTTCAATGTTGATAATTCTTTAACAGTATGCTTATTAAAGCTTGCATCTTACAATCTCAGACAAGCTTACCTGATGGTCATTAAAGCATTGCTACTTAAACACAGAGCAACAGGACTGCAACAACATGCATTTTCTGAGTAATAAGTAGCATAAATCAACAGTATAAAAATATGACAGAAAACCAGAACATTCTGCAAACTCAAGGACAGATGAAAAGCCGCTGTAGTACCTGTGTCTACCTTGGATGGGGGGATACTTTGCACACTTGCACTGCATAACTGCTCCTTGCCTTGCTTGGACACATCCAGAGTCACTACATGGAGTGGGGGTTCAAGTATGTCACAATTTGAAATGTCTGGCTGACTGTGATGGCTCTGACACATTTGTCATACCTCTCACCCTCAGAGCAAGAAATCTGGAAAAAGCCATAAATAGAAGGGGGACAAAGACCCAAAAATAAGGACAATTTTTAAATATTGCCCTTATAAACTTAGAAAGATAATAGAATAGTAAGCAGGTCTTGCATTAGTATGACTTTTCTGACAGGTATGAAATCTGAAACTCAAATGTCTGTCATTAGTTTCTAACTTCAGTCTTTAATGATTTGCCACTAATTTGCCAGAAAAACACAATTTTATGAAAAACTGGCCACATAATACAGCTGGGAACCTGTCAAAGAAGGGACACTTTTTAAATATTAGTACTGTTAAATTGAGCAGCTGACAAAATAAGAGAATCTGCATGCATTTTGTAAAGTAAAAGTAATCTGCAACTCTGATCATTACAGTTATTTAGTAATTGTAAACCCTCCACATTTCTTCCAAAATTTCCATTTTGCAGAGGGATTATTAGGGGGAGAGCAACATTTTGAGCCAAAATCAGAGACAGTTGAGAGGTTTGGATATACCTAATTCTGTAAAGTGATTTATTTGTGCATACCTCTAAATCTCTTAACACAGAAAATCTGGACAAGGTCATATATATTGGGGGGGACAAACAAACAGTACTAAAATTGCTCTTGTATAAACTTAATTGATAGAACAACAGGTCTTGTTTTAGCATGCATTTTTCTGAAGAATATGAAGTCTGAAACTCAATGTCTGTCATTAAGTGACTTTATTCCTAAATGATTTGCCAGAAAACCACACATTTTATGAGGAAAAAACAAAAATAAGCAAAAATCTATTAATTCTGCGAATATCTGGACAGTTAAGAGGTTATAGTTCAGCTGGGAGAATTGTGCAGCAGAAATCCTACATGACGGACTTAGCTCCCTAGGTGTGGACAATAAGTACCCCCCCCCCAAAAAAAAAAAAAAACTAAGATCTAAGAGAAGTGATTGATTCAATCTGGCATTATCTCTTTCAGCAGCATTCAGACTAAATCAGTGAAAATATTCAGTAACAAAAAATGTAAGTTTGTGCTTGTTGACAGTTGATTTAACTGGTTCCTAATTGAACACATACAAACCAAGAACTGGGAGGGGGCGTACGTGAGCTGATCAGATAATCAATAAACACCTTCTTGATTGTATTAAATTATATTCCTTGTATAATACAGTACAGTTAGAGGACATTTCAAATTTATTGTTTTTAACATTTTTCCAGTAAACAATGAAACAAAATGCATTCACCAATAATGGCAAAACAGCCCAGTTCAGAACATTTCCATCATAAAAGTCTACTCAAACTCCTACTGTCCAACTCCTACTGTCCACCAGTATCAGTAAATATGCACAATCTCTGCAGAAGTAAAAGTCATAGGATGCTCTCTTTTGTCTTTATTTGCTTTATATTTAAAGCTTATGGTAAAGAACATAAGGGATTCTTAAATTCAAGGATAAAACTGACAATGGTAATCAAGAAAAGTTAGATTTAAAGATATTACTTTGTGCCCGATTAATCAAGAAAAGGACGTTTGTGTTGTAGAATATTTTGAGACAGATGCAGGTATTTTTTAGGATATAAAATTAATGAAGACAAACTAAAGGTTACAGCAGTAAATTATATACTCACACATGAAGTGTTGCAGCAATACTTACATTTATAGGGGCATGACGATGAAATATTTAGGTGTACAGATTAAAAGGTTTCTGTTATGGCAGCTAAGGATATGTGGAAGTTACTAAACAAAAGATAATATACAAATTGAGTAAGTGGAAGCTCTTAGTTATGGATATGGATATTAAGATACAAGCAGCAAAAATGCTTTCAGTCCTTTTAGTATTATATACAGATCAGCCATATTTGCATCAATTAGATGAGAAGCTGTGGATAATATAATAAACAATTGAAGGAATTTATTTGGGAGAGGAACAAAGCAATAGTTAAGTGGGGAAAAGTTGACTCAACCCATGGAATGAGGTGATTTAGGACTACCTGATTTGAAGATATACTTTTGAGCTACGCACTTAAGCTTACATACATAACACAATCATAAGGTTACACATTAAAGTGGAAAGGGGTGAAGACTATGAAATTGGGGGGGGGTTGAAAAATTAGGAGAGAACTCATGATCCACAGAGAAGAAGAATGCAAGAAAATACCATTTTCTGGTGGGTCTTGATGCAGGAAAAAGCATTTGACAGTGTAAGCTGGGATTTTATGAATAGCGCAATGGAAGCAATTGCATTAGGAAGATACATGAGGGATTGGAGGCAAAACGCAAAGTAGGAGGGTTCCTCTCTGATAACTTGTGTCTGAACAGAAGAACCAGGCAGGGGTGTCCTTGTTCCCCTATTTTGCATTATATTTAGAACCACTGGCAAAGAAAATAAGGCACTCAGAAAATTCAAGGATATAACTGGTATGGTAGTCAAGAAAAGTTGGCTTTATTAGTAGATGACATTATCTTGTACCTAATAGAACCAGAAAAGGACATCTGGGTGTTGTCTAACATTTGGAGACCATCAAGGGTATTTGGGGATATAAAAATAATGAAGATAAAGCAAAGGCTATAGCTGTAAATGATGTATCCACTCATGAAATGGTTCAGCAATACCCATATTTATGGGGCATGATAAATTGAAGTACTTAGAAACTGGAAAGTCTTGCCTATGGATATGGATAGCTAGATAAAGCAGTAAAACATTTTAAGTCCCTTTAGTTTTATACACAGGTCAGGCATATTCTTATCAACCAGAGGAGAAGTTGTGGCTAGTAATTAATAAAGAGTGAAGGTTGATTTTGCAAACTGAGAAAGTCAACAGGCATTTTGTAATTCCATGGAGACATCTGGACAAGACATCAGAGATATTTTTGAAAATACTTACAGAATGAAGGTAAATAGCTTTCAACCCCCTAATATTTGATATCAGTGTAAGATTTAGCTGTAATGTTTGCTATCCATGTAAGCTTTATAGATGTAGCACTATAATGAGATCTGGATAGAGCAGCAAATCTGACACCTAGTACCCTTCTTAGTGGATGCAGTGATTGAGTTATTCTGTATATTGTTTATCCTCCCATCACCAGTCAGCATTTGGGGCACCTTTTTCCTAGATGTTCCTATGTTGTTGTGTTGCATGCCAGTAACAGTGCTTGCAAATTGTCATGCAGCATCTGCATACATGCTGTTTTCCTTAGTCCCCTCTAGTTTTTAATTTTCTTATCACAGTTTAGTGGTTCATCAGGGATTTCTTACAATCCACAGAGTTTCTTTGCATGCAAGTCAGAGTGGGTAGTGTATTCAGCTGTTTTCACTGTTTGTGAATAATTTTATATAGGAAAAAGGTAACAAAACTTTATAAATGGAACATATGATCATCATTCTGTTGTTAGGCTCAGAAGTGTAATTAATACACAGTGCAAGTATGTGTAGGGATTTTAAAAACTTAGTTTTTCATTTTGTTGATTATTTAGAGATGAGTTGGGTGTATAGGGAGTACCACTAGCAAGTTAAATTAACTTTGCATGTCTTTCTAGAATAAAATGCCTGTGTTCATTTTAAATTTTATCTTAAAAAGGGGGACAAAGAGAAGTTAAATGTTACTCAGACTAAAAGAAGCTACTTTTTTAGTTTGTGTAATGATGTATTTATTGAGCCACGTGACCGATCTGCTTATAAGAAAGGTGGAAGCATGTTAAAATGAATCTAATAGTCTTTTGAAGATGATGAAAGAGCTTACTGATTTTATTTAAAGTGTGCTTTCTATGATTTCTGGGCTCTTTTCTTTATTTTCTGCTGTTTATAATTAAAACTCTTAAGTGTAAATATTTTGATGTTATAGCCAGAGTTGGGAGTATGTTATGGTGACAGTGATTAGCAGGCTATAGCAATGCAAGAGCTATTGATCTTATTTGTTGCTCAGGCCACAGTGTCAGAGGAGTGGTACTCCCTATACTCCCAACTTGCGGAAGACTGCAAGCTGGGAGCCGTTAACTCCTCAAGGGATGCAGACATCCTGCAGAAAGGCCTCACTGAGACCAGTGACTGGTGTCAAAACCATGGCCTTAAGCTTAATGCCAAAAAATGCGTCATCATCCCCTTTGGGAAAAACTCAGTTCCCACTAATTACTACATCGATGGGAGCCCACTGAACACTGAAGGTGTTATAAGAGATATGGGGACACACTGGTTGACAGCAACCTCTCCATCAACCACCACATTGCCACTGTGGTCAGAAAGTCCTTCTATGTGGCACATCTCATTACCAAGAGTTTTACATCCAGGAAAAAAGAGGTCATCTCTCTCTACTCTTCCCTCATTAGGCCAGTCAGAGAGTCTAATGCCCCATTTCACATGTACCACACATGCAACAGCTGGAAAGGCCACAAAAGTACCTCACGTAGAGGATCCTAGGCATTAAACACGTCCTACATGGACAGACTCAAAACACTCCACTTTTTCTTTGTCTCATATCATCTACTAAGAGGCGATCTCTGCTTCACTTACAAAGCCATGTCTGACCCAGCTCTGTTAGAAATGCTACATCTAAAGAAATCCCAATCCCTCCACACCACATTCTCCAGAGACCTCAACCTCATTACTGCAATCAACAGAACATGCTGGAGGGACAGGCTGATAACCCAGAGACCACCCATGTTCTGGAATAGACTTCCCATACATGTCAAGCAGAGCACCTCACTGGCCCTCTTCAAGAGAAATCTTGATGAGTGGATGACAAATGGCAAGTTCTCCCCGAGAATCACTCCAGTGACTACTTGATAGAGGCACTGAGAACTAACGTCAGGTGGCACGATGCAGGGCACTTCTATGGGCTAGGCTTGTAAAGGCTCCAGGGCCATTAGCCTAGTACACACCTACGAACCTATGAACCTAAATAATTCCACATTAAAGAGATCTGTAACTAATAAAGAGGTTGCTGCTAGCAAACTTTATATTTAATTGTTTTGTCTACAAAACATACATGTTGCCCTTGAGGAATACATTACCTATGTTACTTTAAAAAAATGATAAGCTAGTAAGATTGCAATAGGGAATGGATGGCAAGCTGATAACAGGTTCATAGTTACTAGGTATCTCTGCCAAAGAGGACATTTTCAAGACTGCAGCATCCACCCCCTTTAAAAGTACAACACAGTACAGTGTCAGCAATGCATCTAAATACTGTGGGAGTAGAACCCACAGCTTTCTGCATCAAAAGCAAGTAGTCAACCTGTTATGCTATTAACAATGCAAGCAGACTCAGCATAAACAGCACTAAACCTCTCTTCCCCTGAAGCTCTCAGCTTCTTGTAAAATGCACTTGACACACAATACTCAACTGTATCTCTCAACTTTGCAGCACAAGAAGTCTGGAAAAAGTCAAAATTTATTGGGGGGGACAAAAGCCCAAAAACCAGGGACACATTTTAAACATTGCTTGTATAATCTTGGAAAGTTGCTAGAATAAAGTGTTGTGTTTCCACCATGAAATTCACTGCCAAGTCTTGAACCCAGGACCCTGTGCACTACAGACAGAGCAACATATCACTATGCCAATTAGCTGTTTCTTGAAAGATGGGAAGACTGAAACTTAAATGGCTATCATTTAGTGAATTCAGATATTCTTCATGTTTCACTGTTGCAATCATCACATTTGGGTTATCCTTGCCAGGGTCACCCTCGGACAGCCCGAACACCAGAGGCTTAGTATTTTTGCATATGTTGTTGTCGCTTGAGGACTGACGTCAGGTCATCAGTAGTATAAAGTAAGGCAGTGTGCCCATTGCAAATCTGTACATATACCAGTAAGTCCAGTCGCCCGGACTTTCTTCCATTTAATATATGCAATAAAAAAATGTACTTTAATTTCACTTTTTTAAATAAGCTCACAAAACTGGAGACCCAAATGAATGAGAGAGATGGCACAAAGAAAAACAAAAGGATAATCTGGCACATTATACAAAATTAAATGTAAATGTACCTGAGTATCCTTTTATTTTCTCTGTCCCGTCTCTCATGTACATTAAAAGCTTTGCAGTTTCCTTCTTTTTTTTTTTTTTTTTTTAAAAAAAAAAAAAAAAAAAAAAAACAAGCAAAAAAAAAAAGGGGGAACGGAGATATTCTTTTCTCTGTTGCTTCCTTCACACAGCACTAGTGTACTGCGAAAACATGGGAACGCAAGTCCCATACGCATGCATAGTGCTCCAGGATATCAAGGGAAAAGCGGAAGACCACTACAGTACCATTATACAAAGACATTATTTAAGAAAACAAGTCATTTTTTTCCTTCAATAAGGTCATTCTATAATAGCAATAACAGATGCCATGGTTATTGCTGTTATACAGTGATATAGGGCTTTGCCCTCATGATTAAACCTCACCAACTGTGGGTAAAATCTTTAGTATACCACACCCCTATTGTCTGTTATTGCTATATTTTTATCATGTAAACTAGTTATATACAGGCATTTCACCATCATTTATACCCATACCTGGTAATAAGCCCCACCTCATCAATTGAATGGTCTTCTTAAAACATTACAATTGTCATTAACTACTACACACTTCCCCAGGGATTCAGAAAGAACCTCAGTGCTTGCATTTTAAGGCCGTATTTTCACAGTACAGTACTATTGTATTCACAGACACATTAGTAACCATGAGGAAAAAAATCATTATCAGCTAATTTGCATGCCTCTGAATCGCTAACTATTGCATATGCAGATCAGCACTTTCCTGCGGTAGTTAACAGTGACAGCTGATGTATTGCGTTAACACAAGCACCGCCCCCATTCAATTTAAAGGAAAAACAATCCGCAATACAAACCCCATGCCCATCCTTGTGTTGTCAGAACATTTTCAATATCTCCTTTTTCTAGTCCTGATAAATCACGGATCATGAATGCCTGACCTTAGAGCATCACACTGCATATTCTTCACTAAATGTATGTAGCACAGAAGCTATTATACTAACAACTAAGTTTGTAAGAGGAATGTTTAAAGTTCATCCCCAATTTTGTGACGTCACAACATTAATTTTGGTGGTGTGTCTTTTTCTGGCACAGTGAGATTGAGAGCTATTGTCTTATGTTCCTTGCTGCTCTCCCTTATTGCTTACATACTGTTGCAGGCACTGAATAATGCAAGAGATTCTCAGCCCTTGCAGCACTAACTTAGTTAGAGCAGCAGGTTAATGCCATTTCCGGTGCCAAGGTTGCAGGCTTTAAAGCGCCCCCAGTCATCATGGTGTCTAGTGGTAGAGCAGAGGACTGTGGGAGGATACAGGTTTAGAATCCTTTTTAATACTGTTAAGACACTAGTTATAGTATCCCAGGTGTTTAGTGTTCCCCTGAGACCCATGCTTTGTGCAAGTGCCATTAAGGTTCAAGATGAAAGGATAATCCCTGGGGGCAAGTGTTCCTCCATAATACACATCACTGGAGTTATAGCTGGTGGCTCATGTCCACCCTACCCAATGTTGCAGGTGTTGCTCATTAGTGTAGTAGTGTGCTGAAGTATGACAGTCATCCCTAGCCAGACACACACACACACACAGCTCCCTCCCTACTCACTTACATTGGGGATAATGCACATACTTTCATCCCTATACACACAGGATTCAGCCATGCTAATTTACATGGCCAAGCACTTCTCTGAATCACTCATAGGTGTAAATGCCTTACCTCAAGCAGTTCCAGTGGCTGGACTGAAATTGGGGGCCACAGCCAGATTAACAACTGGTTCAGAAGACCCACTCAAGTAAGTCTGATTGCCTTGGCAAGACTATCAGAATCAGTAGACCTCAGCAGGCTTAGTTGTTACTAGAGTTTCAAAGAGAATTAATAGAGACAAGGGATCACCAATGATATTAAATTAATTTGGCTTCCAGTCATACTTAAGAGACAGGGTTACTGCATAAACATTATTTCCATTCTGTCTGGAAAACAGTCAAATCAGGAAATTGCTTTACAAAACTCAAACATCAGAATTTCGAAAGTTGCCTTCACAAGATATCACATTTTTTTTCAAGCATTGCTTCAGTGTGATGTATTTGTATCTGAGGGAGATGAAAAAAAAAAAAGACGCTTTACTTTCTGCAGTGATTAGCACAGATGCTCATTTGTCAAATAACACAGAGGTTGAAGTAGGCAGGAGAAAGGGTGTTACTTTTGTTAATTTATTTTCTGTAAGGAAACAAACTTATTAAACTTACTGACAAATCAAGGTGTACATTACTTCTAGTGGAAAGAATGCCTACCAGCAGGATTTAACTAAGTCAAGAGGGTCAAGTTATGTGGTAAATCATTTGAGGAAATCATGACAGCGTGATAAAACACATGCCCACATAGTTAAGTCTGTCACTACAACCAGTGATATCTTTGAATTTTTTAGTAGTGGTATTAACTTTTGTTGGTTTGGCAAGTGTAGCAAAATATCAAAGTAAGATAATGTGTTGTAGTTGGGTGGCCACCAGAACCAGGGGACTTTCAGCAACTGCAGGGTTCGCTGGCACCTAAAACCAGCCATGTCCTCTAGCCTGTTGAAGTTCCTTGCAAGTTGGGTTATGTTTAAAAAAGGCAAGAGACCAAGTCCACTTACCCAGTGAACAAACATTAAGTAAAGTTAAGCATGCATGTACGTGTTTACTACTTATTAAAAGTGTAGGTGTCAAATCTTTCGTATTTTTTTTTCTTTTTAATTTTCATGTGGTTATCTACTAGTGGTTAGCTGGCTAACTGCCAGGCTTGGAGGTTGAGCACACTAATGTAGTTGAATGAAATACATTCTAGAATGTGCCCTTGAACACATCTTTCAAAAAAAGAAAAAAAAATTCCTTGAAGGGATTAGCCCAACCATAGGATGTATTTATGATCCTCTCATAGAGCAACTGATACAAGATCTTTTATCAACCTAAAGTTAGTAAAGTTAAAATCCCCCACCCCTCACCCCAAGTGTATTTTCTTGTACATTAAACACTTCTTTCTTGTTTATTGAAGTACATTGTTTAATGTTATTCGTAGGTTCATAGGTGTGCACTAGGCTAATGGCCCTGGAGCTTTTACAAGTCTAGCCCATAGGATTACCCTGGCATCGTGCCACCCAACCTTAGTTCCCAGTGCATCTGTTGATTAAAGCCACTGGAGTGATCCCTGGGGTGAATTTTCTATTTCTCATCCACTCATCAATATTTCTTTTGAAGAGGGCCAGTAAGGTGCTCTGTTTGACATGTATGGGAAGTCTATTCCATAGCATGGGCAGTCTCTGGGTTATGAACCTGTCCCTCCAGCATGTTTTGTTGATTGTGGTAATGAGGTGGAGGTCTCTGGAGCATGTGGTGTGGAGGGATTGGGATTTCTGTAGATTTAGCATTTCTAACAGATGTGCGTCAGACATGGCTTTGTAAGTCAAGCAGAGATTCCCTCTAAGTAGGCGATATGAGACAGAGAATAGTTGGAGTTTTTTCAGTCTGTCCATGTAGGACAAGTGTTTAAGGCCTAGGATCCCCTTTGTGAGGTACTTTTGTGGCCTCTCCAGTTGTTGCAGGTGTTTAGTGAGGTACATGCCAAATGGGGCATTGTACTCAATGATTGGTCTAATGAGGGAAGAGTAGAGGGAGACAATGACCTCTTTCTTTTTGGATGCAAAACCCGTAGTAATGAGATGTGCCACATAGGACTTGTTATTGGACTGCTGTGTGTGTGTGTGTGTGTGTGTGTGTGTGTGTGTGTGTCTTTATATAAATTGCTCTTCTAATGTAAGATCCATTACCAGCTTTCTCCCACTAATTTTGACATATATTTTGTTACTGTGCAATACAGTTTCAGTACAACTTTATCTCTCAAATTGTTTTGGAGTATATTGTCTCCATTTTTATTCTTCTCTTATTTAAAACTGTTTGCATTGCCTTCCGAATGAATATTTGTGGCTTCATTTTTGTAACTTCTGTACATTTTCCCTGTCCATTGCTTTCAAGTGTATAATTTCAGTAGTCCTGTACATTTCCCTTGGAGGTCCATTTGGTCAAAGCCTATGTAAAGAACACAAAAAATACTCCTAACAACTGTAGTAGGACATTCTGTCTGTGTTGAAATGTGGAGAAATCGTCTTAATTTACCATTAAGAGATAAAACCACAAATCCAATGGCTGGTAAAGATAAACCAAGGATTTCAAAAAAGAAAAATCCAGTAAAAGCACAACCACAGAGATTTAATGTATGCAAAAGCTTTCGTTCAGGCAATTTTAAAGAACTTCTTCAGACAAATCACAATTAACTTAATACATCTTATGTACTAACTTCAATTATGTGACATCAAATGTACACCGCCCCCTTCCTCTTAAAAAACTCATCCTTTTAAATACTTACACATATAATTATACACCTTAATTTAAATTTCAAAGTACAATCTTAAAGCATATTAGAAACATCTAAATTATTAATTAAAGCCACAAAAATAATAAATCATCCATCCAAGACTTTTAGTTGCAAGATGCATCCTAACAAATTTACCATTAAGACCACTTGTTTAGCTACAAGATGCATGATATAAATAACTTTGGGTATAGCTGTCTCCAATATACCGTGTACTGACCTGAGGAGAAGTCAATTGCCTAGGTAGGGTATGAACATTTTTCTAAAGGTAATGGCACAGAGTGTACAATAAATATTTACAAGGATAGGCTTTAGTATTTTGGTAAAACCATCTTGGAATATGTAGGGGGAAAGAAAAGACTGAAAAAGCAAGTGACAGAGGAAAAGTCCTTTCGGCCCCAGAACTTGGACCAAAGCTCCAAAGGCAGTGGTGTTTCCATATTCATAAAGGATGCACACACCTCCAGACTGCTGGCCCAACATAACACATCAGAGATACTTCAGGTGCATCTAACATTGGGTAAGACACCGATTCAGGTTGTAGCCTGCTATAGGTCACCAACCATGTCCCAAGACTCGCACTCCACATTCCTAAGCACCTTGGAGAATATTAGGGGTCCAACCTAACACTCTTATACTGGGCGACTTCAACTATCCCTCCATTAACTGAGAAAACTACTCATGTACCAATACACTTGCCCAACGTTTCCTGGAATTCATTAATTCCAGTGCCCTGGACCAGCTCGTTCTTACCCCCACTAGAGGTAGCAACATCCTTGACCTGGTCATTACTAACATGGGCAACTGTTGCTCTACACCAATAGACACCTCCTCCCTGGTTAGATCCAACCACAAACTAATCACATTGGAAATCCACATCCATTCCCCGCCGCAAAGGTAACCACCATGAAAAACTAACTTTGGGCTCTTAAAACAGGTGGCTAACTTCACAGCACCCATGCAAATGGAGAATAGTTGCATGACCACCAAATCATACACCAATGCACTGTACAATCATGTACACAAATGCATGGGTCTCACCATACCCAATAGAACCAAGACACGCTCCTCCAAAAAAAGGAAGCCAATCTGGTGGTCCCCTGCCATAAACAAACTCTACAGCAGAAGGAGGAAACTGATAGGTGAAGTCCAAAGACTGGAAAAACTCCCTTATCAGCCTCAACAAAAAGTTGAAATCCCTCAGCAGATCCTCTAAAGCTAGCTACGAAAATAGAATTGCAGCAGATAGTAAAGACAACCACAAGGCATTCTATAGTTATGTAAAGAATCTCCATGGCAATACCCAGATTTGCTCTGAGCTACTGCACAATGGTACCTCCTATACCGAGCCAACAGATTTATTTATTTATTTATTTTATTTTACATTTGTTAACTGGGTAGTCCGACTGGATATGTGTCCATTTACAGCAGAGGCCCAGGGAGAAAAGCTCCGAATTAATATACACAAGTAGTGAAACTTATATTGTAGAAAAAGCTCTACAACAATTTACATTAATAATAAACATATTTTTGTACAAGTGACAAAGCAAATAACAGGTCAAAGGTACATTTCTTAGTAAGAAAGCAAAAGTTAAAATTAACCCAAAATAGGGGATTCACTTATTGCAGTGGGAGTTCCTGAGTTTGTAGCAGAGCATCCGGAGACTGCATCTGCATCATTTATGTGCAGTTTCAAAGAATGGTGTCTTATGTGATGCATGGGCATAACCAAGAATTTAACAGGTGTGCTTTGAGAGAGTTTTTGAACAGTGTAGTTGAAAGAGCTGAGGTCAGAGAGGTGGGAAGGTTATTACAGTTTCTGGCAATGTTGTGGGAGTTATTTGCTTTAGAGATACAGAGGAGAGATTTTTCTGAGGAGCGGAGGGGACGATTTGCTATGTACTGGGTTAGGAGTTTGTCTAGGGATGGGGGTTTTGTCAGGATGTTTTACAATATTGTAGGCAAGTATTAGTTGTTGATAGTTAAGTAGTTGGGGGAGTTCTAACCATTTAAGTTCTCGTAGTGCCTGACAGTGATGGGTTTTGGAAGTGCAGTTATTAGCAAATCTGGCAATTTTATTGTAGCAGGACTCGAGTTGTTCAAGGTCCTGTTTTCCAGTGCGGCTAAGGATAGGTGCAGCATACATGAGTGTAGAAAGTAGGTGTGCTTGGGCGAGTGTGATGCATGCCTGATCAGATAGGAATTGTTTGTGTCTGTATATGGTACCCATTTTCTTGTGGACGTTTTTGATTGTTTGGGATATATGGACATCAAATAGCAGTTTATTGTCAGTTGTTACTCCAAGTAGTTTAGTGTGGTTAGAGGGGGAGATGTTAGTACCATTTTTGGATGTGATTGTAAAAGGAGGTTGGGTGGTTTTAGTGTATTAGGAGCAAATATGAGTAATTTGGTCTTGTTGGGATTGAGGGTGAGTTGGATCTGGGTAATCCAACTTTCTGCTGAGGTAAAAGATTCCTGAGCAAGTTTTTGCAGGGTAGTAAGAGATGGTGCTGAGCAGATGAGAGTTGAGTCATCTGCATATTGCATAAGAATGGCATGTTGGGAGGACCTGTGGAGGTTGTTAGTAAATATCGTGAAGAGTAGTGGGCCTAATATTGAACCTTGTGGGACCCCTATAGTGGTTGGGAGTAGGGGAGATAGTTTGTTTTGCTATTGGACAGACTGTTGTCTGTTTGATAGCTTTTAAACCAGGCTATGGTGGATGGGGCAAAGGATAGAGAGGTCAGAGAGTCTAGAAGTATGGTGTGTAACACCATGTCAAATGCCTTAGATAGGTCTAAGAATATCGCTGAGACAAAGTTGTTATTTCTGTATAGGTTAACTGTGTTTGTAAAAGAGAGGAGAGTGGTAGTGGTGCTATGGTGTTGCCGGAAGCCGTGTTGTGTCGGAGAGAGGCGATCGTTAGTATTCAGGAATTGCATCACTTGGGAGTGAATACATCTTTCAAGTATTTGAGATAAGGGGGGTAAGATGGCTATGGGACGGTAATTAGAGAAATCATAAGAGTTTCCACCTTTATGAAGGGGGTAATGTATGATACTTTCCATAATTGTGGGGTGTAAGATTCCTGAATGGAGCAGTTAATAAGAATGGAAACGGGGTAAGATAATGAGTCAGCTGCTGTTTTTAAAAAAAATTGGCTGGTAGGTTGTCTGCAGCAAAAGTGGTAGGTTTAAGTTTTAGTAGCAGTTTTTAATTGTAGCAGTAGGGACAGGTGAGAGGGTAAAGGATGAGGTATTGTTGGGGGGATGGTTAGGTGTGTAGGAATGGTTATTGGAGAGTTGTGTAGATAGGGATAGGATGGTTTTAGTGAAATGATGGTTAAATTGGGAAGCAATGTCTCTAGAGTTGGTGGTGGTTGGAGTGGATGTTTTACTTGGTTTCAGTAGGGAGTTGATGGCATGTCAGAACTTTTGGGGGTATTTATTATGTTTGTTTTGGACATTAAGGAAATAGTTTTGTTTATCGAGTATAGTTTGTTTTTTTGCTTGGTTTCTTTCCATGACTTGTCTCTGGCTTTTAGTAGAGTTCTTGTGTCCCTGCTTAGCCATGGTGCATAGTTTGTTTTTACTTTGATTCTTCTAATGGGTGGTGTTGAGTTGAGGACATTGATTAAGGTGTTATTAAAGTAGTGTTCTGCTTGGTCTAAACTTAATGTTAGTTGTGGGTCCCATTTACAGTGTCTTAGGATATGGTTCAGATTATCTATATATTCAGTTTACTTTCATCTCTAACTTTTCTAAAGATTATATGTTTGGAAGGATTGGTGTGTTTGCGTTGTAGGAATGCGGGGAGGTGGTCACTTAGGCTGTCTGGTAGACATCCAGTGAGTTATTTTTCTTTTGGGCAGTTGACTAATGTCCAGTCAAGGATTGATTGCTTGTTGGATGTTTTGTCTAGTTTAGTTGGTTCCGGGATGAGCTGAGTAAAGCCAAAGAGATTTATATGATTTGTGGGGGTGTCGGAGTTGCAGGCTAACCAGTCTGTATTTAGATCACCTAAAAGAATAGTTTCCTGTGGTAGCTTATCAGAGGTCCATTGTAAGATCTCTTCTATGGTGGGAGAGTTATTGCCTGGTGGGATGTAGCAGCAGATAAAGTTGATTTTTTTTGGTATCATTAATGAATAGAGTTGAGATTAAAGTTTCAACATTTTGAAATGAAGAAATAGGGTTTTCAAGGGGTTTTATGTTGAGTGTATTTTTAAATAATATGGCGACTCCTCCTCCCTTTCTGCCTGTTCTATCATGCCTTAGTATGTTATGTCCTGGTGGGAGAATCTCTTTGTTCTGTATGTTGGGTTTTAACCAGGTTTCTGTAATGGCTACTATGTCTGGGGAGTAATGACTTATAAATACGTGTATATCAGGGAGTTTGCTAGTTATGCTTCTTGTATTGATGTTAATGATAAGTCGGTCTGATTTTTGACTAGGTGGGAGTAAGGTATTATTTGGCCCTGGGTTTGGGGGTATGTCTCCTGATATGAACAGTTTTTTTGCAATTAGTAATGTGTGTTTTATTGTATATGTTAGTTTTATGTAGTGTACATCTGATAGTTTATTGGTATAGGAGGTTGTTAACTGGACTTTATATATGTGTAACATTAGGCTGTCTGAATAGTGTAGCACTAATGGGGAAATATGTGTGTGTTGTAGTGTATATGTTTGTGCTGTGGTACCTAGTGTTTTGTACAGGTGTGCTAGGGTGAGTTGATGTGAGATTTTTAGCATTGTGAGGGTGAGCAGGAGATAACTTAAAAAGATTGTCATTGTGTTTCAGTTATGGATAAAAGTATGGTGAGGTAGAGGGAGGGAAAAGATGGTTTGAAAGCATGTGACAGTTGAAAGTAGGAGGTGACTTTTAGTTGCTAGGGGTGTGGGAGTTTGTGTGAGTGTGTGGCTGAAGTGTGATAAGCTGATTTGGTTTTAGGTGTGGTTTATTGGGTTTAAATGTAGAGGTGCTGGGGCGGGTGAGATTTGGGGGCAGGGTAGGGGAGCGGAGTGAGCCCGCAGGGCGAACGAGAGCCACAGAGTGGGTAGTCTAGCTAAAAGTAATCAGTTATACAGTGAGACTGTGCACTAACAAGGCTTTGAGTAGGTACATAACTTTCTGTGAACAACTATGTCTAATTAATGCAAGAGGTGACCTACTACTACCAGTTTTCAGAGGAAAATGATAATAACTATAGAAGGCAACGTTCTGCGCTCAGTACTATGGAGGGAGTTTTAATTGTAGTAGGTCAGCTTTCTACAGCTATGTCTTTCTGCCTTTCTGTATGGTTGTTCCTTCTTGTTACTTTTATGGGGGGGGGGGGTACTTGGTTATTGTGCTTGAACTAGGATTGCTGGAATTGGTTTATACAACAGAGTTGGTGAAGTTGAGCTTAGTAAGTAAAAATACCGAGTTCTTATGTCCTATGTTCTGCTGCCATCTAGTGGTAAAAATGGAGAACTACAATAACTCACTAACTAGTTAAGGAGGGCAAGATAATAATGGGATGGACGGCCTCTGGGTAGGTCCGTGGGTGTGCTGGCCCTTACAATTAGTTTTTTAGAGAAAGCACTCAATGTTGATAATTTATACTACAGAAACTGTAGGCAGTAACCTACACTGTGAAGCTGATGGAAGGCTTGTCTAGGTAGTCCAAGTTTAGGTTTTATAGGTTCATAGGTAGGTACTATGCTATCTGCCCAAGGGCATTTATAAGCCTAGCCAGAGTGTGTCGGCTTTCGCCGCCCCATTGATTAATTAACTGAGCCTCTGTCAAGCAGAGCCAATGAAGTGATCCCAGGGATGTACTTTGTTACCCATCCACTCGTCAAGGCTTTTCTTGAAGAGTGTGAGGGGCTCTGCCTAATGTAGTTAGGAATTTTGTTCCAAAGCATGGGGAGTCTCTGTGACAGGAATCTATCCCTCCAGCATGTTCTATTTATTGTTGTGGTGAGGTTTAGCTCACTAGAGCGCGTGGCTCGCAGTGACTTGGATTTCTTTAGGTGGAGCATGTCCATCAATTCTGAGTTGGACATGGCTTTGTAAGTCAGGCGATATGCCACTGAGTACAGCCGGAGTTATCTCAGTCGGGCTGCATAGGACATATGTTTGAGGCCAGTAATCCTCTTGGTGAGGTGCTTTTGTGGTCTTTCAAGCTGTTGGAAGTGTTTTGTGAGGTACATCCCAAATGGGGCATTTTCAGTTGGGTATTCTTTTGGGTTCTGTTGGGTACTCCTTTAGGTTGTTAGATTGCATGTGGGAAGACAGCCCATGTCTCAGCACAAGGTTACCAGGTTCACTGCTTCTGTCTTGCACAATTCTGCTTAGAATTCAGCTGAATACATCCTTCCCATCCTAACTCCCTGAGCAGCCATCCTTATAGTGAAAACTTTTTAAAATAAAGTTATATACTTTTAATTACAAAACAAAACTAAACAACCCTCCACACACATCATATTGATGCTAGCCCTCACTATAGTCAGCTCAACAGCTTTGTGTCTACAATTTGAATGCTGCAAGGTCATGGAAATCTTGCCAATATACTGGCTGACAGATTCAGTGCCAACTTTACCCACCTCCCAATAGACCAATCACAATACCAGTAGATTGCCAGGCACCCAGGATTACTGCTGCACAGATTAAAACAGCACTGTCCAAGGCAAAAAATAAAGATTCTGTGGGACCTGACAATATCCCTGGCTGTGTTCTACAGAGTGAACTGGCACCTCACCTGTGTGCCCTGTTCAATCACAGCCTCACCTCAGGCTTTGTCCCTAACGAATGTTGCACTGCTACAGTCATCCCTCTCCACAAAGGAGAAGCTACTACAGACCCTGGGAACTGTTGCCCCATTAGCCTGATGAGTCTGATGTGCAAAGCTATGGAACGCATCATCATGGACCTAATAAACAAGGATATAGGGAATCTCCAAACTCTGGATTCCACACAGTTTGGTTTTGTTAAGGGTAGATCATGCCTGCTCAACTTGGTCGACTTCTTTGAGTCAGCCACCAGAGCTGTGGATGAAGGCAAAGTGGTTTATACAGCCTACCTTGATCTGGCCAAGGCCTTTGATACCATTCCCCACTTACGAATCATAGAAAAACTCACTAAGCTAGGCATCAAGCCCTATATCACCAGGTGGGTTGCAAACTGGCTCACAGATAGAACCCACAGTGTAAAAGTAGCTGACTCCAAGTCAAACTGCTGACCAGTCATGAGTGGAGTCCCACAGGGTTCGGTCCTGGGTCCTCTCCTGTTTAGTATCTACTTCTGTGAAGTCCAGGCCAACACAAAGGGACTCTGGCTGACAAAGTTCGCAGACGATTGCAAGTTGGGAACTATTATTAACTCCCAAAGTGATGTTGACATCCTACAGAAAGGTCTCACTGAGACTAATGACTGGTGTCAGAATCATGGCCTTAAGCTCAGTACCAAACAATGTGTTGCCACCCCCTTTGGGCAAAGCCCGGTTCCCATGAATTGCCACATCGATGGTAGTCCACTAAACACAGAAGGCATTATGAGAGATCTGGGAACACAGGTTGACAGCAACCTCTCTTTTGACCATCACATTGCCACTGTGGTCAGAAAGTCCTTCCGTATGCCACATCTCATTACTAAGGGATGTTCTTTGTTTCACTGTTGCAGTCATCACACTTGGGTTATCTGCCTGCAGGTAACCCTCAGTTGGCCTGAATACCAGAGTCTTGGGATTTCTGTGTCTGATGCTGTCACTTCTTCCATGACATCAGGTCATTGGGTATAAAACATGCAGCCAATGCCATTATATCAGTTTTTCTTACTGAGCGGAACCTGAAGCAGAAGCAGTTTGCAAGTGCCGGTCAGCCGCCTCCTGAAATTTTCATTTTTTGAGTTTCAGACCTGAAGTCTTCTAAAAGATAAGTACCCCGTTGGGGATCCTTTTTTCTTGCTCTAACTGATGTCAGAAAAAAATGAATAATCATCTTGCCTGTAGAAAGCAAATACTTCACAGAGATTTTCATTCTTACTGCATCACCTGTTTAGGTCCAGACCACAATGTTCCTCGCTGTCGGTTTTGTGCCCTGTTCAATGCCTGAACTATTCATCATTGGGTTATTTTTGTCACTAAATTCTTTCACTCTTGTTCTCCATATTCTGAAATGGCTTCAATAAGCCATCCGACTACTGATCTTCCAAAAAAAGCGTAAGGATAAAGACAGAGACAGACAGCATAGGTCCAAAACTGCTGACGATGCTTCCGCTAAGCTAGTCGCCAGTTCGCCGGTACTCAGTGAGGCACTTTTGCAGCCCCTGATACCCACTTCTATAGATTTGCAGGCCTCTACTGAGACCCATTTGGAGTCTGGTATGCAGCAAGATGCTTCTTCGACTATGGAACCTGCGGATGACTCTACCTTAGATGGGTCCAGAGCCGCTGTGCAGGCACCAGCTTCTGAGAGTGTATTCAGGCCTTCCGATGTTCATATTAAACTGACTACTTTGTTTCAAACCAAAAATACCAAATTTCTCAGGCCTAGAGTTCGCACTATGCCTAGGAAACAGACAACCAAAGCACATTCTCAGGCCCCCATGCCACAGAAACAAATACTTAGAATGGCTGAAGACCTTATTACTTTAATTAGGGGAAGCCAGCCATCCCTCTCCAAAAGACCAAGAACTGATTTTCCTTCTGATTCTTCAGATCATGAGTCCGATGACTCTGATCTTTCCGATTACCAGACATACCTTTATCTACCTATGAGGATTCTGATGCAGAGAATTCCATTCCCTCTGCTTCCTCACCAGAGGATTTTTCTTTCAGTGAAACCCTGCATACTCTCACAGCATTTCCTCTAAGAGTGCCAGGACTACCCACAGTCCAAAAAGATACTCGGGAATTTTTAAACTTGTCTCAGCACAGGCCTCTAGCTATCCTTCCTGTTCTGGAGATTGTAGATGATGTCTTCATGGAATCCAGTCTTACCCCTGATACTTTGCCACCAGCTCCCAGGAAACCTGACAGGTACTACGGAGTACCTATCACAAATTCCTATTTTAAGAATACTACTGCAGAGCCAGACACCATTTCCCAGGGACCTAAAGGCATTAAGGCTACTACAGCCAGAAACCCTACCCCTTTGGACAGGGATTCTAGGACTTTAGACAGATGGGGTAAGAAGGTATGTACCTCTGCTACTCTTGCCATCGGGGCTTTAAATTGCCAGTTTCACATGTTAAAGTATCAGCAACATATCATGGAACTAATTAAACAGAAAATTATGTTGTTTCCTGATTGTGCAGAACATAAAGATGTACAAGAGTTAATGCATTCTGCTAACCAAGTTGGAAAACATACTTTGCAATGTGGTGTTGATGCCTTAGAAGCATCTTGCAGGGCTGCTGTCACTGGGCCTGTTCTTAGAAGGCATGCTTGGCTTAAGGAACAAATCTTGCCAGACCATGTCAAAGCAAAATTACTAGATGCTGCATTAAACCATGAATGTCTGTTTGGCACTAAAGCAGAAGTCATCCTCCAAAAAGATGGAGGAAAAAGCTAAATCTATGCAAACTGTCAAAGATTTCCTACAGGTACAGCCACCTAGATTCAGTAGGCATTGGCCTTCTAAAAATAGTTTTTTTCCAGTCCCTCCCCAGACCTTCTCAGTCCAAACCAAGGGGCAGCAGACCACCAAGACTACAGTCTCAGGGTATACACAGATCTAAACAATGGAGTGCTCCCACCTCAAAAACCGGGAGTAGTTAAAGCGACCATCCTATGGAAAAAGTTCACAATGACTTGTCCTTCATCCTTGCAAGGCTTGCCCAAGTACTTGCACCCTTTGGAGGAAAGCTAGCCCTGCACGCAAAAAACTGGGAGTGCATTACTCAGGACAGATGGGTCTTGAACATTGTATCCCAAGGATACAGATTCTACTTCCACTCACTGCCAACCCCAAGCGGATGGCCAGACCTCCCCCCAAACCAGTGGGCAGAGGCCCAAAAGCAAGTACTTTCTCTTCTCAGTATCAAGGCTATTCAACCTGTCCCAGCAGAGCAAAGGCGACAAGGTTTTTACTCCAGACCATTTCTGGTGCCCAGAAAAGAAAACTCTTGGCGCCCTGTCTTGATCTGTCTATTCTCAACAACTTCCTGGTGGTTCCAAGATTCAAAATGCTCACTCTCCAACAGCTGCTTCCTGTGCTAGCCAAGGACTCCTGGCTAGCCACCCTAGACTTAAAGGAAGCTTATCTGCACATCCCCATAATGGAATCTTGCAGGAAATATCTATGTTTCAGAGCAGGCTCTATGCAGTATCAGTTCTCTGCACTTCCCTTTGGCTTCTCTACTGCGCCCAGGGTATTCAAAAAATGCCTAGCTCCAGCCATTGCATATTGCAAGCAAAGAAAAATTCAAATTTACCCATGCTTGGACGATTGTCTGATTCAGGCAGACAGTCAGGAATTGTTACTTCAGCACCTGACATTTGTAAAGAGACTTCTGACTTCACTGGGGTTTACCATCAACCAAAAGAAATCACATCTGGTACCCAGCCAAAGGATTGTATTCTTGGGAGCAAGCTTGAGCACAACTTCCCAGATGGCATTCCTCACTCCAGAAAAACAGATTTATTTGACAAACTACTTCAATCTACTGGCCACCCAAACCCAGCTATCTGCTAGAAAAATACTGCAAGCCATAGGGTTCATGGCCTGTTGCATTCTACTAATTCCATATGCAAGACTGCATATGAGGAAACTTCAGTGGTACTTAAAAAGTATCTGGTGTCAACATTCTCAGGACCTGGAAACAATAATTCCTATCATTCCTTGCCTAAGGACAAAGTTCCTTTGGTGGGCAGAGGCCTGCTACCACAACAAGGGACTCCCTTTCACTCAAACCCCCGCCGCACAAACCCTAACAGATGCATCAGACTATGCATGGAGGGCTCACATGACAGAAAAATGCATTCAAGGCAAATGGAGCCCAAAACAAACGGACATGCATAGCAATCAAAAAGAAATGTTAGCTGTACAAAATGCACTGATAGCCTTCAAATTCCTTATTCTTCCAGGGCAACTATTGATAAAGACAGACAACACGACAGTTGTGTGTTACATAAACAAGCAGGGGGGAACCCATTCCTACCCACTCTGCAGGTTAGCCATGGCTCTGTGGAACACAGCCTTGAGCAATCAAGTGCACCTGCAAGCTCAATTCCTGCTAAGCAAACCAAATTCACTGGCAGATGACTTAAGCAGAAATCCAATGGACCCACATGAGTGGAAACTGGAACCCAAATCATTCAAGCTTCTGATCCACAAGGTAGACCTCTTTGCTTCCCCACAGAACTATCAATTGAGCAAATATTGCACCAGAACTCCCCACAGCCAATCATGGAAAGTGGATACCCTGTCCTTTACACGGGAAAACCTCTCAATCTATGCCTTTCCCCCTCTGCCCCTCTTTTCAAAGGTTCTACTAAAGATCAGACAGGGCAAGTTAAGGGCAATCCTGATTGCACCAGACTGGCCATGCCAGCACTGGTACCCACTTTTGCTCAGTCTGACAGTAGTGCCACCATGGCATCTGCCTCAGACCCCTTCCCTGCTGTCCCAACAGGAGGGCCAGATTTTGCATCCTCCGCTGCAAACTCTGAACCTAGCAGCCTGGCTTATCATCTGAACACATCACCAGCACCCCTCAGTAAACAGGTGCTGGATGTCATCCTTGAGGCAAGGAGGCCTAGTACTAGGAAATCCTATTCAGAAAAGTGGAAAATATACCGTTCTTGGTGCCAGTCCCAGGGAATGGACACAACCATGCCCAACTTACCTCAAATACTAAATTACCCAGCAGAACTGCTCCACAAAGGCCTGTCCTTCTCTTCAGTTAAGAGTCATGCCTCTGCCATCTCAGCTCATTACAATACTGAGCCACCCTTCTTCTCTCACCCTCTGGTCAAATGGTTCCTGAGAGGAGCCAAAAATGTAAGACCCCCCCCGGAGAGCTCCCACTCCAGCCTGAGACCTTAACTTTGTACTGGAGAAGCTCACGCTTCCCTCCCTTTGAACCTGCAACTACAGCAGAGTAAAAATTCCTCTCTTGGAAAACAGCCTTACTTCTAGCCATCACTTCAGCAAGAAGAGCGTCTGAATTGCAGGCTCTTATTGCCGTGGAACCCTTCATTATCTTCCATGCGGACAGGGTTTCCCTCAGGACTAACCCCTCATTTATGCCCAAGGTGGTATCTAGTGTGGCTTTAAACCAATCCATTCATTTGCCAACCTTTTTCCCTAATCCTCAGAATAAAGGGGAAAGGATCCTGCACTCCTTGGATATGCACAGGCAGCTTAGGTTCTACCTGGACAGGACTAAACTTTTCAGAAAATCTGACCAGCTGCTAGTCAGCTTTGCTACAGGGGCAGAGGGCAAGGTCATTTCAAAGCAAACCATTTTGAAATGGATAGCAAACTTCTTCCATTTCTGCTACAAACTTCATGGAAAACCTACCCCACAGAGGATCAGAACTCATTCCACTAGGGCTACCTCAACCTCTACAGCATTTCTCAGGGGAGTCCCTACCAGGGACATCCTGGAAGCTGCAACCTGGAGTTCTGTACACACCTTCACTAAGCATTACCACTTACCTATCTTTTCTAAATCCAGAGCTGGATTTACCACAGTAGTCTTACAAGGCCTGCTAGCCAGCCCTAATGCTTCTTGACTGCCTCCACCCTTCTTCAGCTTTGGGAATCAACCCAAATATGATGACTGCAACAGTGAAACATGAAGAACATGGTACAGTTGTGTACACTTACCATAAATGTAGATGTTCGAGTGTATTCACTGTTGCAGTCCTGGTTACCCTCCCTCCAGCCCCCTGACTTATCTATACTTTCTACCTATCCTTTTTTTGTTTTTTGTTTTTTTTGGGCCATATCTTATAACAATGGTATTTACTTTTTACTGGGGGTGTTCCACACAATGTAATTGCTTCCTATTTTGGGGGCTGCTGACATCTGGGGCAAGAAAAACTGATGTAATGGCATCGGCTGCATGTTTTATACCCCCTGACGTCATGGAAGAAGCGACACCATCTGACGAAGAAATCCCAAGACTCTGGTATTCGGGCTGACTGAGGGCTACCTGCAGGCAGATAACCCAAGTGTGATGACTGCAACAGTGAATACACTCTAACATCTACATTTATGGTAAGTGTGCACAACTGTACTTTTTGCATCCAGGAAGAAAGAGGTCATTGTCTCCCTCTGCCCTTCCCTCATAAGGCCAATCATTGTGTACAATGCCCCATTTGGCATGCACCTCACTTGACACCTGCAACAACTGGAGAGGCTTGAAAAGTACCTCACAAAGAGAATCCTAGGCCTTAAACATTTGTCCTATATGGAGAGACTCAAAAAATCTCCAACTATTCTCCGTCTCATATCGCCTACTTAGAGGCGATCTCTGCTTGACTTACAAATCCATGTCTGACCCAGCTCCGTTAGAAATGCTGCATCTAAAGAAATCCTAATCCCTCTGCACTACATGCTCCAGAGACCTTAATCTCATTACCACAAGCAACAGAACATGCTGGAGGAACAGGTTCATAACCCAGAGACTGTCCATGCTGTGGAATAGACTTCCCATACACGTCAAACAGAGCACCTCACTGGGCCCTCTTCAAGAGAAATCTTGATGAGTGCATGGGAAATAGAAAATTCACCCCAGGGATCACTCCAGTGGCTCTACTTGACAGAGGCACTGGGAACTCAGGTCGGATGGCACGATGCCAGGGTAATCCTATGGGCTAGGGTTGTAAAGACTTCAGGGCCATTAGCCTAGAACACACCTATGAACCTAAAAGCAAGTTATTTACTAATCGGTTAAGGGAGGAATGAAACGAGATGCAAGCTGTTGAAAACGAAAATGGCCAGCAAAAGTCAAAATTCAATGTAATCTCGCAATATCAAACTAAAAGGTTAGTCGAGACAAAAAATAAAAACACATTAGATGGAGACTTGAGATTCCTTAATTATATTACCTCACATTTACTGTTTAAAATTCATCCCTGATTATTTCTTTGTTACATTAATTTTGGTGGTGTCTAGTTTTCTTGTACAGTACAGTCTGAAGAAGTCTCTTGGTGTGATTTATTGGAGACGAAAGTGCTTACTTGAGGTTATTGGTACTTTGGAATAAAGTGTTGGTTGTCCAGCAGACTCTGCAATTGTTTTCTATTCCTTGTACAGTGAGATTGAGAGCTATTGTCTTATGTTCACTGTCTCTCTCCTAACTTACAGGATAATTACTGAGCTATGCATTTAGTTTTATTTTATTCAACTTGTGTATCTGGCCTTATCTCTCATAGAAATAATAACTGAATAGTGTTACGTACAAGGTATTTTAAGACCACTTTTTCTCCTCATTTGAGGAGAACTTCTCTGGTGTTCATAGTACAACATGGGCAAGCAATGAGTTTTGACATAGCAGTGCTGTCAGTGTTTTGTTTCTAATAGTCGATGTTAAATGAACACCTAAAGTAGATGAAGTTGCTTAAAGATGTGAATAAAAGTTATTTTATTAAATGTGTGCCATATATAGAATGTATTAGCATTTGTTTAAACAAATCTAGACTATTAATTTGTTCTACAGACATAAAAATATTAATGAAAAAAAATCACAGTAACACTTTCTATTGTATACATGTATTGTACATGCCACTTTCCATTATAACTTTTTTTTTTATTCTTGAGCATTAATATCTTCCTTCACAGTGCAGAGCCTGCGTTCACTACATCTGACCCAGATTGTGCAAGAGTTCTGTCAGAAGATCCAACTCCCTAAAGTTTTCACTGAGAATTTTGTCATTGTACAGTAGCTTGTGGTAACTAACTATATCCAACCCAGATACTGCAGGAGCTCTGCCATTAAGACCCAATTCCCAAATGTTTTCACTGAGAATTTTGCCATTGTACGGTGTAACCAAACTTAACATGAAGAAGCTTGCTGTGTATGAACTTCAACTTGTCAAATACATGCTTGCCCTGTGCTGGATAGCGGTTGTAAACCCCCCCCCCCAAAGGAGTAGCCCTTGCACTCCAAGTACCACTTAAGTTGGCCACTGTCCATTCTGTTGACCAGCAGATTTTACTGTATTTGCCAGATACTCCGTTTCGCTGTCTGCCGGGGTTCTGCATTCAGAAAGTGAAAGAAAACCTGTTCTACTTTGCACCTCTTTGTTAATTGCTTTGTACAGACTATGAACTGATTACTCTGTTATAGTATGACCGGAGGGTCACTGTAGTAGAATGTATTGCTAAATATCCCTTCAGTGTTGTCTCCTCTTCCATTCAGTTACCATCTTCCTTCACACTGCAGCTGTGTGTCATATGTTATTATATCTTCATTCATTTCCAGACTGTGTAAAACAATGAAACCTTTGTAGTGTGCTATATTTGTGTCAATTTCATTCACATTGGAAAAACTTTATGTATGGTGAGCCTCTGCCCTTTAACAAGTATTTATATCATGTCAGTTGCTGATGTTCTGGTATACAACACACACGAAGTAATGGATAAACCCATGAATGTTTAGTACATAATGGTTCTGTATTGTACTTAGTGTAATGCTATGTTATGGTAATTTGCTCTATGTATGTGGTATTACTGTCATTCTCTCAGTATACATCCTTCATGACCTACTTTGAGGTTTACATTCATAACATTTCTTGCCATCTCTCTACTCTTACAATTTCCCCCATATTTGGTTGCTCTGATTCACTGTGGTCCTTTCTTCATCTGCTTTTAAAGTGTTAACTTTATTGCTGAAGTATAATATGATGGTTTAGTAGTTTTTGTCTTCTTTCCTTTCAGAGCTTGTGGTTACTACATTCGGCCCTTATACTGTAAGAGCTCTGCCACAAGACCCATCTCCCAAAAGTTTTCACACTGAGAATTTTGTTGTTGTACAGTGTATGCAAATTTAAAATGAAGAACCTTGCTGTGTATTAACTTCAACTTGTCACATACATGCCTGCTGTGTGCTGGAAAGTGGTTGTAAAATACAACATCCAAAGGAGTAGCCTTTTCATTAAGATGGCCACTGTCCTTTCTCTTGACCAGTAGATAACACTGTATATGCCAGTTACATTGTCTGTCAGGTTTCAGTATTCAGTAAATAAAAAAAAATCTGTTCTACTTTCAGCCTCTTTCTTAATTGCTTTTTACCAGCTATTCTACATTGTATCATATTTTTCCTAAATAAACCCTCACTTCCTATTTTAACTACATCCTTGTACTCTAGCCTTTTAAAATCTTCTATTCATTACATTCCAGAGGAGATATCAGGACAACCTAATTCTCTTCTTTCATACAATATTCTTCTCCTACCTACGCATTACCTGCTTTGCGACTCCACCACCACTAAATATCATACGTCCCTGCAACTTTGTTTCCTACTACCTGCCATCAGTAAAATACAGAGCCTTTTACTTAATCATGCTACTCCTCAGCTTATCCTCTGTTCTTTTACTCCTCCTGGGTCATCTCACATCCTGTCATGACTGTTAAAGATCTCCATTTTTCCAGCTCAGATCCAACTACTTATCCATACTTCCTCCCTGCACTCTCCAGGCATTGCACCAAACGTATTTAATGACAAACTCATATTTTCTCCAAATATAGACTGATTAACTCTATTTCAAAATAATCTCCAAAAAACAAGCGACAGTAATTCCGCGGTATACTAAAATCCTTTTAAGAGGAAACATTCACCCTAATCCTAACCCAGCCTATCACAAGTATCAAGACAGTTCTGTTCCATAAGCCAACCCCATAATGGTCAACCCTCAACCCTGGCAAACTAACTTTTCCTGCCATAAATGTTAGAAGCATAAGAAATAAAATTGCTGAACTACATGTCTAGATTACCCAAAATGCGCTTAATGTTCTCATTGTAACAAACTTGGCTTAAACCCAGCATAAACAACTCCATAATTACACCTTCCAGCTATATCGTCCACAATGACCACAAAGAGGAAAGTTGGTGGTGTTGCTTTAATATTTCCCAACCACCACATTTCCCCTCACAACAAACAAATACCAAAATTCAACTGAGCACAGCTTCTTATTACTTTCCTGAAAATAAACAATTATAAACACACAAGTATTACTGTCCTTTACATCCTTCCTAGCAGTAATACAGCTATACTGGAACTATCCGACATTGGCTATACAAAAACAGTTCCACAAGAAAAATCTACTAGGTGATGTGAATGTCAGGTGGTCGGTCAAAGTCTCTCTCTCCTACATCTAGAAAGAACTTGTATGGTTTCACACAGCTAATTAATAGCCCACACATTAAAGACTTTAAATTCCCTATTAGGCTGGATGTCATCATCAGACCCTAGCAAATACATTACCTACAGGTACAATGTCTGTCTCAATGATCATCTCCCGATATGTTCAACCAGACATCTCACACATCCACTTAAATGGCATGTTTATAAAACAAAAAACCTTTCCTAGTTTAACCCAGAAATGTTCTTTACTACCCTATCTGCTATTAACTGGAACTTCCTAAAAATCTTCCCCTTAGATGATGCTGTAAATGACTTCAGTGCAACTTTCCTGAATATCCTAAATAGCCTTGCACATCCTATAGGGAAGGGACTAAAAACAAATACAATTTGGTTATGCAAAAAGAGTAGTATATTAATGCAGGTTAGAGAAAAGGCGTGGAAAGAATACAAAATGCCACAATATCTTGAAAACTTCCGAATGCTTTGCAATTGTACTAAAAAAAATGAAGTCAAAAAGTATACTACAACAGCTTTCAGAACAATAGTAAACACAACCCTAAAAAATTCTGGTCAGCCATTAAGAAATCTTCCATCCCATTCCAAAAATTAACACTAACGCCTCTCTCAATAACTCATCACTCAAAGTTCAGCTCAACACTCATCTCATAGATAGTATAACATCTCTAATCAAGGATTCCCCAACACCTAATACCAACAGCCACATATCACCACATCCACTTTTACCTTCAAACCGGAGTCCCCATTCTGTATAAAACTACTCCAATTCAAACCAAGCTGTACTAAAGCTGATGACCTTCCAAGTGAATACTTACAATAGCAGCCAGCAGCATTGCCTGTCCTGTTTCAGTCCTTATAAATACGTCCGTCCAGGAATCCCACACTCCTTCTGTCTGAAAAATGTCACACACTATCTCTCTCCACAAGGAAGGAAATCCAGATATTACTAACTTTAGATATATAGCAGTCTTATCTCCCTTATTCAAAATACTTGAAAATGTATTCAAAAACTATTTATTGCACTGCCTATCCCACCACACAACATGGCTTCAGTCCTTCCCATAGTACTAACACTCCACTTTGAAACCAATATAAATACTGTCATAATAGCAAGCTAGTCTTCTCATTCTGGACTTGTATAAAGCCTTCAACAGTTTGTCACAGAAAACTTCTTCTTCAAATGTCATCATGTGGCCTCTGTCTGCCCACCCTTCTATGATTCAAAAGCTACCTGTCCAATAGGTATAAGTCATTAAAATGGCACTTCCCCTCTCTCTATACCTCCCTGTCACCAACAGTGTATCACAAGGCCTCACCAACACCCTCCAGACATTCATACTACAAGCATCCCTAA
The DNA here is from genome assembly GCF_019279795.1 of Protopterus annectens. NCBI lineage: Eukaryota > Metazoa > Chordata > Ceratodontiformes > Protopteridae > Protopterus > Protopterus annectens. The sequence goes on from NC_056739.1 coordinate 313,731,705, forward strand.
TACCATATGCAGATGACTCCACACTCATGTGTACATCAGACAACATGGCAAACCTCCAAAAAATTACTCTGGAAGCTTCAGCAGCCATTAACACACAGTTTTGTAACTCACAACTCATGCACAACCCTAAAAAAAAACTATACCTTTTCCCCACAAAATCCCTCTCTTATGAAAAAAAAAAATTAAAGTCCTCTGTCTGTCGGTAATACAACCATTGAAGTCAGTTCTCATAGCAAATTATTAGGGATAATGTCGGATGATGATCTTAAATTCAACCTATACAAAGTTGCATAAGAAAAACTTGGGATGCTTTATAGAGTGAAAAACACTCTCACCAGCAGAACTAAAACTACACTTGCCACTATTCATCTCCTACAACATCAACTAACATACACAACTTCTTAGCACCTATAGAATTATCCATCATCCATCTGCTTGTCCATCACTAAATACCATTCTACACAACTATGGTCCCAGTTGGTCATTATGATCCAATGACCAAAAACTCCTGTTTGCCCTCAAATCTATAAAATCTGCTAGGCACTGTCTGCATTTGTATCATGTTGCTAAGGCCACACTTTCTATATTTGTACCATGCTGCTAAGGCCTGGTGCACCTTTCCTATATGCATCAGGTCAATACCCTTCATCTCATCCCTCAAAATCTTTATGAAAGACTTCCTAGGCAAAATCTGTCTCAGTTCCTCACTCACTTCCTTACTTCTATCAATTTCTCTCTAAATATACTATAAGCCTGCTTTTCCTGTCACTTCATATTGCAGCTCCTGTTTGCATTATACTAACTTACCTTTAATTTCTATATAAGCTAGCTAAAATTGCTCTAAATATGAACTTGTATCTGTTAGCAAATTTTCGTATTTTGTCTTATTTGGTATAATTATTTGAAATGTAGAGGTTTTGATTATTTTTGAAGATTGCAAAATTATTAATTATTGTCCTTAAAATGTTTTGTAATACTTCAGAGCTTTTGTTCCCAGGCCTCTGCTGAAAATGGGCGCCTCCCCAGTCGGACTTTCTCAGCAATTAATGCCAGTAAATAAATTAGTAAATTAGAGCATAGTCATACACATCTCAATTCCTACCAACCTACTTCAGTAATTTGAGTTCTGTTTTCTATATATTGTTCCCAGATATACCATTTACTCTATTAAAAATTAATGACTTTCAATGATCTTATATTTAGGTCTTATTTCCTGTTAAGTACCTCATTTGCAACTGGTTTAATCTTCGATGTCTACTTTAATGTTAGCAGACAAAAAGAGTTGCATGAAACTTAATAAGGCCGTATTGTTTTGGCAGTTCTAGACCTAGACACAAGCTCAGTAGCATCATCTACTTTAATGCAGTGTACTCCCTAACAATTTTATCAGGACATCTTCTACAAGAGTCCTTCAACTCATTTAACTCCACATATTCCTAGAAAAGGTGTTCCAGTTTCATCACTCATTTCCTTTACAACTACAACATATATGTTCTCCACTTAAAGGAGAATCCTTTGAATTCTGCTTGAAGACGTGTGTAAAGGTACCTTTGTAAACATGTCTTTGCAAATTATCTTTTGGACTTCATAGCCCGCATTAAAGACCCTATAAATGGCCCCCCCATTGCTCTTTTCTAATCAATCAATCCAATCTTCCCTCCAAATCTTTTTAAGTCTCCTTTGAATTTTTATAGTTATCTAATGTTTTATATGACTTTCATTTCTTCATAGCATCTTCTTTTCCTAATACCACAAACAACCGTACCTAGAACTGGTCATTCACTCAGTACTCCACTCCCTCCTCCCAATAATTTTCCTTCCACCAACAGTCACCAATATAGGATGCATTTTCTGACCTGCACGTCAAATTGCATGGCTTCTTCAACATTGTTTTTACTTTTCCTTTCCAATATGTATACTCTTGGTAGGATAGCTCCTTTTTTTTTTTTTTTTTTTTTGTTTCCTCCAGGTAGTTCTTGACTACTTACCTGTTTTCTGTACCCTTAGTAATATGTATTCCCAACAGCAAAATATCCTTTCTTCACTCACTGGTTTAATTTTTATGATTTTGTCAGTCACTTTGTGTGATCTGTATATAGTTATTTATATGTTCATTAAAGTCTTGTGTCTAAAACCCTATCCTCTCTGCATTCCTCATACTTCATTGTGCACCACCATTTTCTATTTTGATCTGTAGCCGTCTGTTTGTGCCGTATGTCTCTGCTGTGTAGCTTTAAAACATCCCTTCAATTCAGATGGCCCTAAACCAAAGTATCAGCTTGTCCTACTTTTTCCCTTTTCAAATAAATTTCTTCAGCTGTCATCATCCAGGTTTCCTATGACCTAAACATTTTAACTGCCTCTTTGTTGATAGGCATATCCTTGGCCACTATTTTTCGCTTGCTTATTTCATTACTATTTTTCTGTTTGGTATTTTCTCACATATTCTTAGCTGGACAACAGTCTCCTTTTTAGTCCATATGCCTAAATATGTCACCTTTTCAAATCCCTATAACTATGGGTAATGTTGGACTAATTAATTTGCAGTGTAATATAGCCTCTGTTTTTATTTTGTACCCTAAAAATGCTTGAAACTGTTGTAAAATATAATACCAAAATGCCAGACTCATGATTTTTCAAGTGTAAGATAATTTTCAAACAAAACTAGACTATCTTGTTTATCATGGTAGTTATATCCCAACATTTGTGAATCCTTTATAACTTTAGCTGAAGGTTCTAATTACATAGCAAATAGAGGAGAAAGAAGACATGGCTGCCTGATCCTTTTATTCAAACTCAAGCTGTCAGGACTCCTTCCACCTTTACTTTTGCTTCTGATGGAGCATGTATTCTATTTAACTCTCTTATACTATTTGGGAGCAGAAATGCTAACATTACCGTACTTATGAATGCCTAGAAAACACTATCTGCATCCAAACTAAACAAGGATTTCTGTTCTGGGCCCTTTGAATCATCATTCTCTTAATGTTATGAAATGTCTCTCCCTTCCACAAACCCATACTGTCCATAGCTATCAACATCGGTAACATTTTTGCCATTTTGTTAGTTAATATAGATCCGCACTTCCTAATAGGTAAGTACTCTGCTAGCTCCTCTTGCCGGCCATTTTAAGCATAACCAATTTCCCTTTTTCTGCTTGAAATAGCTTATCCCATTTCATTAGAGATTAACCTTCTCAAAGCTTCTAAATGCATCCCTTCCCAATTCCCCACTCCTCTGTTCCATATAGATTTTCACAAAATTGCCAAAATACCTCCATTATCTCCCTCAGGATTCCTAGTTACATTTTTTTTGTCATATGGTCCCCCAAGTTTTTACCACAGGTTATTTCTCTTTCTGTTGCACAAGTCTTAGCACTAAATTTCGTTAAGAGATTATGGTCAGACACAACCGTTTAACTGCACTGTTCATAAAATCATGTATATTGTACATATATTCCCTTATTTTGTTCTTGGCACACTACAAGTGTTCAGTTTTTTGATCTGCAAGTGTCCCCCCTAGTATTCATCATTGTAACCTTTGGCAAGCCTTCTAAATAGTTAATAACGTCTCACATAATTCCACTATACTTTTACATTCAGTCTTCATTTTATTCCAAACCTTAGCCAGCTCCTCTGGAATGATTTCTGTTTGTCCTAATATTTCTTGTATTTTACTTATTAGCAATTCCTTAATTGCTGTCTTTGGAATAACTATGTAATAAACATCAATGCCTTTTTGTTTTACTTTCTTGCACCTTTATCTCAAAGCTTATACTTGTATGGTCAGGTACTAAATACAGAGAAGAACTGAAAAAGATCACAGTAAATGTTCTGGTTAGGGAAAATTCCCCTCATTTGGTACAAAAATGCGCTATCACTCGACTTTGTTGTCCTTAACTCAAGTCAAGTTCACAATGGGTTGATGAGCTGTTCTTTAACCAATAAAGACCATATTACAAAATTATCTTAAGCATATAACTTGTGACTTGAGAAAAAGAATAGATATGACACTATTGAAAGGTGTACTACATTAGTTGGGAGTGGAGTTAAAGAACTAAGGCAGTAAAGAGAGAAGAACCAGAAAAAATGGTAGATTAAGGTTAAGGCCTCATTCTCATTGAGCTTTTCTCAAAAGAAGGTAAAGCTCAGAGCTCATGAGGAAAGGCAATGTGGCATTCAAATGACAACTAGGAAGGGAGAGACAAGGCACAGGAGGCTGGGGGATGGAGGATGAGAAGGGGCACTTAGTGATCTAAAAGGGGCATTTTAAGCTTAGCCAATTTCCGTTTTGATGCTTGAATTAACATTTCCTGGTTGGTCTTGCTTTATCTCATGGCTGATAATTGTATGTTAACCCTAGTGAGAATAACTGATCATACTATAGTTAATTTGAGGGGACCCATGTAAGGGATGCAGAATTCAGGAACTGCCTCTATCCATTAGTGGCACAAGGTGCAATCCTGGAGTACATTTTCTATTACCCATCCTTATATCCAAGTTGCATTTGAATATGGACAGGACGAGCTTTGTTTTACTTGAATGGATAGTCTGTTCTGGATATATATCAATCTTTCCACAACATTCAGTTTAGATACCTGGACTGAGAATTTCTGATGCCATTTGACTTGCTGATGTTCAGTAGGTTCATCAGTATTAGGTCGGAGGATGTCTTGCATGCCAGGCATGTCACATCTAAGCACTCTGTAGGATACTGAGTATAGTGATAAATCTTTGAGGTGGTCCATGCAAGACCTATTGTTTAGGACTTGTATCCTTTTAGTAAGGTATTTCTGTGGGTATTCCAATTGTTGCATCGGTCTGGACAGATACATGCCAAAGTGGGCATTATACAAAATGATTGACCTAATGAGGGCTTTGTAAAGGGGGACAGTAACATATCTAGATCTAGTCACAATCGATTTGTTTATAAGCTGTGCAATATAGAAAGACTTTCTTCTGACTCTGGGCACATGTTGGTCAAAAGTTAGGTCACTGTACACACAAGTTCCTAAATGTCAAACAACTGAGTCAGTTCTCGGTGGGCATTGTCAATTTGGTAGTTCCCTGGAGTAGATGGCTTCCCAAAGGATACGATAATATATTTTTTGGAGTTTAGTTTCAGTTCCTGATTCTGGCACCAGTTACTGTTTGGGGCAAAACATCCTGCATGATGGTTAAGTAATTTGGGGATTCAGTAACTGCTCCTAGCTTGCAGTCATCTTAGACTTATGTCGGCCAAAGCCTTTGGGTATTTCCTTTTACTTTTGAGCTGTATATGCCAAACAGAAAGTCTCAGCATCGAACCCTGGGGGACTCCATTGGTGACCGGTCTCTTCCCCTATTTTTATCTCCTGCATCCAGTGAGCAAGTTGGTAATCCAGCTAGTGATGTGTTTGCTCCTACATTACTCATCTTTTGTACTACACCTGAGTAGGGGATTGTGTCAAAAGGCTTGGCCAGGTCAAGGTAATGTGGCGTGAGCTGTTTTATCTTCATCCATCACTTTGGTGACAAGAGTAAAGCTTAAAATTTGCCCATGATTTTGAGCCTTTCATACTTTCTCCTGATTCTTGCACTAAGAGGTTGAGAGATCAGGCCATATGTTTGACTGTCCCTGATTTTGTGTCATAATTTTGGTCTGTCATTTCTGGCAAATTTATGAGGATTGCAAAACTTAAATAATGATGGACACTTGAGTTTCAGACTTCTGGACTTCATAGCCTTCAGAAAATGCAGGCTAATGCAAAACCTATTATTCTAGCAACAAAGCATATAAAAACAATGTTATATTTAAAATCTGTCCCTGATTCTGGACCTTTGATCTTCATCCTGATCCATTAAGTTTTTGGCTTTATCCCTTGAACTATGAGGTTTTGAAATTTAAAGCAAAAGGGGGGGAAAGTATGGCTGACACCTACCTGATCTATGCCGCCATCCTTCTGCTATTTGAGAATCAATAAGTTTACTACTATAGCCTCTTTCTAAAAATTCTTGTTTAAGTGTTTGTAATGCACCAATGAGACTATCATCATCATTAAAAAGTCTCATAGTTCGAAATATCTGTCCTTTCAACACATTGAATTTCATATGATTCGGATGCATACTGCCATAGTGTAGAACATTATTCTTTCTAACAGTTTTCTTATATAAAGTAGTAGACACAGTGGATAAATTATTTTTAGTAACTTTAACATCCAAAAACTCTACTTCTTTATCAGAATATTCATAAATAAATCTCAGAAAAGCAGTCAACTGATTTAAGTATAAAATAAACTCTTGTAGCCACTGCTCTGAGCCATGCCACAACAAAAAAAATGTATAATAAAAAAATATATATTTAAATTTATATACATTATGTATAAAAGAAACTCTTGTAGCCGCTGCTCTGAGCCATGCCACAACAAAAAAATATATAATAAAAAATATATTTAAACTTATATATATTATGTATATTATATATATATGTAAACTTATTGATTCTCAAATAGCAGAAGGATGGCGGCATAGATCAGGTAAGTGTCAGCCATACTTTTCCCCCCTCCCCACTAGTATTAACAACAGGGATAATATTGACAATACTCAAGTGATGCTTCCACGGATACCTCTAGGAATATAAGGATGCCACTGACCTTTGCCAGTAATGTGCATGTAGCATGTGATATTATTAAAAAGAACTGGGATATTCTGTCTACACTACATGAGTTGAATGGAGTCATTGGCACACAGCCAGATTTTGCTTTTAGAAATAATAGATCACTCAAGAGTCAGCTCTGTTATCGATCCTTTAATACTAAATCAACTATAATATCTGATAGACTTGGTACATATATGTGTAGGAATTGTATGGCCTGTACACATATTCATATTCGTAATCATTTCACACATCCCACTTTGGGTTTTAAGATAGATACTGCTTTCTGTGCAGATTGTCGAACAAAAAATGTTGTCTGTTTTTGCTATTGCACTACCTGCTTCTCATTTTACATGGGAAAACGAACAGGGTGTTTAAGGATAGAATACTTGAACACCTTAGGGATATCAGGAATGTTAAAGAAACCAGCGCACTATCACTACATGTAGCTAAAGAGGGTAAAGAACATAAATTTAGCTTTATGGTACTAGAGATTCTGCATAGCACCAAGAGTGGAGGTGACATAAATAATAGAACAGAATCTAGTGAACAGAAATGGATTTTGCGCTTTCAAGCTGTTAAACCTCCTGGTTTAAACAACAGAGTTTCCCTGAAACCCTTCCTTAAAGCACAGCCATTAAACCATTAATCTCTCTTTTAATATTTTATCATGTATATTTCAATAGTCCATCTCTTATTATTTTTTACTATTGTATTTACCAGTTTTAAGTACATATTGTTCATTTAGTCTGTTTTATTCAAATTTTTAATGATGTATAGATTCTACAGATGTATTTTATCACATGGCTTTTAGCTGTGATGCACATTTTATCTGATTTTTGATTGGATGTTTTAGTGTTTAAAAATGTAACTGCTATTCTATCTTTGTTGGTCTGATGAAGCAGGATGTTATTCCGAGAAAGCACTTACCTACTACAATTAAAGGACATATTGATTTTCACAGCTGTGTGGAACCAGATTATTTTTTCTTTATCTTGTATTCCTGAGCACTAGACAGATGGGGTAAAAAAGTATGCACCTCAGCTACTCTTGCTGTCAGAGCACTAAATTGTCAGTTCCATATGCTAAAATTTCAGCAACATACCCTGGAACTCCTCAAACAAAAAATGTCTTCCTTTCGTGCTTGTGCAGAATCTAAAGCGTTACAAGAGTTAATGCATTCTGCAAGTCAAGTAACTAAACACATCTTGCACTGTGGTTTTGACACCCTAGAAGCTTCTTGCAGGACAGCAGTCACCAGATTTGTCCATAGAAGGCATGCATGGCTTAAGGAACAACTCTTGCCAGACCACGTCAAATCTAAATTGTTGGATGCCCCTTTGCACAAAGACAACTTATTTGGCACTAAAGCAGAAGAGGTCTTAAAAAGGATGGAAGAAAAAGCAAAATCTATGCAGACAGTTAAGGATTTTTATTACACGTCCAGCCACCTAGGTTTAGCAGGCATTGTCCCACCAAGCACTGGTCCTTTCCTGCTCCCACCAGACCCTGGGGAACAAGACCCCCCCCCCCCAGAGAGCAACCACAGGGAATGCAGAGATCTAAGCAGTGGACTACCTCCACTTCAAAACCAGGGAGTTCTAAGCCACCGCTTATGGTAAGAACTCACAATGACTCACCTCCCCCACCCCCTCCCTCTGCCCACCTTCACTTACCTCTAGGAGGAAAACTCTCCTTTCACACAAGCACCTGGGCCACCATTAGCAACAACCGCTGGGTTCTCAACATAGTGTCCCAGGGATACAAATTTTCTTTCCACATCCTTCCAGCTCCAAAAGGGTTCCCAGATCTACCTCCAAACCAGTGGGCAGAGGCACAAAAGCAAGTCCATTCTCTGTTCTCTATGAGGGCAGTAGAGCATGTTCCTGCAGATCAGAAAGGCCAGGGTTTCTACTCCAGACTTTTTCTGGTACCCAGAAAAGAGGGCACCTGGCGCCCCATCCTTGAGCTATCCATTCTCAACACCTTCCTGTTGATCCCAAAATTCAAAATGCTCACCCTCCAGCAGCTGCTAACCATGCTCTCCAAGGATGCTTGGCTAGCCATCCTAGACCTAAAAGAGGCCTACCTCCACATTCATATCAGGGAATCATGCAGGAAATATCTCCGTTTCAGGGCAGGATCTCAGCACTTTCAGTTCTCTGCACTTCCCTTTGGCTTAGCTACTGCTCCCAGAGATTTCACAAAATGTCTGGCTCCGGCCATTGTCTTTTGCAGACAAAGGAATATCCAGATTTACCCATACTTAGATGACTGCCTAATTCAGACAGACAGCCAGGAAAAGCTGTTCAAGCACCTGGCCTTTGTAAAGCCCCTACTAACCTCCCTAGGGTACACAGTCAATGAAAAGAAATCCAAACAGGTACCCACCCAAAGGATTATATTCCTGTGAGCAAGCCTGGACACAGCATCCCAGATGGCATTCCTTACACCAGAAAAGCAAACTTTCCTGACAGTCTACTTCTCTCAACTAGCCACCAGATCTTAACTATCTGCAAGAAAAATCCTGCAAGCTGTGGGGTTCATGGTATCCTGCATTCTACTCCTTCCCTATGCCAGACTGCTTATGAGAAAACTTAAGTGGTACCTAAAAAGCCTTTGGTGTCAACACTCTCAAGACTTGGAGACTCTTATACCTATAATACCTTGCCTCAGAAAATATTTTCTTTGGTGGGCAACAGCATGCTCCCACAACAAAGGACTACCTTTCTCACCACTAACCCCCCGCCACCCAGAGCCCCCACCACAGATGCATCAGACTATGCCTGGGGTGTGCACCTGGATGGCAGGTGCATACAGGAACAATGGAGCCCACAGCAAATCCATCTGCACATCAACCAAAATGATGATGGCTATCCAGCATGCCTTGCTAGCTTTCAAGCCCCTTCTCTCCCCAGGGGCTCTCCTGATCAAAACAGACACCACCACTGTGATGTGGTATATCAACAAGCAGGGAGGGACTCACTCCTACCCTCTATGCAGGCTGGCCATGACCCTTTGGCACACAGCCTCTGCCATGCAACTCCACCTGTTAGCACAATTCTTACCAGGTTCTCTCAACTCTCTGGCAGACCACTTAAGCAGAAATCTTCTGGACCCGCACGAGTGGTAGCTCAACAGACGAACCTTCACGTTAGTAACTCAGAAATAGTGCACCCCAAGGTCAACCTCTTTGCCTCCCACACCAACCATAAGCTCAGCAAGTTCTGCACCAGGGATCATCACTGCATGGCTTGGAAAGTGGATGCCCTGGGTCAATCAGTCGGTCTATTCCTTTCCTCACCTCTCATCCCCAGGTTACTGCTCAAAATAAAGGAGGAAAAAACATGGACAATTCTTATAGCTCCAGACTGGCCTCACCAGCACTGGTACCCCTTGCTGCAGCCTGTCCTCACTGCTACCATTCCAAACCTCCTGACCCAGAGGAAAGGGGAATTCATGCATCTTCAATTGCAGACACTCAGTTTGGCAACTTGGCTTATTTCCTAACCCTCGAACAATCTGCCAACCTCAGTAAACAGGTTCTAGATGTTGTACATGAGGCCAGACACCGTAGCACTAGAAAGTCTTATGCTGACAAATGGAAAAGGTTCTGCACCTGGATTCAGGCTAAGGGAGCCAATATGGCACAGCCCTCCCTCCCTCTCATCCTGGAGTATGTATCTTGACCTATTACACAGTGGCCTCTCTTTTTCCCCTATTAAAGTAAATGCCTCTGCTATCTCTGTTCATTTTCAAACTGAGCAGCCCCTTTTCTCACACCCTTTGATCAAACAGTTCCTAAGAGGGGCTAGCAACTTGAGGCCACCCAGGTGAGCACCGACCCCAGCTTGAGACTTTAACTTTGTGTTGGGAAAGCTTACCCTGACCCCCTTCAAGCCAGCCTTTTCGGCAGAGCTAAAATTTCTCTCCTGGAAGACAGCTTTCCTTCTGGCCATCACTTCATCCAGAAGGGTCTCTGAGCTGCAAGCACTCATGGCTGTGGAACCTTCCATGCTGGCGGGGTATCCCTCAGGACTAACCCATCCTTCATGCCCAAGGTGTGGTGTCCAGTGTGGCTCTCAACCAATCCATTCATTTGCCCACCTTTTTCCCTAACCCACAGAACAAGGGGAAAATATTCTGCACTCTCTAGATGTGCACAGACAGCTCAGATTCGATCTAGACAGAACTAAATCCTTCAGAAAGTCTGATCAGTTGCTGGATAGCTTTGCTGCAGGGGTAGAGGGCAAAGCCATCTCCAAACAAACCATTTCCAAATGGATAGCACACATCCATTTCTGCTACAAACATGGAAAGCCTCCCCCCAAGTGGGTCAGGACTCACTCCACCAGAGCAGCCACCACCTCTGAGCTTTCCTCAGAGGAGTCCCCACCAGGGGCATCCTGGAGGCTGTCACCTTGGACATCTGTTCACACATTTACCAAACATTACCACTTGCCTATCTTCTCCAAATCCAGGGCAGGGTTTGCCTCTGCGGTCTTGCAGGGCATTCTTGTCAGTCCCTAGTGTCCTTGAATGCCTCCACCCATTTCCTCAGCTTTGGGAATCAACTCAAATGTAATGACTGCAACAGTGAAACACGAAGTATAGTACAGTTGTGTACACTTAACATAAATGTAGATGTTTGAGTGCATTCACTCTTGCAGTTCTGGTTTCCCTGCATCCCCGTCTTCTTTCTTCTCTTTCCTTACAAGGGACATATTGGTATTTACTTTCTACTGGTGGGGTTCTTCCACCAGAACCTGGCTCCCACTTGGGGGATCCTGACAGGTTAGGGCAAGAAAAACTGATGTAATGGCATCGGCTGCCTTACTTTATACTACTGATGACCTGACATCAGTCCTGAAGCGACAGCAACTGACGCAGAAATACTAAGCCTCTGGTATTCAGGCTGGCTGAGGGCTATGCTGGCAGGGATAACCCAAATGTGATGACTGCAACAGTGAATACACTCAAGCATCTACGTTTATGATGTGTACACAACTGTACTTTCCATTACTTGGCTATTTCTCCTTATTTACCATAAACACTATTTAAATCTGTCAGCATGCATACTGTTTTCTTCTTTACTTCTACAGTGATTACAGAAATTGAAATAAAATCGCACAAACACTGGGCCATTTGCTAAACAAACAATGCTGTCTCGCAATGAAAACAGACTTGGCATGAGCAGTAAACTTCTCTGTCCTTGAAACTCATATTCATTGAAATGGCATGAAAACCCACATTCATTTTGCATCTGGCCAGTGGAGGACTAAGCTTAACTCTGGGCTGCTTTCAAACCATAGGCTCCTTACACATTTTTAGGGCCATGCATACATGTATGCGTTCTTTGATTCACCTTCCTGATTATATTAAATTATATTCCTTGTATAATACACCACTCGTTAAAATGTGTTTTGAACAGTCTTCTATAAGCAATGAACAAAATGTATGAACCAATAATGATAAAACTACCCATTTCAGAAAATTTAAACCATAAAAGGCCACTCAAACTTCTGTCATTACAATCCACCAATAATCAGTAAATATGCAAAATCTCTGCAGAAGTCATCTAAATTCCACATCAAAGGGATCTGTAACTAATGAGGTTGCTGCTAGCAAACAACTTTATATTTCATTGTTTTTTCTACAAATGAAGTGCCCCTGAAGAATAAATTGCCTTTGGCTTGAATTGCACATAATCACATTATTGCTTTTTTAATTGTACGTTTTTCCCGTTTTCAAGTAAAGAAAACAATCCGCATATATTCAGTTAACCTTTTACTTAAAAACTAGCTGTTTGAGAAAATTCACTAACTAGTCTTATAATATTTAATTTCTACACTTTTTCCTTTTTTAAATTTTCATGCATCTTCAAACTTGCTTTTATTGCCCTCCTAAGTGTAAACTGTTGTCCAACCAGATCCACAAACTAGGTCATGGAATGCAGTTTCTGAACATCTTAATATCCTCCTTTTCTCAAGGGCAACAGTTTTAGCTGGGCCTCGATGTTTTTCTGTGTAAGAAAAGGCTTCCATCTTGCAACCCTAACCCATAACCCAGACATATGGAGAATACAGGAAATTGTCATACGTAGTACATAACCAGTACTTGCCAGAAATGTCTGCAGCTCCTTCAGTGCTGCTGTAGGTCTCTTGGCAGCCTCCCTGACCAATTTTTGTCTTGTTTATGGAGGGACATCCAGTTCTTTGCAATGTCACTGTTGTCACATATTTTCTCCACTTTTTGATGACCGTCTTCAGTATGTTCCATGGTATATCCAATGCTGTATACATTTTTTTATACACTTCTCCTGACTGATACCTTTCAACAGTGAGATCCCTTTGATGCTTTGTAAGCTGCCTGCGAACCATGGCTTTTGCTGTAGCAGGCAACTGAGTAAATGTCAGAAAAATCCTACTAGGACAGCTGATCTTTATTCGTGGTTAATCAGAATCTCTTTAATTGATGACAGGTGTGCACCCAAGAAGACTGAATGTTGTAATTAAATCAAAAGGTGCTTCAACAAAGTATTAGTTTAAGGGTGTGCACACATGCAACCAGCTTATTGTATGCTTATTTTTGCCCCCAACAGATTTATTTTTCAATTGAATTGTACAAGTTGTAGGTCACATTAAAGGTGGGAAAAGTTTTGAAATGATTTATTGTGGTGTCATTTTTTTATATCACAAAAACCTGGCATTTTAACAGGGGTGTGTAAACTTTTTATATCCACTGTATATTTTAGAAACATGTTGAAAATTATAAACACTGCTGGGTATAGCAGTCTGAATAACTGAAATAAACATACTCACTTTTTTATCTAATGTAAAGCAAAAAGTAATTTTCTAAAAATATCCATGCAGCACTCATGTTCATCACCTTTCTTTTTTGTTACTTATTTGAAAGTATCTCATTCTGCTGGTATGATTGCATTTTAACTGGCAAGGGTCTTGGATTCTTTCTGGAGACTAAATTAGGAGTATAAATGTGATGTACCCTCTTGATTAACAAAGCCTCCAGTTACTTGAGTCTTCCTAAAGTTAATACAGCTTACTCCCTCCTGCTTTTCTGTCACTGCAGAAAATCTCAGGTTTTCTCTTCTGTTGTATTCTACTAGATCTGCCATTTTCTGAAAGATTTCATTTGATGACTCAGTCTGTTTTTCCTTCAATTCTATTGCAACTTCTTGAAACTTAGCAGTTCATTAGATTGATTTATTAATATTTTTAAACCTTTTTTATGTTTTCTTGTATAGTCTTCCAAAGTTATAGTTATTTTAAAAGCTTGCATCCATTTTTTAAGTCTAGCTTCCTGGAAGCCATTTTCTTGTATTAATGCTGCACATGGGTTTGTTTCCTGCTGATCAGCATTAAGATTCTTCTCATCCAGAACCATCTTTTCTTTTTCTTGTTAACTTCATCATTTTTCACGTTTTTCTTTGCTGACATTGAAACACTATTTGCTAACTGAATTATTTCCAACTTTATAACTTTTTCTGACTTGTAACCATACCTCTCAACCTGGAAACATCCAAAATCTGGACAAAGGCTCATGAAAAATAGGTACAAATCTGTACGCTGATTAACATAAAATTTGCATACATAATTATGTGACCCCACCCACTCCGGTTGAATTGCGGGATATCAATTTTTAAACACAAACTGAACAGACAACCAAAATATGATAATGCAACACAAAATAAGCAGAAGAACACTAGTGTTTTATTTATACTAATATTTAAACTTGTGCAAAACTAAAATACAGTTTACTTTTATACAAATAAATTAACTGCGGCTGGCAGTCTGTGAGATATGAGATATAAAATTATGCATTGCATAAAACATCAGTAATGGATAAACTGAATGAAATTAAAATCAGCAGAAGTCAGAAGGCAGAGATACAGCTCCACAGAATTAATTTAGTTATTGACTGCAGATATTATGGTTTTGCCTCTCGATCTGTTTAGAGTAAGAAATCTAGACAAAGACACAAATAATATGGGAGGACCAAACAAAGGCACATAAATATTGTGAGTGACACTTTTAAATACTGCTCTTCCAAACAGACTGTGCTGTGGACAGAACAGATTTTCCATAGCATAGCATGAATTTTCTGAAGGATGAAGTCTGAAAATCAAAATGAAAGATTTCCTGCAGTGATCCATCCCCTCAGTAGCTTCCAAGTATGCACAAGCACCAAAATGAAACATTTCCTGCAGTGATCCATCCCGTCAGTGGCTTCCAAGTATGCACAAGCACAAAAATGAAACATTTCCCCCAGCGATACAGCCCCTCGGTAGTTTCAAGTATGCACAAGCACCAAAATGAAACATTTCCTGCAGTGATCCATCCCGTCAGTGGCTTCCAAGTATTCACATGCACCAAAATGAAACATTTCCCTGAGCAATCCTTCCCTTCAGTAGCTTCCAAGTATCCATGCACCAAAATGAAACATTTCCCCCAGCGATCCATCCCTTCAGTAGTTTCCAAGTATGCACAAGCAAGCACCAAAATGAAACATTTCCCCCAGGCTCGATTTTGATCAGTTTCTCCTTAATTCTCAATGTAAACTAAACTATAATATGGTCTGTGTAACCTCAACTTTTGCATGGCAATCTGATACATTGCTATTTAAAGTTGTTGGATTGCTAAGCCATTGTATAACTCCACTTACAGAATTCTTTTTTTGGAATCCATATTTGGTGTATGAGAAGTTGGCAGCCATGTAGCGTGACCTAATATTCTAAATGATGCACTGCAAATATAATGAAGGCAGAAAGGCAGGGCATGGCACTGTAAACATTAAATTACATCACCGTGTACCGTAGGAAGTATGCAATCTGGAGACTGCTAGGAGTTTTTATTAGGCAATGGCAAAACCTAGCCAAGCTTCGCTATTCATTTAGAGTTATGACTGAATCAAGTTTGTGGCGGAGTTACTGCATGGGCTGCACTAGTTTCATATTAAATAAAAACTACTTGATAGGCTTACTTTTTTATCTCTACCTACTTCTAAGTGGAAGATTCACAATGCAAATTAAGGTATTATGTTGTTCTCAACTACAGAAGATGGATTCTGTTTGTTAGTCATTTGCTCATGAAACAGGCAACCAAAAAAGCCACAGAGGAAGTCTCAAATTATATTAAAGACTACCAGGCTGAAAGAAAAGCCAAGAATATAATGTTATATCACTTTTATGGTATTTGTAGTCTAAACCAGTTGTGAATCTGCCAGATTTCTAAATGAAAAATTGTGGCTAATGGCATATCTTCAGTTGTGAATCTGCCAGATTTCTAAATGGAAAATTGTGGCTAATGGCATATCTTTTGGATGGATGTCTTGAGACCTTTAAATTTAATTATCTATATTTCTATTTTCAAGCATAATGGAAATTCCTCTTCTGTATGGTGATAATGGATTATCTTCATCTCATTAATATATGTTGTGGAGCCTGACAGCAACAAATACATTTCCATGAAGTATGGCACAGATATATTTACTGTTAGATATAAGAAAAGTCACTAGTAGTGCGCAACAGGTGCCATTTCTGTCACTCACCACACACACCTTACCCTGAGTAGTTGCTGCTATTAATCCTTGCTACATTCCCATGCTCTTCTGTGCTCGGCGAACGCAAACTCAGTCGGCTCGGCTGTCATTAATCCTCTGCAAACTGCTGCTAGTTCCCCATGTTAATCCCGGCTCAGCAAACTCCATTTCAGCGCTTCCCGCCGTTTCCACAGCCAGCCAGCTTGCAATTAGCTTCAGTTTCAGCGCTTCCCGCCGTTTCTCAGTCAGCCGGAAATGATGATGTGAGCTCCTTGAGCTCAATTCCGACTGGCTGATAGCCTGACGGAGCTGACGTCATCACGCACGTGATGACGTCAGCTCCGACAGCGCAAAAATTTTAAAAAGCAAAGAAAAATCGGAAATGAAGGGGTGCCGCTCGGAAATCGTGGCACCCCTTCATTTGGAACCCAAAACTCGGTAAAAACCGAGTAATTCGGAACGGTTGGGAGGTCTGCTTGTAACATATTCTGGTTTCACTGGCAGAGTGCTTCTCAGTCAGCCACAGTCTTACGAGATGGTCAGTTTGACCTGTTTGCAGTAGATTCAGTCTCTGCCCACATACAAAAAGATTCAATGTTGAAAATATATTTTTATATAAGAAGTGTGCAGTATAAATGTAAGAATTCATTTTGGCTTTTCAGTGCTTGTGACATCAGTGAAATCTTATTGTGTGCATGTTTTCTAATTTAGTTTATTTACTTCTTCAGGCATTAGAAAAACTACAGAGAATCTATCCAGAAAATGCAAAAGGGCCTCCATCTTTGCCAGCTCAACCTAATGATGACCTCATACTGAGGTAAGTATAACAATTGCCAGCAGCATATCTGCACATGGAGGCTAATAGAATGTAGGAGTTGTACAGTGGTTGTAGAAGGTGACTTCGTAATGACAGAAGAACTCTTGCTTGCTGTATAAACTGTGTGCCTGATCTTAAGAGTAACACTTCTGTTCATGTACATTACGTGGCAAAGGACATTTTTGAACAATTGTCAAGGAGTCCAGTAGCTGTTTGGGATAGGGGGATCAGGCAACCTTAGCCAGTTAGATTATTATGTAGCAGAAGTTGAACATGTTCCAGGACAGCATCCCTTTGGTGATTTGAATGAGGGTTTAAGGTGGGCAAGAGCTACCAGAATGTGAAACTACATTCATGCTTGCAGAGACTGACTACACAAGAAGTTTGTATTCCACCTTCTAAAAGTTTGATATGCTTTACTGGAATAGACATCTGGACTGCACAAAGAAATGTTTGAATCCTGCCTGCTACACCATGTTAAAGGATAATATTCTGAATCAGGAGGGTTTGTCTGGGTTTTATTATACACATAAGAAATATGTACTTAGCTATTTTTTCAAGCACAAATGTACATGGGCTTGGGCGTGCCTTCTGTGTGGAGTCTGCATGTCCTCCCCGCGATTGGGTAGCATTCGAAAGACGTGTGTGCGTAAATGGGCATGCCTTCGTTGAAGGTTAAGTGTCGAGCTGGCACCTCGGCATTTCGTAAAAATCTGTTGCCAATCATTAGCGGACCGGAGTTCCGCTGTGGCGACCCCTTACCGGGAAAAGCCGAAAGACAAACAACAACAAATGTACATACATGCAAGCATACACAGGAATAGTACTAGTAAGGTAGTAAGGTATTAAGGCAATGTAGGACAAAACATTACATTTTTTGACTGTTGTAATGTAAGAAGATCATGGCAGAAAACTACATGTTTTGAAATACCATTCTAAACAAAACAAAAATAAAATGAGATTCTCAAAAAAAAATCTAAATATTCTCCCTCACATTTCCATGCATATAGGCAGACAGGCTGAATCAATTGTCTAGAGCTATGGGGTCAGGAGGAACAGTAAATGTAAAATAAATTATCAGCTGAACAGGAAAAGCAGTTTTTTGTATTTCATTTTCAGTTGAAGTCATTTTTTATACAAATTTAATTGTGGTATTGAATACCACAGATTTGCCAAAGTCGTTAAGTTACTGTGAGACAATAATACTGTGTATGGGCTGCCTTTCAAGCATTATGCATTTAAATGAGACAAAAACATCCTACCCTTCTAGTGCTGCAGACATGATAATCACCATAGTGACGACAGCACTTCTGGCATTAACAACATCTCTTCATCCTTTGGTAGAGCACATTGGTGGTTTAATAGCAAGATATATCCTCTGTTTATAAATAAAAAATAAATAATTTGTTTCAGGGGATATCAAGTCCAATCCAGTTTTTAGTTTAAATTTTAAGGTTGAAGGTTAAATGTGTTTGATACATAAACTGACATTGTATAGTTTCTGTGGCATGTCAGATCTCTGTCTTCTCTTCTGAAGTTTACTTGGTTGTATCAGTCATTCATAACTGATTACTGTCGGAGTTGGATTGTTTACTTGCGTTGTAAGTGTACAACAGGAACACTGCTGAAAACTGATGTCCACTTAATGGTTTTCCTTGAAAAGCTACCAATGGTGCAGTCTGAAAAGAGTGCATGTTTTTCCTTGGCTACCAGCTGAAAAGCAGAAATACTGGCACAGACTCGCACCTAGCATGAGCTTATTCTTTCCCCGGAACTTTCCATCATGTTTATGAAGTACTGATAAACATCTTAGTACTGCTTTTGAAATACTTATTTACAAATTGGCTATTTAAACATGGGGCTATGACTTGTGGATAAAAGGGATTAAAGAGGAGCAAGAGACAATGCCACTACACAGATAAAGCCCTGTGACACAGCAGTCACACACATTTAAAAATATTTTCTTGCTTATGGTATCGTGTGTTACATGCTTTTGTTACCATTTATTTTTTTATTTATAGCATTTGTTGACCAGAAAAATCCAACTGAGCACAGAGTCCCCTTTTCCGTTGAGGCCTGTGTAGAAGAGCTCCAAATGATGCATGTTAGATAAAGATTTATAAATAATTTAGAAAACATCCAGCATTTTACAACTGTATACATAGTCTAATGAATGTCATAATGCAGAAAAAAATCCAGCATTTTACAACTCTATACATGATCCAATGAATAAAGACATTTTGTGAAAGTTTTATATGGCATGGAAGTCATTCAGTAGTATTTTGAAAAGCCTGCATAGAAATGTAGTCATTGCAGATAGTACAATAAGGCAAAGTACAAAATATCCTTTTGAGCAAAGGAAGACTAGGAGCATAAATCAATATATAGGCACACGTCAGTGGGTCAGTACCATTGTATATATACACTGACACATGTCGGTGGGCCAGTTCCATTGTATATATACACAGATGCACGTCAGTGGGCCAGTACCATTGCATATATACATGGATGCATGTCAGTGGGCCAGTACCATTGTATATATACACACAGACCCACATCAGTGGCCAGTACCATCGTATATATACACAGACACACGGCAGTAGGCCAGTATCATTGTATGTATGTGTGTGTATATATATATATATATATATATATATATATATATATATATATATATTTATATATATACACAGACCCACATCAGTGGGCCAGTACCATTGTATATTTACATAGACACATCAGTGGGCCAGTACCATTGTATACTTCAATAAGCAATTTAATAATAAAGATATAAAACAGACAAAGTTGCAGTAAAGCAGCATCCTTTTATGCTCTGAGCTTTTTATGCTAGTTAACAGCTGATGTAGTACACTAATTTGTGATCGAATGAAGATAAGTGAAGGAGGAGATGGAGGGGAAATAAAATGATGTAGGTAAATGTAAGGAGGATAGAGTGAGTGGGAAAGTGGGGAGCAGTAGTTAGTTATGACAAGTGGGCAGGTATAGAAGAGTGGTAGGTATTTGAAGCATCATAGGAAATATGATATTATGGTTTAGTCTATGGATGATTATCCATGTTAAGTGTAGGGGCAGAACCAGAGATTCTGCAGGTCTGACTTTAGTTTCTGTTTAAAATATTTCAGATGATTCATTTTTTGAGAAAAACGCATATGTTGTTCCATACTTTGGTGATACAGTTTGAGACTAGACTGTCACTAGCTATATCGTTGGATTTTGTGATGTGGAGGAGCAGTGTTTGGGTTGAGTGAAGTGGTCAATTTGGCCTATATGGCTGGATTAGAGCTGACAGAGAGTTTGTAGATTTATGAGGTTATGACTAGTTGGAAGTTGGGAGCAATACGTTAAAGTACAGTAGTCTGAGCCAGTTTAGTTCTTTGATTGCTAGGCAGTGGTGGGATTTTAGTGGATGATTTACTGCAGACTTTGCTACTTTGTGATAACATTGCTTGAGCTGAGAGTCAAGATACTTGTAAGTTGATGAAAATAGGGGCTGTGTTGGGAATAGTGGGGTAGAAGATTTGCATTTTCTGGTTTGGTCAATGAGGAAATTTTTGACTCTATACAGGGGAATCCAATTTCTGGTGTGCTTTCTTTACTGTATGTTGGGTGTGATGGTCAGATTTTAAGCTACTGTCAACGTAAATGCCAGGCAGGTTAGTGTGTGGAATGATTTCAATTTTGTGTTATGTGCTGAGAGAACATAAGAGGGTTTCTGTGCTGAAAAGTGTCTTGGGGTAAAGAAAATAAGGTTGTTTTTTTTTTAGGGTTAATAAAAAGTTGAGTGCGTTTTAGCTAAGCTTCAGTAGGTGAGGAGGATTCTTGAGTGATTTGTTGCAGGTTAAGTTTTTTGGCACTTCATTAAGTAGTATGGTTTGGGAGTGTGGTTTTGAGCTCTGATGTCAGTGGTAGGAAGGTGGTCACTTATGCTATTAGAGAGAGCCATAGGAGCATATGTTGTTAGGGAAAGACACGAGTATCCAATCAAGTATTCAGTCTTCATTGGTGGTGTTTATACAGCCAATGGGAGAGGTAATTAGTTGGATGAGGCCATACAGATTGATGGCATTCTGAGGATAATTGCAATTGGCAGCCAGCCTGTTGCTATTGAAATCTCCTAAAATTATCTTTTCTTGTTTGATATTAAAAGTAACCCACGATAGAAATTCTTTGGCAGTGCTGATTTTATTTCCGGGAGGGATGAAAACTCCCAGTTATGAATAGGGTTTTACGGAGGGTTAGCCGATTTCAGAATTATTAAATGTTGGAATGGGTCAAGAAGAAAGGGTAACTTGCAGAGTGTTTTTATGTGAAATGGCTACGCCTCCTGCTCTTTTGTTTTCCCCTCTCTACCCTTAGTATGTTGTAACTGGGTGGCTGTATTTCTTCATCTTTGATATGGGACTTTAGCTAGATTTCTGTAATTATTAGGATATCAGGAGAGTGTTGGGCTACCCGTATATGCAGCTTCATTATTTTATTGCAAATGTTTCAAATGTTCAGGTGTAAAATTTGCAAGGAGAATGCTTTGGGAGCTAAAAAAGAGGTGCATGTGATGTTGGGTTAGTGGTGGTGTTGGCAGCAGATGGTCTTGGATTATTAATTAGACCGGATTTGGAGTATTGATTATAATCTTCTGTTTTGTAATCTGTATTTATTTTTAAAGTTTGAATTTTAAGTGTGAAGCAATGAATGAAGGAGGTAGGGCAGAGTGATAGAATTATGGAAGGCCATATTACAGCCCTATTTGTGGAGGTAAACTGAGTAGTTTAAAAAAGTGGTGGTTTGTGAGATATTGTTTATATGGATGCAGCTAGGAAAGAGAGTTATCAGGATTGGCAGGTATAGAAAGGCCTCAGTTGAATGACAGTGAGGCCTTGGTAAAAAGTTAATAAGTTATTGAGGGAGTTTAGGTGTATGCTAATTAGGTACAGTAACAGTAAAAAATCCCAAAATTAGCAAAATACTCTGTGTTCAAACAGTCCAAGTAAATTCCAAAAAAGAAAGTATACCATGGCTGGAATGCTGTAAAAAACTTTAATTCACCATAAAACAATTTGTTTGTGTCTTTCGGCTTTTCCCGGTTAGGGGTCGCCGCAGCAGAACTCCGGTCCGCTAATGATTGGCAGTAGAGTTTTACGTGCTGGCTTGCCGGGCCTAATGCACAACCTTCAATGAAGGAACGCCCATTCACGCATGTCGCCACACAGAAGACGCTCTGAGAATCGAACGGGCAATGTCTAACTGTGAGGTGACAACGCTACCGCACCACCACCACCGCAGTACAATTCACCATAAAACAATAAAAGATGGTAAGCACTTTCACAGTCTATTATACAACTGCTTCTTCAGACCTAAAACTTACACACAGGCTAAACTCATTTATACTAAAAAGCTCCTCTTGATTTTGTGACCAAGACTTCTAATGTTAAGAATTTAAAGCTGCGATTCTGTCCCTGTCCAGTACATGCTGGGCTAAGGCATTCGTAGTTTTCATATTTTTTATGTTATTAACATACTCTAGCACTCTATCCTTCAAGTGTCTTTTAGTTTTCCCTACGTAATAGGCATGGCATACTACGCAGTATGCAAAGTAGATCAAGTCCTTAGACATTAGTTAGTTGTGGTATACTCTCCTTTTGGAATATGCTAATTAGGTGTTTGATTAAATTGGCTAGTTGCCTAGATGGGTGTGGCTTTGGATGTGTAAGTGTAGGATATGTGGGGGTGGGTGAGAATTGGGGATCGGCTAAGGGAATGGAGTTGGTTACACTGAGCAGGAAGGTAAGGTGACAAAAAACAATCAGTGAAGTGGCCTTCGAGCAAAGGTAGGTACTTTGATTCGGTTAATACCAAATATGTCCACTATTTCTATCTTTAGATTGTAATTTATATTACCCCACTGTCATACCTCCCAACTGTACCTCATTATGAGGAATATTCCTCATTTTGAGTCTTAAAGTCCATGTTCCTCATTGTTCCACATTGAAACGGTCCATCACACATTTAGCATTAGAAAGTGTTTTCTTAACTACTACTCATGGTAATAATGCCAAATCAAATTACTTCATCAAAAGAACATTTATAAATATAATGCAACACATTTACCACCCTATAACCTAATTGAAACTGTTAGTGAGCTGTTAATGTTTTCCACATTATGAAAGGTAGTGTTCCACATTTTGGAGATGGAAGGCTGAGGGCTATGCCCCACTGGTAGTTTGGATAACATGATAGTGGAGCACTAGTGACATACACAACATTAAACATTGTACTTGTCTGTTTAAAAGTAAGGCGAGTTCTATGCAGTTTGAATTGCTAATTCCACAGGCTAGGCTAGCCTCCCCCTTCCAAGCAGCACCAAAACAGTGAAGAATTAAGCCCAAAATGCAGGACAGAAGTTCAGGAAAAATAACATAGTGGCTCAGAACTGAAAATGGTTTAACAGGTGTCTGTGGCAAAAGAAAAGTAAATTTAAGGAAGGGAGACAGGGGGTTACTAAAATCAATGAAGCCCATTTGGAAGGAGGGAGTACCAATAGAGCTGATGTGGTCTGAGATAATGGAGCAACAATAGTGGACTTTGTTTGGGCCTGCCAAAATGTTTATAAATTTACTTAAAGGGATTGTTTTCCAACAGATGTTCCAAATGCAAAAGTTCACTAACATGGATTATAAATCTGTTTACTTAGAAACACTTCAACAGGGGGGAAAAACGCATTCCTTTTTTTTTTTTTTGAAACATAAGGAGTAGGATGAGTGCTCTGTGTCAATGATGACTTGGGCACAAATACTGAAAGTGGTTTTAACAAGTGTTTGGGGCAGAGAGAAAAACTTAATGAAGGGAGGGTTCAAGAAAGGGAGACTTCCTTGAAGGCATGCAGTGCCACTGAGGAGAGAGAGAAAAAAAAACCAATAATGGGAGCAGCAAATCTAGAAAAAAGTGAAGGAAAAATAAGTTGTCCTTTAGGAAGCTGAGAGTAAAAGATGGCCAGCAGGATGTCTGTGAAGGGGTTGCAGCCAGTAAGTCTATTTATTACAAACTAGGGTATTGAAGCACTTGTCTGCAGACTAGTCACTGTGAAGGTAGAATACATGTGGAAAGGACTGGCTGCCTAACATATTTAAAGCAAAAGGGCAGAGTTGGTAGAAAGTTTCTGTCCAAAATGACTTAGATGGGCTAAACTGACTCAAGCCTTAGTTTGCTGAGTCTACTCTGTGTATACTTTAGGGATGTTTCCATCCCAATAATGGATGTCTTTTTGGATCATTTTAAGTGGGTAGATAAGGTACTAGTAGATCATATTGATGAATATATATATATATATATATATATATATATATATATATATATATATATATATATATATTTTTTTTTTTTTTTTATGCTGCTTTGGAAGTGCAAGTACAGTTCTGTTGGTCATTTGTAGCATAATGTCTGACACTGGTGCAAAGGTGAGCTAGACTCTGTTCAGCTTAATCACTTAACTTTTAAGAATATGGTACGAGTTCCTATACATTTGAAGACATTTCTTTTGTCGTTCTATACTGACACCATCATTACATAATAATTGTCATTTCTGAGGACTGGATCTCTAACAGAAGTGGAATATATATATATATATATATCCCTTAATGTAACTCAATATGGCTAAATGAGTGGAACCTGAATTTCTGATTTGAAGTACAAGTTGTGGATGTAGCAGTTTAGGAAGGGAAAAAAACATGCATTTGTAATCAATTTATTAACTGAGCAAATCCATGAGGCCTCAGGTGCCTCTTTATATGGCAATTCAGGACAACTCTGGTTAAATTACTTAACTGCATCATACATCTTGCAACTGGAAATTGAAGGAATTAAACCCAGGACTGCAAGATGAAGCTGGTTAACACTTGTTAGTCCTATCAGTTAAATTGCTACACATTTTGAATAGTGATATGCAATTCATAGTTTCATAGGGAAGTACTACGCTATTGGCCCTAGGGCCTATATAAGCCTAGCCAAATGGTACCCTGGCTTTTGCCACCCAAGAAAATTATTTTCCTGTGCCCCTGTCAACAGAGCCACAGAAGTTATCCCTGGGGTGAATTTCCCATCTCCCATCCAGTCATCAAGATTTTTCTTGAGTGCTAATGAGGAGCTTTGTTTGATATAGATAGGTAGTTTGTTCCAGACTATGGGAAGTCTCTGGGACAGGAATCTATCCCTCCAGCATGTTCTGTTTATTGTGGTGACAGGGTTTAGGTCCCTAGAGCATGTAGCTCAGAGGGACTGGAAATTCTTTAAGTGGAGCATGTCCAACAGCTCTGGGTTTGACATAGCTTTGTATGTTAGGCAGAGATCGCCTCTGAGTAGGCGATATGCGGCAGAGTAAAGCTTGAGTTTTTTGAGACGGTCTGCATAGGGCATCTGTTTGAGGCCGGTAATCCTCTTTGTGAGGTATTTCTGTGGCCTTTCCAGTTGTTGTAGATGTCTTGTGAGGTACATACCAAAAGGGGCGTTGTACTCTATAATGGGTCTAATGAGTGATGAGTAGTGGGGAACAATGACCTCTTTTTTCCTGGATGAGAACCCTTTTGTGATGAGGTGTGCCATGTAGAAGGATTTCCTGACTACTGTGGCGATGTGATTATCAAAGGAGAGACTACTGTCCACCTGTGTCCCAAGGTCTCATCACACTTTTGGTGTTAAGTAGACTACCGCCTATGTGGTAGTTCATGGGTACAGAGTTTTTGCCAAAAGGGATGACAATGCACTTTTTGGCACTGAGCTTGAGGCCATGCCTGTGACACTAGGCATCTGTCTCAGTGAGGCCCTTTTGTAGGATGTCCACATTGTTAGGAGTTTTGATTATGGCTCCTAGTTTGCAGTCATCTGTGAACTTTGTTCGCCAAAGACTTTCTGTGTTAGCCTGTACTTCAGAGAAGTAGATACCAAACAGGAGAGGACCTAGGACTGAACCCTGTGGTACTCCACTTGTCACTGGTCTGAGGTTGGATTTAGTCTGCTGCTTTTACAGTGTGGGTTCTGTCAGTGAGCCAGTTGGCAACCCATCTTGTGACATAGGGATTTATACCTAGTTTAGTGAGTTTATCTATAATTCCAGAGTGGGGGAAGGTGTTGAAAGCCTTGGTGAGATCTAGAAAGGCTGTGTGAACCACCTTACCCTCATCTACGACTTTGGTTTAACTGGATTTCTTTACAAATTATACAAAAGGCACTTAACTTTCAACCATCTTTCGATCTAGTAGAGAATTGTGAAAAAAGTAACAAATTCCTCTGCCATTGAAAGATTCTGCTTTCAAAAAAAAAAAAAAAAAAAAAAAAGGTTTTGCAAGAAAAAAAAAAAAGTTTGTACTCTGAGCTAGTAATTATGAATACTCCCAGCTAATTATAGCAATATGGTATCATTATGTGTGCATCGATCACCCAGCTTGGAATGACTTGCTTTCCACTGGATGAAGTTCCTCATTATATGAGGAAAGCAGTCTTTATGTTTTGGCTTTAAAGTTTTTCTGTTACAGGAAGATCAGGATCTTTTGTAGTGGTGCTCTGTCAAGTTTTACCTCTAAAGGATACACACGTTTCACTAACAGCAGGTTCAAGTCCTGCCTCAGTGCTTCTAATCATTGTGCAGCCCATCAGTCTTCGACGACTGACCTTTCAGTGGCAAATTAGAATTGAAGACGGTAGTCTGGTAATAATTTTAGTCTGGAAGGAGTTTGCAGATTGGGTGGCAATTTGCAACCCAATCTTATTCACTGAAATCACCATTTACTGGCAAGAAAACTCAAATAATCCTTTTGAAATCTACTGATCTATTTAATTTATGGTTAAAATTATCTTCCCGCATTTTCCCGTAGTGCAGTTTCTAACCCTCCCTAGGCCTTTTTTCAGTGATAGAGGTGGCTGATGCCCCTCCCCCTCAACACACACACACACACACACACACACACACACACACACACTGCCAAGTACCTGGGTTTCTGAAATGGTGTGTTTGTTAAATTAATAATAAAAGCTGTCTGCCTGGTATGGTTTCCAACCCAAAATAATACCCTGGTGTTGCTCATTGCCTCCAGCTCCATGTGGGTCTAAAACTCTTGCCATTTGTACTGCACAGCACAGAGATGTGTGATGCAGTCTGACAGTTTGCTTTCATCAGTGGCATTGCCTTTTCACCGATTGCTTTACTTCATCGAGAATGACCATAAAATGAGCTTGGTGCTAAGTTCCAGAGAGCTAGCCATCAGAATGTAGGATGATAATCAGAGACATTGTGCCCCTCAAATAGAACTAATGAAAGTCAGAATGGTTTCAGAGATATTAGCATCAAGGACCATTCCAGCATTGAGACAGGATGCCTCATTGTCTCATCACGTTGATATGTCATGGCTTAAAATGTCAAGTTTGGAGAAGCAGTACAGAGCTCTTTTTCTCATCACCTGCGAATAGTGTCTCATACTTCAAATGAAGGCCTTGGAACAACAGATCAATACATCAAAACGGTGACAGGGCAGTAATCATTCCATCAAAAGATACAGCACACCTTAGATTTTCTTTGCCACACTACTGGTTATGAAGTAGTACTGTGTCCTACTATCCAGGAGGGGCACTTTTCTTTAGCTTCGTACTACAAAACATAGCAAAATCAGCAACTCATTGATTAGAATGCAAAAACATAAATTCACATGTAGGAAATGTCATGGATGCTGAAATTCCAGTATAATCTTAAATCCATTTATATTTCAAACTAACAGTGAGTTTTCCCAAGACAGTAAGAGCCGAAGTCGCACTGCATTTTTAATACACAGTTCAACTGAACACTCACAAAAAGGGTTAAAATTCATAGGTTTAATGATTAGTGTTATAATTGCCTTCTGCTACACATTGCAGATAGTTTTCCTTCATGAAGGAAACTAAAGATAACAGCTTATTAGAACCTTGATCACAGTGTACATTTAACATCATCCAATTTTGGGTGAAGTTGTGCAGTAACTGCCTTGCCTTGCACTTAAGTTGGACTTTTGAGGACACAGACTGTGTAGTGTCACAGGTGGGGGAGGGGGAGTAACTTGCACTGCCCTTAGCATCAGCTATATCCCAAAATGCTTGTAATAGCCATAAGCTTCTGTCTTGCATGGTGCTTCCCTAAAAGAGTATACTACGGGGGGAAGGACAGTATCTGCCCCCCCCCCCATGTGCAGTCACCACCCAGAAAATTATTTTTGCTGATCAGAGATCTGCAACTGAGAAATTACCACTTGTTAACCAGAATGAGTCAAATTGTTAGACATATGCTCCATCTACCTCATTGGTGGCATTGCTTTAAGTGGCAGTAATTTGTAGGCGTTCTGTGGGAGCAGAAGACAGTGACACAGGTACTAGAATGGTGTCCAAGCACTACATGCTGTAATTGGGGAGGGTATATTTTCAATACAAATTTATCACTTGGGTATTTATTAACAGATTGTAACCAAATTTGCTTGTTGACTGTGGTACTGCACCTTATGAAGTCACTCTGGTTACTCTGCAGTCATCATCATCATCTTCTTTCGGCCTTTCCCGTTAGGGGTCGCCACAGCGGATCACCTGTTTCCATTTCTTCCTGTCCTCTGCATCTTGCTCTGTCACACCAACCACCTGCATGTCCTCTCTCACCGCATGCATAAACCTTATCTTAGGCCTTCCTCTTTTCCTGTTACCTGGTAGCTTCATCCTTAGCATCTTTTTCCCAATATACTCAGCATCCCTCCTCAGTACATGTCCAAACCAATGTAATCTTGCCTCTCTGGCTTCGTCTCCAAACCTTCCAACCTGGGCTGACCCTCTAATATACTTATTCCTAATCCTGTCCACCATTGTCACACCCAGTGCAAATCTTAACATCTTTAACTCTGCCACATCCAGCTCAAACTCCTGCCTTTTTGTCAATGCCACTGTCTCCAACCCATATAACATAGCTGGTCTCACTACCCTGTTGTAGACCTTCCCTTTCACTCTAAAAAAACATAAAAAGTGATTTTATAAAGACACTTTGTTCCATCCTGTGTTGCACTACTGTTTGGAAGTTAGGGCCCTATGAAGAATACTCTGAAAGTCTGCCAAAATTTACATATGATTGGTGTTTTGAGCCCATGTTAGATACAATGAATAGTCACTTCTGTCTTTGCCATTGTTAGTATTTAAAGCCCAAAGATTTAACTTGCTATCCTTGGAAGTTCATAGCCCGTAAACTGTAGTCCTGTCCAGTTCTATCCCAGAAAGTAATTCTTTACCAAGTTTGCCAAATGTATATTCATTAGAAAGTTTACAGCATCATTACTTTTGTTCAAAATAGGATCATAGCAAGACCATGTTTAACATTTAAAACAAACATTTTGTTTATTGGAACTTTCTAGTAGTGCTCCTTAGTGATGTAAGGCAGCAAGCTACAAAGGAGTGCTATCCTGCCTTTACATTACATATGGCAGCTGTACCCTGGTAACTTCAGGGAGTTTTACAGGTCCATAAGGGTTTACTAGGCTAACGACCACAAGGGCTTTATTAAGCCTAGCCATGCATCCCAAATCTCTGATAAGTTCTGATACCCTTGATAAGTGTAAGTAGGGGCCTGGGAGATGAACCATTTACAGGCTGCTTGTGTCCATTAGAGGCCGATGCCAAACCAGGGCTGAATTTCCTGTTGCCCATCCAATTGTCCAGGTTGCACTTGAATTGGGTTTGGGAGGATCCCTGCTTTACATGGTTAGGAAGTCTGTTCCAAAGATGGGGTAATCTCTGGGATATATACCCGTCTCTCCAGCAGGTTCTGTTTATATCACAGGCAAGATTTAAATCTTTAGAACAGGTAATTCTGGTGCTGTTTGTTTTGCGGATATGCAGGAGGTCCATCAGAGTGTGGTCTGACAATGCCCTGTATGTCAGGCATAGAATCCCCCTCAAAAACCTGTAAGAGGCAGGATACAGGGGTAGAGCCTTGAGGTGGTCTGCATTGGACATATTACTTAAGCCCTGTATTCTTTTAGTGAGGAACCTCTGTGGATGTTCCAGTTGTTGGATATGCCTGGTTAGGTACATATCAAAGGGGGCACTGTACTCCATGATAGGTCTGATGAATGGTGAATACAGTGGGAACAATGACATCCTTGGATTTAGATGTCGTACCTTTGTTTATAAGTTGCTCAGCATAGAATGATTGTCACTACTGTAGATACCTGATGGTCAAAGGCTAGATTATTATCTGTGTGTATCCCTAAGTCCCTGGCTACTTAGGTCATCTCTAAGGGGTGTGTTGTCAATATGACAGTTACCAGGGGTGGATGACTTTCTGAAGGATACTGTTATGCATTTCTTGGCATTTGGTTTTAGTCCATGGCTCTGACACCAGTTGTTTGTCTGTGTCAGCCCCTCCTGGAGAACATTTGCGCTAATGTGGGATTCAATGACAGCTGCTAATTTGCAATCATCTGCAAATTTAGTCAGTCAGAGACACGGACATTAAGCATCATTTCAGAGAAGTAAATGCCAAAAAGGAGCAGTCCAAGGACTGATCCCTGAGGGACTCCACTTGTGACTGGCCTCTTTGCAGAGGTGGACATCCCAATTCTAACTTACTGAGTCCTGCCTGTGAGCCAGTTGGCTATCCACTGGGTGACATATGAGTTTGTAGCTAACTTCTTGAGTTTGTCAACAATGCCCGAGTGGGTTATTGTGTCGTATGCTTTGACCAGGTCAAGGTAGGCAGTGTGAACCGTTTTGCTCTCATATATTGCTTTGTTGCCCTTCTCAAAGAAGTCCACCAGGTTGAATAGGCATGGTCTTTTGTCCTTTGAGATGTTTGTTTAGTTTGAGAGTACTTTTATCCTGCTGGGTGCTGCACCTCCTAATTTTTGCCATGATTTTCTTCCTGGTACTATACATCCTATTGATTTTATGATTCCACCAGGGTGGCTTGTTTTTTTGAGTTGGTTCTGTACTACTACTTTGTCGGTACAGCTGCCTCTATGCAGCTATTAACATGCTTGTACAGGGTTTTAGTAAGCAGTTCTCCATAGGCAACAGTGTCCTCAGGCTTTATGGGGGCTTGGAATTTTGCCAGGTTATCACTTAATAGCAAAAGGTTAGCCTTAAAGTAGTTCCAGAATATTCCAGGTTTAGCTGCTGGTCCAGGATTTAGTTTTACTTCAAAGGAGACCATTATGTGGTCTGACCTTACCAGGGAAGACATTACAGAAGGGGATGTGTGTAGCACCCTTTCAAATTATAGAGGACCAGATCCAGTATGGCTGTACCCCTGGTTGGTGTATTGACTGTCTGGTTCAGGGAGTTTGTGTTTACAAAATCCAGTAATCTCTGTGCCTGTATGTTTGGTGTTGTGTAGGATTCTCAGTTAATAATGGGTAATTAAAGTTGTCCATGAATATGGTATTGGGTTGGATAGTTAGTGTTTCTAATTAGTTTTACATAGTATGGGTTTCCTGGGTCACACGGGGGAATATCTGGCAAGAAAGTGATATTGGATTTTGCCTATGGTGATTTGAACATGGAGCAGCTCAAATGCATTATCCTGTTTGACCAACCTTGAGGTATATTTATTTTTGATGCAAGTAGTCACCTCCACCTTTAGTCCCGGTCTGTGTAGTAGCTGGTGTGTGTGTGTGTGTGTGTGTGTGTGTGTGTGTGTGTGTGTGTGTGTGTGTGTGTGTGTGTGTGTGTGTGGAAGGCATTATAATTTTGCATTGTTGGTGTGCTCCCTCTTGCTTTAAACCATGTCTCAGTGACCACACAGAGGTCAGCATTCCCTAGGGTGAAGAGAGCTTCTAGGGAGTGGAGTATTTTGTTCAGTCTTCTAGCATTGAGCAGTAATACCTTTTAGATTTTCTTGGTTTTGATTTGCTATGTCGGAAGTACTTTCAGTTTGGCATTGCCTAAAATAGGTACTATGGGGAAGATGGTGATTTAGCTAATATGCAAAAGTCTGGAGGGGAGAAGTACAGACCATCCCTGGCAAAGCAGCGTGGTCTGTTGACCATCTTCTTCCATGCTGACAAATATTGCACCCCCCCCCTTAGAATGACACCAAAAACTAAGCCAATTATTAAAGTCAATCATCTTTTGTTTGTATTGTGGGATCATCCTTGGAGAAAGTAAAATGCTGCTCAATGCTAGGCTCATACCAGCCTGAGACAGATATTCTGAGAGCCCCATGATGTCTGTCTTCATGTAGTCTATGGAGGTATGTCTCAGATCATTTACTCTCACATGTACTATGATTGAGTCATACTGGTACCTGTGGTCCAATGACCTGAGTGCATGCATAATGTGGCAGATCTTAGCCCCTGATAAGCAACTGACAGTGACTTTCTCCTTAACCTGGTGAGAGAAACATCAGTGTGTCTCACGATGGAGTCTCCAATACCACAATGTTGGATTGAGTGGTGGCTTGCCTTATGGTCTTAGAGGTAGAGGCTCCATGAGATGTGGCTCTGTGTTTATGTGGGTGTTATTTTGAAAGAGAGCATTTGGAGCTGCTGAGGGTATTTGTTATATGTACTTCATCCAGGAGGTCTTTGTGGTTTAGGAAGGTTACATTTAAGTGCCTCAGCACATATGGATTTATATGTCTGCTTTGAACTGTGTCATGGGTGCAGCGTGTGTACGACTGACAACCTTATTGACATTAGAACTACTTTTATGTGAAAGTTTTGCCTCCAGTGACTTTGTATAAATACATCTTTCACATACCATATCAGTTTGTTTGAGAATTAAGTGGCTGTCAGTAAACATGAGGCCGTTTCTACATTGCCTTAGGATACCCGTATCCATTAAAATGGTAATGGAGATAGTGGGAAAATTCATATCCATGGCAACAGACCCTTTTTATTGATTAGATAGCTGTGGTGAGAATATAAAGCAATGTCAGGAGTATTCAGTTTGCAACTCTGTGGACAGTGTTTGTCACTGCAAACTAGTTGTCCTGTGTGCAATTAGGTATTGTAGAAATTTCAATCATGCTTTTAAAGGAAAAATGTCACTCAAGGTGTCTTGAGTCTGTACAGGGCACAGCCAAACACTTGAGGGGAAACTAATACATAGACCCTGCAAATTTAAGGATGAAGTATTTTTAAGCAGGTATTCTTAAGTTAGAAACAAATTAAGTAGTTCTTACTGAAAAGAAAGAATTAGCTTGTCAAGAATGATGAAAATAAGGGAGTTGCATAAATGCCTACTGCTTGGGTACTACTAGTGCTGGTCTCACCACAGCTCCACACTGCTGGGATACAATGCTCCTTTGCTTCTTCTTTCACTAGAAACAAAACGTTAGCACCAGTCCCAAGATGAGAAGCAGGCCACAGCCTGATTGGTGATCCACAGTATTGTCCCAGATGATACAAGGGTCTGTAGGCTAGTTGTAGCCTTTTCCTGGTAGATGCCTTGAATGGCAACCAGACCAATCAGGAATGTTAAGGACAGAGACTCACTGTCCAACCAGAAACTGTCAAGAATAAGTGCACTCCTTCTCTCACCAGGAGCAGAATATAAGCACACATTCCAAGCCATCACCTATGAAGCAGTTATTAGGTTTTCTGATGATTATCAGTCTCCAGGAAATCATGCCCCTGTGCTCCTTCTCACACCAGGAGAAAACAAAAGCACTAATCCCAAAATGACTACTAAGAGGCAGAATGTGGGCTCTTCAATAACTGGTGGTCTTGGAATAGATGTTTAAAGGTAAGATGAAAAAATGGGTTATTATAAACACTGAAGTCTGCACTAAGCAGTTAGATATGAAAAAGGGGGTAACTAAAGTTTCAGCTGTCTAAGTGGACAGCCACTAGTTTTAAAAGAGTAAAATAGATTGAAAGGGGGGTTTCTGGCTCTGTGGAATACAGTGGGATGGCAATAAATTTAAATAGTTGATGGGCAGTGATTTCAGAAGTTATAGTTTTGTGCTTACAGCAGCCAATGAAAGGGGAGAGGGAAAGAGAAATGTGGTCAAATTAACATAAGGGTCAGGTAACTCGAAATAAAGTTTAAGAAAACAGCAGCAACAGATTGAGGGTGGAAAAAAATTCTGTGCGACACTCAAGAGAGACAGCTGTGGTCTCTTTCCAAGTTTTAATCTGCTATTCAAAGCAGAATGCAAGTAAATCACAGTGTATAAAATAGAAGAAGGCAATAAAGCAATATCAAAATACAAGAAACCAAAAGCAAACTACCTCTTCCCTCACAACAAATTGTGTCAGAGTCTTGGTGAGCTTTTCCAGTAAAGCGTTGAAATGTTTTTTTTACCCTTAAGTAGAAGGTTTAGTTCCTGGCTCCACCCCTCAGTTCACAGATAATTAACCTTAACTGACCTATTCCAACTTCTGTGACACTCCTTAATTGACCTGCTCTAAGGTCGGCCTCACAAGACAGACAGCTGTGGTATCTTTCCAACTTTTAATGTGCAATTCAAAACAGAATACAAGGAAAGCACAGTGTAAAGAAAATAAATTACAGTATACAAAACAGAAGGCAATAAAGTTATACAAAATACAAGGAATCAAAAGCAAACTAACTATTCCCTCACAGCAAGTTGTGTCAGTGTTGATGATCTTTTCCAGTGTATTGAACACAAAAATCCAAATGTACCATTATTTGTGACACTTGTTGCCTTTACGTTTGTGTTGCCAGCGTAACAGTATGTCAGTGTCGTGAGAAAAGGTCACACCAAACCACCAGAACATTGTCACTATACAGTCTGCTGAACATAACTTTAGAAATTAAGGGCTCACTATTTTATTCAAAAAATGCAACATCTGTATTTTACTAAACTGTTTCAGAATACAATTTTCTATAGTTGTTAGACTAATTATTTGTATACATGTTATGCCCTTTTTTTGCTACTTGAAATATAATGAACTCCCAGGGCATGATGAACATGGCAATTATTTACTTGGTGGTGCTGCGGTAGCATTGTCGCCTCACAGTAAGACGTTGTCCTGTTCGATTCTCGGCTAGAGCATCTTCTGTGTGGAGACATGTGTGAATGGGCGTACCTTCATTGAAGGTTGTGCGTCAGGGCTGGCAACTCGGCACATAAAAATCTACTGCCAATCATTAGCGAACCGGAGTTCCACTGTGGCAACCCCTAACCGGGAAAAGCCAAAAGACACAACATATTAATGAAACTTTTCTTCATACATACTTACATTTGCAAGCTAGTATTTCTTTCAACTGTAGAAAGCTTTTATAAGAAACTTAAATCAGACCAGTAACATAGCTAGGTTTGGGTGAAGTGTGCAACCACCCCAGGCACAAAATACTAGAGGGCATGATTGACAGATCATGGTCAGTCTTCAGTTCCAACCACAAATGCAACAGTTGCATTCAGAAATGCACTAAAGTGCTCCAGAATGGCAGATTAAATTCTCAAAGATAAAAAAAGCAAGTTAATAATATTGCCCACTAAGAACCTAGCCACAGTGAATAAATGCTTCATCATGCTCTTGCGACATCACCACCCCTGAAGAGATTGACCACACCAAACTTGTAGAGATCATCATACCCCTCAGCATAAGAAATCTGGACAAAGACAGATATAATGGGGGAGGCAGCGGGCCAAAAATAGGGACAGATTTTAAATATTGTTCTTAAAAACTTAGAAAAGGAAATGAAGTCTGAAACTCAAATGCATCATTATTTTTGACTTCAAGCTTCAATGATTTGTCAGAAAAACCACAATTTTGTAAGTGACTGACCAAAAATATGAGGCAAAAATCTGGATAATCTACAAAAAATCTGGACATTTGAGAAGTATGGGGGTCATAATACACAAAACCTTTTAATCAACACATCAGCTATGTGGTCAGCAAAAACCAACAAAAAACTTGGTATGTTGTACAAAAAAAAAAAAAAAATTTCAACCCTGGTTCCAAACTGCCCAGTCTATTCTCCTCTGTAGTCTGCTGTATCCAGTTCATATCCTAACCAGTCTTAAAGCCTCTGTCAGTAATGGCTCAATTACTTAACATTAAATTGCTACATTTGCTACCTCTCACATAGAACACATCACTGTATTCCTATCCATTACTTAGAATGGTTAGAACTTAGAAATTTCCTGCACTATGCACAAATGAATTTACTGTTTTAAATGGTCAAATAAACATCCAGCCATCCAAAAACTAGTTTCTCCCTACACTCTTAAAACAGGCCTCAGATCAACAGATCCAAAACATCTGGTCATTCCTCTTCCCAAAATTCGCTTTGAGAAATCCTTATATTCAGTACATGTTACAAAAATATGGAACTCTCCCACCTCAACTGACTACTGAAACTAAACACATACAATTCCAATACAGCCAAAAAGTATACCTCCCTCACCTCTGCATGGTACTGTCAATGTACCAGCACCTGACCATCTATGTGGTACTGTTACTGTACTAAGATCTGACCATTTATGTGGTACTACCACTGTACTAGCACTTCACCATCTACGTGGTACTAACACCTGAGCATCTATGTGGTACTGCCACTGTATTAGCACCTGACCATCTACGTGGTAATGTCACTGTACTAGCACCTGAGCATCTACATGGTACTGCCACTGTACTAGCACCTGTGCATCTACATGGTACTGCCACTGTACTAGCACCTGGCCATCTACATGGTACTGCCACTGTACTAGCACCTGACCATCTACATGGTACTGCCACTGTACTAGCACCTGACCATCTACATGGTACTTGCATTGTAAAAGCACCTCACCATCTACATGGTACTGCCACTGTACTAGCACCTCACCATCTACATGGTACTGCCACTGTACTAGCACCTCACCATCTACATGGTACTTACATTGTAAATGCACCTCACCATCTACATGGTACTTACATTGTAAAAGCACCTCACCATCTACATGGTACTTACATTGTAAAAGCACCTCACCATCTACATGGTACTTACATTGTAAAAGCACCTCACCATTGCTCCCTTTCAAACTCTTTAATCTCCCTTCTCCTTCATACTCTATCTAAATATCTGCCCTGCTAGAGCCTTTTTGCAAAACTCAAATGCTTCTGTTTTCTCTTACTATCCCTCTCCTCTGCTACTGTCTAAATCTTCCCTTCAGTACTGCACCTCATATTTCCTTTTTCATTCCTTCTCGAGTTGTGTGTTAAAGATTAAAGAATCATTAAAAACTTTAATTACTGCCATTATTTAAATCTTGGAACTTAAAGTTATAGTTGAAAACAGAAAATTGTATGGTTTTAGTGATCTCCCTTCAGGTATCTCCTCCTTCCTTAATGCCAATCGAAGGTTCTCAAGCATCACAGTCCTTCATGATCTGATGTTGCTATATCTAAGATGACAACTCTACTGGTCCTTCCACAGCAAGCCATTCTATGGACTGAGGCTGCCCACAATGGAGGGGAATGTTTGAGTTTACAATGGGTCTACAAGCAGAGGCAAAGAGCCAGTGAGTTCTATACATGGTCACAGTTTGTTATAAACAAACTCACAGGTCCACTCCCACCCACCAAGATAATCTTACTGGTAGACCACTCTCGTTTCCAAGGATCTTTTGGATACCTACACTCTACTATTGAAATGATTCATAGCGGATTTTGGGGGTGGGGGGTTAATCCTGCCTCTTAAGGGATTGGACAGTTTCCTTACTTTTCTGGATCTCTGCAAATTTAACCAGCACCTGTGCTACACTGGATTCTGGATAGTTGTCATTCAACATCATCTGACTCTGCTCCAGCAGGTTGCTTGGATGGAATCACTCAACTTGACAACTGTTTTGTTCCTTCAGTGTTTGGGGCCTATATAGGACAATCTTACAGTTTGCTTTGGGTGGGCATCAGTTAAGCATAAAGCGTTATTTTGGTTTTCTCAGTGACCACTGCAAGAGAAAGCTTTCTGCACAGTTCCATCTGTTGGACTGTTTCCACGTAGTTTAATCTGGAGATACATTAGAAGCACTGCTGTTCTAGAAATTCCCTTGGTTGCAGACCCTGGATTCTCAGACTCCTCTTCTGATTACAGTCGCTATAGGTATGGAACTGAAGAATATCCATTACTGGTCATTCATGTCCTAAAAGTCAGTCCATGAGGTCATGGCTTTGGCATCTTTAGTAAGGACACAGTGCATGGTATAGGCTCAGACACTACTATATCTTCCATGTGTGATGATCAGTATTTTCATGGTATCATTTACATGCCTGTGGATTCAAGTGTTATACTGGGCTCTGCTGTGAGAGTGGCTTTGGAGCCACCAGACTTGCACAGACCTTCTAATTCCTAGGCCCTGGGATGGGTAACCATTTGAAATGTTAGGACCTACTAGAGTGAGTCCCAAAATATTGTGATTGAATGGCTGATAGACCTATGTATACCAAGTCCAAGATGCCATTTCTCAGAATATTCCCTTTTCTAAGAGGCACGGTGCAGGAGGAGCTTGCTCCCCCTGCAAAAATGTTTAAAGGAGAAGAGTAATTTTCAAAATTCACTGTTCTCCCCGGTTTTTCATCTTTTTTCTTTTTCTTTTTTTGTATTTCTGCGTTCAGCATTCTGAGTGTCATCTGGGA
The DNA here is from genome assembly GCF_019279795.1 of Protopterus annectens. Taxonomy (NCBI): domain Eukaryota; kingdom Metazoa; phylum Chordata; order Ceratodontiformes; family Protopteridae; genus Protopterus; species Protopterus annectens. The sequence goes on from NC_056739.1 coordinate 313,770,309, forward strand.
TGGTACACTGCAAACACCAGTATTTTGCAGTGTAATGCCTTTCTGCAGCTGAAAACATCACAAGCTCTGATGCCCAATGCTTACCTGGCAGGGCAGGATACTGATCTTTGTTTCCATGTGGTGCAAGGGATTTGGTATTCTTCCTTGAAGCAGGACTTCATATCAGACAAACAGAACATTGAATGGTCTGCCTAGCCCTGAAGATGAAGCTTCTGATATGGCATCACCTTATTTGGTCCGGCAGCAAGTCTATCTGGTGTTGTGTGAGCAAGGGGATACTAGTTCATTCTACTGCTTCTCTGACAATGCGTCAAACAGGGGCATCACCAGTTCATGCGAAACAGAGCAGCTGTATGACGCTGTTCAAAAGGAAACTGGACAAGTGGATGGGACACCATAAGTTCTTACCAGGGATTGTGCCCACAACTCTCCTGGACATGGGCAGTTATTAGTAAATATAATCCTGAGTATTGTCTAGCATGTCTATGGTATTACATTGGGATGAAACAGCTAGGCTTGAAATGATGTCTGGGATGATAGCCTAGTAAACTCCTATGATCTTAGCCGATTATGTCCCAGGGGAGTGAACAAGATTGCAAAATCTCTTCTGTCTTGCTACATTCCTGTCCTGGAGCTGCAAATGTGGAGGACATATCTTGTCTAGAGTCACTCTAGAGAATGGTGGTGCTTCTTCTGAGCGCAGCAGAGAAAGGAGTCAGTGGTGCATTCTTTCTCCATCCTGTGACATGAGTAACTCCAGATGGACTTCCTACTGATTTTGCGACTCATAGCAATGTTCATGGAAGAAAGGCCAGAACTTTTCTTTTTCCCCTTTGGTGGCTGAGAAGGGAGTGATTTCAGATAGTGAAGTTCAGAGTAGTGCAAAAAAAACTACTAGTCCTAGTCAGGAATATCACTAGTAGTTGTAGCACCAGATGACTCCATGTCAGGGAGTGGCTTTGTGTAGATTCCCCAGTTCTGTTATTTACACAGCCAGTAGTCACAGAGGCTACTAAGGTGGTTAGGAAGCCATTTGTATGCCTTCATGTGGAAATAGTTTTAAAGTTTTGACATCCTAGTCAGTCAATTTACTGGCAAGCCTGACTTATGTCAAGCATCTTTATGATTTATGTCAGCAATAGCTGTTCAAGCGTTTCTTTAAAAACGTACTGCCCTTCCATCCTGCTTTAAAGAAACCCCTTTACTCTCGCAGCAGCGTTTCATGGATGGCAAGCATGCATGTCCATCATTCAAATGTAGTGACTCGATGTTGAAGTGCAGTTCTTTTAATATGGGCTTTCATGTGGCCTTCATCTTTACACGCAGAAGCTTGTAGTTTCAGACCCTAATGTGGAAGAAGCTGTAACGAGTCTTTCGAGATGATTATGCACCCACTTTTGTTGAAGTCACCCTTTTCTGTGTAATACAGGTTCCAGGTATTCTCTTGATGAGTCTATTCACCATCCTTATTTGGACTGGTGGGCAGAAACTCGGGGTGGGGGCATATGTCACCTACTGGATGTGCGGTGCCCCTTCAGGATTTAAATGAAATAATTGCATTCATTCTTGAGAATATTTATATTTCCTGCTGGAAAGCCTAATAGCTACCAGACAGAATGTCTAGTTGGACTGCCAGTTGCATTGTCTTTTGCAATTAGGAGACAGACTGTTTTGTTGTGAAATGTTGATATCAAAGCCAGATCCACTCAAGTATTACCTGTAGTGCTTGGTTAAGAGTGTCTCAGCTGCAGACATCTGCCGTGCAGCCCTGTGATCTGAATTAACTTGACCATGGCTTTTGCAGAAGACTTTCTTTTACAATGATGCATCTTGGTTCTGCACAAGGCTCAGTTACAATGCAAGATTCAGCCAGCCACAGGGCTCAAATCGTATATTAAATGATATATTAAGTATCTATACCTTTTTGACACCCCCCCCCTTTAGGAGGGAGGTTGTCTGTCTAATTTCTTTTTACTCTGTTCCTCCACTGACCATGGAGCCTCCTCCTCCCCTTCTACTCTTTTATTCCAGTCATTCCCACTAGAGTGAGGGTGAAGTACGCTAGTAGTGGTGCAGTCATTTGCACCTGGGATTAGTGTTCTCTCATTATATCCCTCCATGCATGCCTGTAAATATTCAAAGGTTTGGGGGCGAGTGCAATGGACATTGACAGGTATCACCAACTTTTGCAAGTGACAGTCTCTCTCTCCAAATAGTGTGTGGCATAGCCTCGACATTCCTCTCTCTGTCCCATGTAGTCACTTATATGCTGGCCACTAATTAAATCTGGATCACAGTTTGGACTTAAATGCTCTCTGCTGTGGGGCTGGCCTCAATCTTCAACTTGGTTTGATTTTCTTTAAATTTGGGCAAGTATATACATGTCTGTTTTCATTATTTCTAGATTTGCAGGAAGGTTCTTACCGGTGGCAAACTGGCAGCCTCCAAGACTAGTTAAACAATTGCTAAGTGGCATCATAGCCTGCATTAACACCGAATGTGTACCCGAAATGTAGGATCTGCTGAAAGACATTACTGGACTTCAGTAGCAAGGATGCTGACTGTAGAACCCACCAAGGGAGGGCCTGCCACAGATTACTTGATATTATTGAAAATATTTGTATTCGTTTCTGAACTTATCCCATCTTTTGTTGTTGTGTTGGTATCTGTTGTTCATCAAAGTGGGTTTTAATGTTGTATCTTGTTGTTCCTTAGCTTCAAGGTTTATAATTGATAAGCAGTGTACATACGTTAAATGCATCAGGAGGGTCAGCCATATTCTACTGCTCTCCAGAAAGCCATTTTCCAGATCGATGTTCTCACTTCAGTGGAAGCTAGCTGTCCAATGGGCAGCCTTTTAGGGAACTGGCCCTTTTCTTGTAAAATTGGTTTGATCATAGACTAATCCCTCTTCTCTTAGATTCAGATCTTTAGAGGTCACCTGTTAAATTAATTCTACACTTGACTGTCTTGTGAGATTTTAGGTACAAAGTAGATGCCCAGCTCAAGTGCTTTTTGTACTTTCTTCTATTAAGTGATGGATTTCAATGTCTAGAACAAGGCTGCTCTCACTGGGTTAGGACCTGCATTTTTGCTTTAACACCGGATTCTGTGCCATTTTAACCTAGTCAAGTGTACTGACCCACTATTTATTTTGTGGAAATATGACTGTTTCCTCAGAATTATTTCTACTCAAAGAAAGTCAGACATGTTTGGTGTGATGAGCCATTAAAGGAGACATTGCTCTTACATGTGACTTCACCTGACTTTACTGTCTAACAAAGAATTTATCCAACTGTCCCCATAACTTTGTACTGCAGAAAACAGTCTACAAATGTTACTCCTAAGAATAAGATTTCCTCTGACTTACCAGGATCTTAAGTATAGAAGCCATAGCCCATGTACATACCTCTTTCAAAGATGTGTTCCTTTCTGTGGAATGTGTATGTACATATTTTATACATATACACATGCATTATAATAGGTGTACTATTGAAATCTCGTAGTGCTGGTGATCAAATGGCATGTGGTTGAGAGGCACAATGCCGAACCAGACTACTATGAATAAAAATACTGAATGTTCAGTGTAATTCAGTAGTCTGAGTTCTGTATTGAGAGTGGAGGTCGCGGTGAGGAACAGGGAATTTACCCATTTCCTCACTGTAATGCGACTTCAGAGTTGGTATATGTAATTTGAAGGTGGTATAAAAAATCAACAGTGAGCTGTTCCTCTCAGCCCTGGACACGTAAACACCGACACTTTCAAAGTAAAAAACCACTGATTTAATATTAAAAACAATAAAAATAGCTTAAAATACAACAGTTAAGCGCTTTCATCTAAATTATTTAGACTTCATCAGAACAATTCATTTCCATTACTTCACAGTTTAAATAGTTCATAAGTCCTATCATCATGTGCTGATAGTAATTACCAATTATATATTTAAAGTGCCAGTGTGCTTATTCATAATAACATAAATCATATTGTGTTAAACATCATGCATTCACCTGTAACTAATGTGCTATAGCATAAACCATATAATTGTCTCTATAAATTATTCTTGAGAATACAGTCAGGTAGAGGGATTGTAGGGAACTTGTGTCACTGAAAAGAGTTTGTTTTAAAACTAAGATGTAATATTACATATACAACAAGATGTATACCTAATGTATAATTTATAGAGACAATTATATGGTTTATGCTATAGCACATTAGTTACAGGTGAATGCATGATGTTTAACACAATATGATTTATGTTATTATGAATAAGCACACTGGCACTTTAAATATATAATTGGTAATTACTATCAGCACATGATGATAGGACCTATGAACTATTTAAACTGTGAAGTAATGGAAATGAATTGTTCTGATGAAGTCTAAATAATTTAGATGAAAGCGCTTGACTGTTGTATTTTAAGCTATTTTTATTGTTTTTAATATTAAATCAGTGTTTTTTTTACTTTGAAAGTGTCGGTGTTTACGTGTCCAGGGCTGAGAGGAACAGCTCACTGTTGATTTTTTATATCGTCGACTCGTTCCTTTTTCTGTGTAGTTTACTAATTTGAAGGTGGTGTGAGACAGTAAAAACCATGTGACGTTGACTTTACAGTCTAGTAAGTTGCACTGCATAGCTTGGGTGACTGACATCACCTAAAGCTTTGTCGAAATATGTCAAACTACAGTTGTTGGTTAAACAGTTTCGATGTTTTCTTGTTAGACATTACGTATTTCCACATTTGGGTGTGACTATTTAATTGGCCGATTAATGCAGTTTCCAGATTTCTACAGTAAACCTATATGTTTGTGTGTATATGTATGTATGTATATAATTAAACACACACACACACATATACACAGAGTTTCTGGTTGTGGCTTCCTTGTAAGGAGGAGAAGATTTGAACACTAACTTCCAACAGCCTGTCCACTCATTCTGCATAAGCAGCAATATTGAAATACTTGTCTTTGTCATGATTTAAACACCTTGAGTGTGACACATCTCTGATTCAGGATTTTTGCCACTACTGGTACTTGATCCCTACATTTTATAGTATTATAAATATTACTATATTTACAGAAATTTCAATTTCATGAAAATCCAGCAATCTTGGCATATGGTGTTTGCAGATATTACAAAGCATCTGCAAAATTTCCCAGAGTCTGGATGTATTTACAGAAATAAGGCTTTCCTACCACATCCAGATCCTCATCAGAAATCAAAGATTTTACAGATTACTGAGCTTTAAGTCTTTAAGAGTTTTGTTCTGCTGAAGCAATTTATGTGATATGTTAATATTCAAAATGGGAAAAAAAGGATTCAGTTTGGAGTGTCGAAGCTATTGTCACTGCAAAATTCCTTCTGAGTAACTCTACTGCTTTAAACTTTCTGTACCTCTTTTATGTGCAATAGTAACCTTTTAGAAACAATTTGGAACAATTTTTTTGTCAGAGATGTTTCTAGACTCTTGACAGTTTTACAATAAAAGTTTTAAGTAATCAAATGCTTTAATTAGCCACTGTTTCTTAAACATAGTTCAAATAAACTTTTCCATGTTTAGTTTTAGGGGAAATTGTTACTGAAATGGCTAGCTGTTGAGAGAGCAGTAAAACACGTCTTGTTGCCTTTCAATAGTACAGGCAGCTTTTAATTTGTCTGTTGTACCAAACCCATGCTCACAGATTATTTCCTTTTTATTGCTAACATCCTTGTCCTTGGTGCAGTGGAAAATTTGCATCAAGCGGTCTTCGCTACACTAGAATGACAAGTAGCCATGACTTGTTTCACGGGAACCTCATGCTGGTCTGTACTGGATTAAGTTGGTCAAGAGTGCAATTCTACCAAGCATTTCATACAGGATTTTACTTGTGTGCTGAACTGCTTTCTGTAAAATAACTTACTGATTCATTATGATTTTGAAGAAGTTATCTTGCATTGCTGTTTATTTTAAATATTAGTTTTCTCTTATGTCCAGATATTCTCTATGTTCATGCATGTGCTAATTTAAATTATTATACTGCTCCTGTTTAATGAATGTGTTTAAGTTATCTCAGAAAATCAGCTGAGGGGTGGTTTGTCTTTTGTAGTCCCCCCCCCCCCATTTCCCTGGAGTTATTTCTGGACTGTTTTCTCAGAGTCTATGTAGAAGTGTTGACTGTTTGTGTATTCCCTAATTAATAATTGATTGGGACTCCTGTCTGATTTTTTCATCTGTCTGAGACCACATCACGAGAAGCACAGAATGCTCTGTAATAGCATACGGTACGGGAAATAAGCTGACTGAAGAAAAATATGTATTTTAATATAGTAGTAACCCATGGCTGGGTGTGGGTAATGTTGGATTTACCCATGGTTGGTGTTGTTTGGTCATAAGGGTTGTTTAGCCTACCCAGTCACATTTGAAATGCCAGAATAATAGATGATAAAATTCTGAGAGTGATTTTTCTGACATATTACTGCTGTACAGCAATTAATGCTTGGTTAATCATTAAGTTACTAATTTTAACATTGTAATAAGTTTTAGTTTTATACAAGCCCAACCTGGTACATTCTAACATTTTTATTCTTAATTTAATTGGCACCTAGAACAATAGGTTGGAAAGGGGATAGGTTGGAAAGGGAAAAGCAGGTACAAGTATGACTCAGTCATTGTCCACGCTGGTGTCAACGACCTGAGACGTACCTCCTTGGACTACATGAAAAGAGACATTGAGGAGCTCTCTGATTATGTAGCCCAGGCAGGTATGACCCTGACCTTGAGCAGTATCCTACCTTCACCTAGAATGATGCCACAATACAGTGATAAGATGATCAGCTTTAATAATTGGCTTAAATTCTGGTGTCATTCAAAGGGGATCCAATGTCTGTCTGCCTGGGATGACATGCTTGACAAGCCACGCTGCTTCGCAAGGGACGGCTTGCACCTGTCACCCCTAGGCTTCCGGATATTGGCAAAGGCTCTTGCCACCCCCATAGTGCCTTTTTAGGCAAGGCTCAAATTCTAAACCTACCACCCTAGAACACAAAAAGTAAAAACTAATGGTAATGCTGCTCAAAGCCAGAAGTCTCAATCTCAAGAAGCACACACTCGAGGCCCTTCTCAGTATGGAGAACATCGATGTCTGTGCTGTGACAGAAACCTGGTTCAAGGCTCCTGAGAGCACCCCAGCACTAGCAGGTTTCACCTCATATCATGCGTTCGGCCCCAAAATCCGGACAACACCAAGAAAGGAGGGGTGTCCATATTCATAAAGGACACCCACACCTCAAGGTTGGTGGCAACGACGATGCATCGGAGACCATCCAGGTGCAATTAACCATAGGCAAGACCGCTCTGCAATTTGTAGCATGTTACAGGCCACCCTCTCAAACTCAGGAACCTCACATGGCCTTCCTGAAAACAATGGAGGGATAAATGTATCTCCAAACACCATCATACTAGGTGACTTCAACTACCCTAATATAGACTGGGAACACTACTCAAGCCCAAACACTCTAGCCCAAAGGTTCCTGGAGTTCATAAACTCAAATGCCATGGAACAACTAGTCACCATCCCCACAAGAGGAGAAAACATACTTGATCTCATCATCACGAACATGGGATCACAATGTTCAACACCGGAAGTATACCCCTCACTGGTGAGATCAGATCATAAACTAATCTCGCTGGAGGTCCTCATCCCGCCTCCACCTGAAATAAAAAAGACCACAGTGAAAAACTTCTCAAAAGCCGACTTCACACTTCTCAAAACTAGTGTGGTCTCCTTTAAGGCCCCTGAGCCAGTGGTAAACATTACTCAAACCGCTGAATCACTTACAAATGCCTTCTACCAGCACCTACAGGACTGCATGGATCAGGCAATCCCAAACAAAACTAAGACTCTTTGTACCAAAGGCAAGCGTCCAGTCTGGTGGACCCCAGCCATAAACAAGCTCTACAACAAAAGGAGGAAGCTACTACAAGATAGAGCAAAATCCTTGAAAGGTAAGACACCTTTGATCATTATAAGTAAAAAACTAAGAGCTCTCATAAAATCATCCAAGGCAAATTTTGAGAGAAAAATCGCCAAGGACTCAAAAGACAATCATAAGGCCTTCTTTAGCTATGTTAGAAACCTAGGAGGAAACTCCCAGATATGCTCAGAATTAGTTCAAAATGATGTGAAGATTACTGAACCTACACACATTGCCAACATACTGACTGACAGGTTCAGTGCAAACTTCTCCCCCCCCTCCCCCCAAAAGGAGAGATATCTATACCAGAGGATTGGAGGCCCCCAAACGTCTCCAACGGCCAGGTGAGAACTGCTCTCTCCAAAGCAAAAACACAGCATCCATGGGACCGGATGGTGTCCCGGCTGTGTGCTCCACGAACTCAATGAGGAATTAAACCCGCAGTTAGGACAGCTGTTTAATCTTAGCCTCACCTCAGGATACATACCCAAGGAGTGGCGCACGGCGACTGTGGTCCCACTTCACAAGGGCGGTGCCTCCACCGACCCTGGAAATTACCGTCCCATTAGCTTGACAAGCCTTATCTGCAAAGCCATGGAGAGGATCATAATGGAACTCATAAATAAAGACATAGGGAACTTGCAGACTTTGGATCCAACCCAGTTTGGCTTTGTCAAAGGCAGATCATGCCTTTTAAACTTGGTTGACTTTTTCGAGACAGTCACCAAGGCCATTGATGAGGGAAAGGCAGTCCATACAGCCTACCTTGACCTGGCAAAGGCCTTCGACACAATACCCCACTCAGGTATCATTGAAAAACTCATCAGCTTGAATGTAAACCCATACATCACAAGATGGGTTGCAAACTGGCTTAGTGACAGAACCCACAGGGTCAGAGTTGCTGGAGCCATGTCAGACTCAAAGCCTGTCACAAGTGGTGTCCCACAGGGCTCAGTCATGGGTCCACTCTTGTTCGGCATCTACTTTTCTGAAGTACAAGCAAACACAGGAGGGTTATGGCTGACAAAGTTTGCAGATGACTGCAAACTGGGCCATAGTCGAAAACACATCTGACACAGATATCCTTCAGAAGGGCCTCACAGAAACGGATAACTGGTGCCAGAGCCATGGCCTAAAGTTAAATGCCAAGAAATGCGTAGTCATACCCTTCGGGAAAAACAAGGTTACCCCTAGCTACCATATAGGTGGCAATCCACTGAGCACAGAAGAAGTCATCAGGGATCTGGGGACCCAGGTTGACAGTAGCCTTTCGTTTGACACTCATGTTGCTAAAGTGGTTAGGAAAACCTTCTACATTGCCCACCTGATCATGAAGGGATTCACATCTAGATCAAGGGAGGTCGTCGTCCCCCTATACAATGCCCCATTCGGAATGTATCTGACCAGACACCTGCAGCAGCTGGAAAGGCCCCAAAAGTTCCTCACCAAAAGGATAAAGGGTCTCAAAAATATGTCTTATGCTGCCCGACAAAGAACTCCAGCTCTATTCAGTCTCATACCGCTTGCTCAGAGGTGACCTGTGCCTGACATATAAGGCCATGTCAAACCCTGATTTGATGAATATGCTTCACCTCAAAAAATCTAGATCCCTCAGAACCACAAGGGCGGGAGACTTAAACCTTGACACGATTATTAATAGAACGTGCTGGAGGGACAGATTCATCACCCAGAGACTCCCTATGCTGTGGAACAAAATCCCGGTACATGTGAGGCAGAGCACCTCGCTGGCCTTGTTCAAGAGGAATCTTGACCAATGGATGGGGGATCGCAGATATACCCCAGGGATTACTTCAGTGTCACTGCTTGACAGAGGCACAGCAAAATAATAGGCATAGTTTTATTCAAACTAAAGGGGTGCGAAAGCCAAATAACTATGGGCTAGGCTTATAAATGCCCTTGGGCAGATAGCCTAGTATGAACCTATGAACCTATAAGTGCTGAGCCAACTCATTTTCACTGTCAGATAAAAATCAGTTTGTAACAGAAAATTATTCTCCTGCCTAATTGCTCTGAAAACATCCTCATGGTATTTGAAGCACTATTTCCATCCCTTTTTCAGGGGGACTCACTACATTTGTTATGGGTCTTGTGGGCCTCTCTAGCTGATTGCAGGTCCTTGTGTGCCTTTGAAGTTACTGCTCTTTCCAGTCTTATTACCCCACTTCCTCCCCAATAGTTTCTAATAAGAAACAGTAAATTTAGTAATTTGTCAAATTGGTATATGACTGTTGATTAATAATTTAAGAAAAAGGGTAATCCCCTGAAAAAAACTGCCTGAAAATGTGCAGATTAGACTTGATCCAAATCTGATAGATCAAAAGAAAAATCCACAGGTACCAATTAGCGTTCCAGATGCAAAAAGTCAACAAAAAAAAACAGGAAAAAGCAGGAACTCAAACATCTAATATTTATTATAAGTGCAGAATGTAATCAAGTTACACCAACTCTTTCTCAATGCTAATACAAGACATTCATTTCACTCAACATTTATAATATAGACATTTATAACATTTACTGTTAGTCTTTATTATAAATGTTGAGTGAAATGAATGCCTTGTATTATATTTCCAGATTAGACTTTGAAGTAGCATGTTACACTTGGGATACATTTTGAAAATTTAGCAATGTAGTAGAAAAGTACACGAATAATGCAGGTTCTAGAAGAGATTGATATGGAGATTTCTAATTTTAGGAGCAAACTGTCTCAGCTGTGGACTTTTTATGGCCTCGGGTTTGTTTTTATAGTGTGGTCCATATTGTAATTAAACATGTTGCATATTTGTTTGATAAACTGTCATTATGTAGTGATGGTAAACTGTGGAATGATAGAGCAATACAGGTTAGAAATTATCACAACAGCTGCAGGCATATTTTATGCAGGAGCACACCAGCAGAATGCTGTCACTAAAGTTTGTCATACCTAGGGTAGTATGAAAATATGACGCATAAGCCAATCATTAGCGGACCGGAGTTCCGCTGTGGCGACCCCTAACTGGGAAAAGCCGAAAGACACAACATTGTAGCTTTACCATGAATAATGCAGCCTGATGGAGAATTCATTAAAATCCATGCAATTAATGGTTATTATTTGGGGAGAGGTTTAAGTTTCGTTATCACATGACAAGATAAATGTGACAGAAATGTTGAGTGCTGCAGCATTTTGAAAATGTGTTTTTGCTTTGATAACAGGATGAAGCAGCTGAAACACGAGATGGAAGTAGTCACTCATGAATTACAATTAAACAACAGCATTATTGAGGGGTAAGTATTACAAGGTGTATGGGGACGAGACAGAATTAGTAATAATGACCTGAGAACATTTCTACATGAACTTACAGTATCATTGTATCTGTTATTCACTAGGTCATTTAAATATGGAGAGCTTGCTCAAGATTGGAGACATGCACTTGTTAAACCCATCTTTAAAGGACAAATACAGGAAAACATTTTAAAAAGATATATTTCTTAACTTTTCCTTAAGAGTGGCTCATTGCAAACCTGTATGTACCAGACAGAATTAGTCACTAGTAATTTTATTCAGTTTGTAACCTTGACTGACCTCCTGGGGGCAGACATCCTGATGAGAGTTTGTCTACTAAAGAAAAATCTTCCCCATGATGCACTGTGAGTCCACTGTTTCTGAGAATGCAATGCCCATAGCTTGACTGTTTCATGACAGTTCCATTCACTTAGAATGGAAGAACACCGAACAGCAGCTAATTTTGACAGGCCTCAGTACAATTATCATTTACTGTCACACAGTGCCTTTTACAAATATGTTTCCTGGTGATGTGTTAAACGTTCTCTGAAAAAAGGTACCAGAACTGCCAGCTCATTGCTGGGATAACAGACTTTTTTTTAAGACATTCTGTTTTGACCTGCTTCAGTTCCTTCTCAAGTTACCCCTCCCATTTTCCAAACCCTTAGCTAGCAAGAGTTTCTTATTTCCTGGCCTTCTAAGTTCAGCTAATTTGAATGACAATACACATCAAATAGAGTTGCTTACAGTCAGCCTGGTGTGCCTCAAACTGTTCCCTCACCTCTCTCCTTACTGCTAACATCTGAATAGCACTTTCACAGTGAGTCATGGTACAGATATGCTGTTAGCAATCCTTAATGTAAAGGTGTCTTAAGTATTCCTCTGAACATGCCTGTGGCATACACAGATAATCTCTGCCACTGACAGATTTAGCTATGAATGCAAAATTATACTCTAATAATGAATAATTATATTTGCCTTGGAGAGATGCGCAGTATTCTGCATTGTAACCCTTAGGCATGTCACGGATGTGTCCTTCTCCTTGCAGTTTTGTGTGCACATATGCATTGCTGGTATGTTTTTCAAGTAACTTAAAATATTCTTTACTTCATGCTATGCGCTGCCTGCTCTGTGTACTCTACTTGCTTACTCTCACAATTGTTTTTAGCTTTTTTTTTTTTTTTTTTTGCAAGCTGCCACAACATGCTTTTCTAGTCATCATTATACAGAATGTAACATATTTCCCCAAGAATGTGGACAAACCGTACTACATCTAACAGCATGTTTTACACAACAGTCATTTTTGTGTAATCATGACTGTTGCAATTCAATTATCATATGGATGTAGTTCTTTCAGCAGGAATAAAGCATGAAAGGCCCTTTTTCCCCAGGAACATCAACAAACCAAATGAGCTGAGAACATTTTGCAAGATTATACACAAATGCCAACTCATATATATCACAGGGATGGTCTTTGACTTCATAAAAATAAAAACAAAAGGATGCACAGGGCAAGAAGCCAGGAAATGAACAAACAGCCTATGGCCACAAACATGCATAACAACAAAGATGAGAGATTCTCTAAACTTAGAGTCCAAAGCGATTAGGTGGGTAACACACATTTCAGCTATCTTAGCCTCTACAAGTGCATAACTTGTGAAGCCTGATAAATAACAAAGAGTCTGGCTTTCAGTACAAGAAGGGACAAGCTGAGCTGACAGGTAGTATGATGAGGTGGTGTGCCTCACAACACTTAATGCACAAAGCCTAAAAAACAAAATCCCTAACCTCCATGCCTGGCTGTCCCATAACCACCATGACATTACCGCCGTTTCTGAAACCTGGCTGAAAACCTTTATAAAAGATAACGAAATCCTACCACCAGGTTTCCAAATCATTCGCAATGACAGAGCCCACAAAAAAAGGAGGTGGAGTAGCAATAATCTACCCCACCTCCCATACCATAACTCCCTACTCCAATAAAATGCCAACTTTTGCCAATGCTGAAATTATAGTAGGTTTACTAGAAATAAACAAACACAAGTCCATATGTATTGCTGCCCTCTATATTCCCCCTGGTGATAATATAAAAACGCTTGAAAACATCCTGTCCTGGTTCTCCTCCAATATAAAAAAAATGAAACCTATATACTCTGTGCTACCAACATCAACTGGAATACGATTAACTCTGAAGCCTCGTCCCACACAAATAAACCTGTACAACTTCTCCCAACTATACCAACATCAACTGGAATACGATTAACTCTGAAGCCTCGTCCCACACAATCAACCTGTACAACTTCTCCCAACTAATACAATCTCCAATCAGACTAAATAAAGATGGTACAGTCATTGACTGGATCCTAACAACTCACCCAAACCTTATCAGCAAAGCCGGACCATTACCCGATCCTCTCAGTGATCACCTACAAGCCTTCGCTGACCGCCTCCCATCTCCACTGCATAAACACCACTACATCCAAACCCGCAACCTGTCCTCTTTCAACCCTCTAACTTTCTCTGAATGCTTAAAGTGTACTAACTGGTCTCCTCTAAAAACTCTTCCTCTAGATGATGCCATTTCCTACTTTAGCCACTCATTCCTAACCCTTCTCAATCAGCAAGCTCCGCCCCCAAACCAAACGCATCAAAACCAATCCCTGCCCATGGTTATCAAAAGATACTGAACTAGTCTTGCACCAAAGGGACAAAAAATGGAAACAATATCAAAAACATAAAAACCCTAACACTCTCTTAGAGTAGAAAGAACTACGAAACTCTGCAAAAAAACCTAATAATTAAAGACTGCAAAGCCCCCTACTCCAAACTCCAGTCCTTGCACTCAACAAATCCAAAAAAATTCTGGGACTCCATCTCATCCATGCTGCAACCTAGCAACAAAAAAAAAACCCTGCCCAGACCCCAACCTCTCGAACCTTGAAGCAGCCAGCCAGTTCAAATCATTCTTCATAGACTGCATAGCAAAACTATCAGGCTCCACCACCACCCCAATCAACAACTTTCCTCCACATCCTCAAGCCCATCCCCACAAGCACTATAAAAAGACTTCTCAAACTCAAACCCTGTCACAGTGCATCCGACAACCTTCCACCCACCTTCCTTAAACAATCTGCAGACAGTATTGCCTATCCCATCTCTATTCTTATAAATAAATCCATACAAGAATCATACAGCCCTTCTATCTGGCGCCATGCTTACATTATCCCCCTCCACAAAGGTGTCAAAAATACTGATACCACCAACTTCAGGCCTTATTGCCATCCTTTCCCCTCTTTCTAAATACTAGAGAAAACAATACAAGCACAACTCATGGCACACCTAACACTAAACAATCTCCTCTCCCTTACCCGACACAGCTTCTATCCTGGCCACAGCACCATGACTGCCCTTCTTTCCTTTCTTGAAACCATAAACCTCGAACGTGACTCGGTCAAGCTCGTATCCACACTATTCCTAGATCTGTCAAAGGCCTTTGACACAATCTCACACACCCTACTTATATCCCAACTCTACACCCTACACCTCTCTCTCACCACCATCACCTGGTTTTCCAACTACTTGTCCAACTGCCAACAAGCTGTCCAATGGAAAATTTCAACCTCCCCCTTCCTTCCCACACCTGTAGGTGTCCCACAAGGTTCTCTTCTTGGCCCTTTTCTCTTCAATCTATTCATTAAGAACTTTCACCAATCCATCCCAGACTCATCTATCATCCAATATGCAGATGACTCAGCAATCATCTGCTCAGCCTTCTCCCCGCTTTGAGCTCCTAGCAAAAACCCAACTAGCCTTCTCCAAAACAGAAACCTGGATGCAGTCTAACCATGTGGCACTAAATGCAAATAAAACCAAACTAATGTTTTTTTTTTCTCTTACCAAAAACTCCATTGACAAATCCATATTTACCATAAAGAGCCAAAACAACACCCTCCTTGAAATCGTTCCCAACACCAAGCTTCTTGGCATCATTATTGATGAACTAAAATTTGACACCCACATCCACTCCTCAATCATGAAAACCCACCAAAAGTTAGGTCTCCTCTGTAGGCACAACCATTTCCTAAGCCCCTCTGCCCATCAAATTCTTGCATCCACCTTCCTACTCCTCTCCCTTATGTATATTGCCCCTCTTTTCACCAGTCTCCATCTTGGCCTTCGGTCCAAACTTGAATCCTGCTACCACAAGATCTCCAAATTTGCAGCCAATTCAAAAAACTCATCCCACCACTGCCACTCCCTCCTCACCCTTATCTGGCTTGAACTACCCAACTATCTACAAATCACCATTGCCCACAAGCTCATCTTTAAACCTGTGAACTGCCCAGCACTCGCTACTTACTTAAAACCTTACATTCCCAACTGCTCACTCAGATCCAAAAACCAAAGTCTCCTTCAGGTCCACAAACCTGCACAACCTCCTGGCCATCTACTGCTGTCCCACTCCTTAGCTAAACAGTGGAACTCTCTCCCCACACACCTATGCAACCTACCTAACCATACAAATTTCAAATCTCAGCTACTCTCCATCTTTCTTCCAAATGGGAATGCCCTTGCCACTCTCCAACTTAACCCCCCATTCCACCTTGCACTGACTCATCCAGCTACCTCTAGTATTACTTCATCCCACCCAAAACAATCCCTCCCCTACCAAAAACTAATTTTCTCTCTAATATCTATTGTACTATACTCTCCAATCTCAAATATACTATTACCCTCTCCTTGCATAATATTTTCCTAACCTTCTAATGGCTAGTAGCTATATATTTTGAAATATTAAACCTACAATTGAGTTTGTAACAAAAATGTATTATTATTTATTTATTTGACATTTGTTGACCGGGTTGGTCCATCTGGGCTAAGGCCCTTTTTCAGTGGAGACCCGGGTAGAAAAGCTCCATAATTACAAAAATACATACAGTTTCCAAGAAAAAACATTTGCTGGTACACGAAGAGTATATAACAATGGACAGCGAGTATAAAATAATACAGATTACAGATAACATCCACTGGATAATGGACAGCGAGTATACAATAACAATACAGATTACAGATAACGTACACTGATGGCTAGTTATGTATATTGAGGTAGGTAGACTAGGAGAGATTGAATTTAAAGTAGAAAGAAATAGTGGGGAGTGTCTGGGTAGCAGTGAAAGACAGGTAAGAGTGCAACAGTAGTATGTTCATTTTATGTAAATGTTGAAATTTTTGTATTGAGTTATGTATTTCATTTTTGTAACATTGTGACAAGCCAATTACAAATTTTATGGAGCTTATCTGTAAATGTTTAATTAGCTGTATGAACTATGTCCTTTTGTAACGTGAAATGTAACTTGCAATAATTGTGGAGCTTTTTTCCCCCAGGCCTCCACTGAAAATGGGCACTTCTTGGCCCAGTGGACTTCCCCGGTCATCAATAAAATAAATAAAAGGTGATGAATTCATTATGTAGACATCATGGCTCCTCAGTGAATAACTTAAATTGACTGTTCATCAACATAATTTGAAGTAGGAGATGTGGTGCATATACATGGGAACCCTAGGTCACAGACAATAGCTTAGCATATTCTCGGGGATCTTCACAATAGCATCAGATGAGGTATGAGCTGAATCATTTAGTAAACCAGTTTTTAAACCCAAGAAATAAAAAAAAAACACATTAACGATTACATAGTTCTTGTGTCACCAAGCAGTTGCATCTAAGCATAGACAGGTCTCCAGAAAGTAACTAAAATCTAATGGGCAGCCATATTTGTGGAATCACTATTCCACTAGACCATCTGACTTCAAAATACCAGTTTCCTTACAGGTGTGCCAGACTGTTTATGAAAGTCACGTAAAATAAGGCACATCACAAAATGAATGGTAGGCATTTTGGGTGACACTGACCACTGTTCATACCATACTGCACTATGCCCCACTACAGGGTTGTGATAGTGAGGCAAAGAGTGCAATCAGATATCAGCTGCAGGACCTACTACGTAAAGCAGGACATCATGAATTGGTTTTGATAATGGGTGACGTGAATGCACTTATTGCGACTGACTGAACAGGATATCGACACTGCCTGGCTCCACATGGGTAGGGCTTCACGAATAAGAGAGGCTATTCTAGTCCTCTGTCTGCCAAATCACTTGGTAGTAGCCTACACATGGTTCAGTAAGACACAGTCATAAGTTCATGTACATGATTGGCCAATATCCAACTCAGATACACTTCCCCTAGTGAGGAAAAGATACTGGGGTATAACCATAGATTGTACAGTCATCCTGTGCAAACCATTTGGCCCACATCATAAACCACTGGTTGCCAACATCAGCTACAAGCATTGGCAAAGACAGCTCAAAGGTCAAAAAAGATCAGGGTGAAGACCTGGAAGTTGACTGGAGATGAAGTACAACAGCTCAATGAATCAGTCATGCCTCCAGCACCCCAAGAAGAGGTGGAAATAGGTGTACTTGAAGAATGGCAGCACCTTAAAACTGCATGTGTGAGGACTACAGAAATAAGTTGTGGCCTGGCCATTTACATCCATAAAGGACTAAAGGGAAAGCATGTGGAGTAATGCAGCAGTCCAGGATCTATGCAAAAAAATACAGAGTGCAATAAAACTGTGAGATCAGAATGACCATCCAGGCTAGGAAGGAATGGAGGCTGATTAACAAGGAAGGTAAGAAAGGAGTTGCATTAGCACAGAACAGGGCGTTGGAGGCACTCTACCAGCAACTGCAGAGAGACACACAACATCAGCTTGCAAGGCCACTACATCCAGATAAAGAAGACTGACAGACAGACTTCATGAGAGATGCCAGCAACAATATGCTCATCAGTTTGCAGCACATCAAAGGAAGAGAGAGAGAGAGAGAGAGAGAACTTACAGCAGCCTAACAATACATTAACTCCACAGATGCTGTACTACCCCAGAAACAGGCTACAATACAAGACAAGCAGGATATCATCCTGGAAGATGTAAGACTTTCACTAAGGAAAATCAGGGCATGGACAGCGGCAGGCTCAGTAGATGTCACAGTGGATATGATAAAGATGCTGTCTGAGATAGGGGAGAATTGGCTCCTGTAGCTACTTGTAGCAGTGTTGAGAGAAAGGCATATCCCAGGTGAATGTAGAATATCTTTACTTTTACCAGTGTACAAGAACAAATGGGACATCCACAACTGTGATCCATACAGAGACATCAAACTCCTGTCACATTGCATGAAACTTATGGGAGAGGGTGATTCATAAATGGATACGCAGGGTAGTACAATGTAACAAGGGCAATGAGCAGCTTGTATTCAGATCAGGATGCAGCAAAACTGACCTGTTTTTTCTGAGTGAGACAGCTGATAACAAGCTAGAGATGAGGAAACAGTCCAAATGCTCACTCCGATATTTTGATAATACAGACGAGAAGATCCCAAGAAAGCTCCCTTGGGCAGAACCATAAGTTGTTCAAAGTCCCAGAAACATTTGTAGAATTAGTGCAGCCTAAGTAAAAGGACCAAACAACTTTGGTACAGTGTTCTGTCTCACATTTAGGGTAATCTATGCACCCATAACTGGATCCGTTTTTCTATCTATAGTTATAGAACTTTGCAAATTGGCAGTCACTACTACCAATTAGTAATTGTCTAGTGTGAAAGACCACACAATTCCCATTCTGCAGAAGGAGGTGATGCAGCTTGAAGTGTCCGGTTCCCCCCGATTACAAACCATACTACCCACAAGTTATCTTTCTCATGTTTTCTCATTTTACACAATGATAGTATTGATGTGACTGGCATCTGTTTCAGGGCTAAACTTTGAAGTCCTCTAGCATTCCACACTGACGACGTATCAGTAAAAAAAAAATTGAAACTACCTTTACTTATTCTGTTGTTGCAAACATAATTTGGACTGACCAACTGTATTTACCTCGTACTAAAAATCCCAGTTTTTGACATCTGAGGAAACTGTCGTGACAATTTTCCTCTTGCATACCACAGCAACATCAGCCTGTGAATGACAGCTAACATTTCTATTTACTGAGCCATTAGCTGGGCAGCAATATATATCAGCCATAGGTACAGGAAGTGCAAGACATTTGTCTCATTCCTGACATGTGCAGTACTCCCGTTTAGTAGCTCTTACCACATAAAATATTTTTTTCTTTTTTTAACTTAATCACTCTTGTCTTCTTGAAGTCAAGGACCAATGAGTCTAAACCTCAGAAGTTCCACAAAATAAAAAGTGTGTGTGTGTGTGTGTGTGTGTGTGTGTGTGTGTGTGTGTGTGTGTGTGTGTGTGTGTGTGTGTGTGAATTAATCCACAACTGCCTAAGGTTTATTACTTCCTATTGCCTGATATGAACTTTTTTTTTCTTAAGAAACTATACTCTGTAATAAATAAACCATATGCAAATGCTGGATTCAGCATATCCACACCTCCTGGCTAGTTGCTCAGCATAATGCAGCTGAGGTTATCCAAGTCCAACTAACTCTGTGCAAAACTGCAATCCAAATTGTAGCTTGCTACTGATCCCCCACCATGCCCCAGGATTCCCACTCCTCTTTTCTTGATATACTGGAAAATATTAGGGTTCAAGCAAACACCCTAATATTGGGCGATTTCAACTACCCCACCATTAACTGGGAAAACTACTCATGTACCAACTCCTTCACTCAGCGCTTTCTGGAATTCATAAATTCCAATGCCCTGGATCAACTTATCCACACCCCCACCAGGGGCAACAATATCTTAGACCTAGTCATTACCACCATGAGTGACCGGTGTTCCACACCTGAAGTCAACTCCTTGTTGGTCAGATGCGATCATAAGCTAATCACCCTAGATATCCATATCCCGCCCCCACCCCCCTTTAAGGAAACCATGGTAAAAAATGTCTCCAAAGCCAACTTCATGCTTCTTAAGACAGAAGTGGTGAACTTCATAACACCCATGCAGATGGACAATACAGTTACAACTGCTGAATCCTACACAAATGCACTCTATAAGCACTTACACAAGTGCAGGATCGTGCTATTCCAAACAGAACCAAGATGCTATCCTCCAAAAAAAGGAAGCCAATCTGGTGGTCCCCTGCCATAAACAAACTCTACAACAGAAGGAAGAAATTGTTGCAAAAGGGAGTAAAATCCCATGAGTGGAGGAGCTTCCTGGTCAACCTCAGCAAGAAGCTGAGATCCCTTCTAAGATCCTCCAAAGC
Organism: Protopterus annectens; assembly: GCF_019279795.1. Lineage (NCBI taxonomy): Eukaryota > Metazoa > Chordata > Ceratodontiformes > Protopteridae > Protopterus > Protopterus annectens. The sequence continues at coordinate 313,790,767 of NC_056739.1, forward strand.
TAGCTAAGAAAACAAGTTTACCACTGATCCTAAGGACAACCACAAAGCATTCTATAGCTATGTCAAGAATCTCAATGGCAACACCCAGATCTGCTCTGATTTTACAGCAAAATGACACAAAATATACAGAACCAACTGATATTGCCAACATCCTGGCAGATAGGTTCAGTGCTAACTTTACCTCCTCTCATCCCCTAAAGGGCCCATATCTATACAGGAAGAATGCAGAGTCCCTGTAATCACAACTTCAGAGGTAAAAGCAGCACTCTCTAAAGTCACAAACACAGCATCCATGGGACCGGACAATATCCCAGGCTGCGTTTTATATGAACTTCAGAACGAACTGGCTCCCCACCTAAGCACCATGTTCAATCATAGCCTCACGTCAGGCTTCCTGCCCACTGAATGGTGCACAGCAACCGTTATCCCACTCCACAAAGGGGGAGCCACCACTGATCCTGGGAACTATCGCCCTATTCGCCTGACGAGTCTGGTCTGCAAGGCCATGGAACGTATCATCATGGAATTCATAAACAAAGACATTGGTAAATTCCAAACTCTGGACCCCACCCAGTTAGGGTTTGTGAAAGGCAGATCTTGATTCCTGAACAGGGAATAGGGGATTCATAGGTTCATAGGTTCATAGCTTTATACTAGGCTATCTGCCCTAAGGCATTTATAAGCCTAGCCCAAAGTTATGTGGCTTACGCCACCCCTTATGTTAGAAATAATGTGCCCATTAGTTTGTTGTGCCTCTGTCCAGCAGTGACACAGAGATGATTCCCAGGGTAAACCTATGATCTCCCATCCACTGGTCAAGATTTGTCTTGAACAGAGCCAGCGAGGTGCTCTGCCTCACATGGACCGGGATTTTATTCCACAGCATGGGGAGTCTCTGGGTGATAAATCTATCCCTCCAGCACATCCTATTTATATCCGTGCTAAGGTTTAAGTCACTTGCTCTAGTGGTTCTGGTGGATTTGGATTTTTTGAGGTGGAGCATGTCCATTAATTCCGGGTTGGTCATGGCCTTGTATGTCAGGCACATGTCACCTCTGAGCAGACGGTATGCAACTGAATAGAGTTGGAGTTTCTTCAGTCTGGCAGTATATGACAGGTTTTGGAGTCCCTTTATCCTTTCGGTGAGGAACTTTTGGGGTCTCTCCAATTGCTGCAGGTGTCGGGTGAGATACATCCCGAATGGGGCATTGTACTCGATCATTGGTCTGATAAGTGAAGAGTACAGGGGAACAATGACCTCACTTGATCTGGATGTGAATCCCTTCATGATCAGATGGGCAATGTAGAAGGTCTTTCGAACCACTTTAGCAACGTGAGTGTCAAACGAGAGGCCACTGTCAACCTGGGTACCCAGGTCCCTGATAACCTCTTCTGTGCTTAGTGGGTTGCTACCTATATGGTAGCTTGGGGTTACCTTGTTTTTCCCGAAGGGTATGACTATACACTTTTTTGCGTTTAACTTCAGGCTATGGCTCTGGCTCCAGCTATCAGTTTCCGTGAGACCCCTCTGAAGGATGTCTGTGTCCGATGTACTATCCACTATGGCACCCAGTTTGCAGTCATCTGCAAACTTTGTCAGCCATAGTCCTCCTATGTTTGCCTGTACTTCTGAGAAGTAGATGCTGAACAATAGGGGGCCAAGAACTGAGCCCTGTGGGACACCACTTGTAACCGGCTTGGAGTCTGACATGGCTCCAGCAACTCTAACCCTGTGGGTTCTGTCCTTTAGCCAGTTTGCAACCCATCTTGTGACATATGGGTTTACACTTAAGCTGGTAAGTTTCTCTATGATACCCGAATGGGGTATTGTGTCGAAAGCTTTTGCAAGGTCAAGGTAGGCTGGACTGCCTTTCCCTCATCAATGGCCTTGGTAACTGTTTCGAAGAAGTCGACCAAGTTCAAAAGGCAAGATCTGCCCTTGACAAAGCCAAACTGGGTTGGGTCCAAGGTCTGCAAGTCCCCTATGTCCTTGTTTATGAGTTCCATTATGATCCTCTCCATAGCTTTGCAGACCAGGCTTGTTAAGCTTATGGGGCGGTAATTACTAGGGTCCATAGAGGCACCGCCTTTGTGGAGTGGGACCACAGTTGCCGTACACCACTCCTTGGGCACATATCCTGTGGTAAGGCTAAGATTAAACAGCTGCCTTATGTGCGGGTTTAGTTCTTCATTGAGTTCATGTAGTACACAGCCGGGGACACCATCCGGTCCCATTGATGCTGTGTTTTTAGCTTTAGAGAGAGCAGCTTTCACCTGCGCATTTGAGATGTCTGGGAGGCTACACTCTGTTGGGATAGTTATCTCTCCTTTTGGGGGGGAGAGGGGGGTGTTGAAAGCCTTGGCGAGGTCAAGATAGGCTGTGTGAACCACCCCCTATTCTGGAATTATAACTAAACTCACTAAACTAGGTATAAATCCATATGTCACAAGATGGGTTGCCAACTGGCTCACTGACAGAACTCACATTGTAAAAGTTGCAGACTCCAAATCTGACTTCAAACCAGTGAAAAGTGGAGTGCCACAGGGTTCAGTCCTGGGATCTCTCCTGTTTGGTAGCTACTTCTCTGAAGTACAGGCTAACACAGAAAGTCTCTGGCTAACAAAGTTCACAGATGACACAAACTAGGAGCTGTAGTCAAGTCCCCAAATGATGTGGACATCCTACAGAAGGGCCTCACTGAGACAGATGCCTGGTGTCAGAGCCATGGCCTCAAGCTCTATGCCAAAAAGTGCATTGTTATCCCCTTTGGTAAAAACTCTGTACCCATGAACTACCACATAAGTGGCAGTCTTCTTAACACCAAATGTGTGATAAGAGACCTTGGGACCCAGGTGGACAGTAGTCTCTCCTTTGGTAATCACATTGCCACAGTAGTCAGGAAATCCTTCTACATAGCACACCTCATCACAAAAGCGTTCTCATCCAGGAAAAAAGAGGTAATTGTTCCCCTCTACTCGACACTCATTAGACCCATTATAGAGTACAGCGCCCCTTTTGGAATGTACCTCACAAGACATCTGCAGCAGCTGGAAAGGCCACAGAAGAACCTCACAAAGAGAATTACTGGCCTCAAACAGATGCCCTACACTAAACGTCTCAAAAAAACTCCAGCTTTACTCTGTAGTATATCGCCTACTCCAAGGTGATCTCTGTCTAACATATAAAGCTATGTCAAACCAAGAGCTGTCGGACATGCTACGCCTAAAGAAATCCCAATCCCTCTGAGCTACATGCTTTAGGGACCTAAACCTTGTCACCACAATAAACAGGACTTGCTGGAGGGATAGATTCCTGTCCCAGAGACTTCCCAGACTCTGGAACAGGTTACCCATCTATGTCAAGCAAAGTTTCCTCATTAACACTCTTCAAGAAAAATCTTAATGAGTGGATGGGAAATAGGAAATACACCCTGGGGATCACTTCTGTGGCTCTGCTCGACAGGGGCACAGGAAATTAACTTTCTTGGGTTGGCATAAGCCAGGGAACTTTGTTGGCTAGGCTTACTTAGGCCCTTGGGCTGATAGCCTAGTACCTATCTATGAACCAATGATTTTCACTCCTCAGATTATCATTCTGCGGCTGATTATGCGGTTAATGAAAAATTAAAAAATCTGGAAAAAGTTATGTTCGAATCATGATTGATAATTCTTACCTGGTTTTACACTGCTATTGATACAGACTTGCATCTCCCTTAGATTAACTGTATAGAATTATTCTAGAACTGCATACATATGCCTTCTCTTATAGTCTCACACTGATTATGAAATGAACAGTAACATTTCACTGTTAAAGTATTACATAGTACATATTCTGTGTCTGGACCTTTTCCTTGGGTCATATCTGCATATAGGCTGTTCAGTTAAGCCACACATCATGAATAGATATATATATATATATATATATATATATATATATGTATATATATATATATATATATATATATGGATCTAGGATATTTGCTCGAATGAGCAAACATCCGAATCCAGAATAACCGAACACTTTAACGAAAGCGCTTTTATCGAAAAAGTGCTTTTGTTAAAGCGTGTTACAAAAAATATATATAAAACACTACATTTACATTTTACCCCCCCTACATTAATATTTTCCCTCCGAGACCGCACTACAGTGGGGAAAAGGGAAATTTCCCTTACCCGCACTGTAGTACAGCTTCGGCAACAGGCATACTTACGCGAAAGTGTTCTTCGGTGAAAAGCACTTTTGGCGTAATATGCCCGCACGTTTTTGTTTAATGCTTGCTTTTTTGAAGCGTCGCCTACAATATATATATATATATATATATATATATAATATAACATACACACACACACACATATAATACACATAATATAATATACACAACAATGCAATGCAAGATCACAACACCTGACAACACCTCAAAGGATTAAACACAAACATCTACTCATATGTAACACACAGGCAGTATAAAAAGAAAAGGGTAAAAAGTGTAACAATTTGTTTATATACTGCTGAGCTGTGACATCCAAGTACAAGAAAGCCTACAAAGGGGGAAAAGTCACAAGGCATCAACACTGCATAAAGACAAATATTCTGAGAGTTTCTCTCAACTGAAAGACCAATCAGTTATGCAGATTAGACACCTTTACTGTATCTTTGCATCTACAAATGCATAACTTCTGAAGCCTGATGAATAACAATAAGTCTAGCTTTTAGTACAGGAGGGAGCAAGCTGAGCTACCAGGTATCATGCTGTGGTGATGCATTAATTATGCAGACATCCCGACTCCTCACTGTAATTTCCATTGACTGTTCAGCAACAGAAGATGACGATAAAGGTGTGATGTATATGCATGGGAACCCTAAGTCACAGACAACTGCTTACCATTTACAGATGAGGTAGGAGAATTATCATGGACAAAATGAGTTATTACACTAAAGATCCACATGATTATGTACATGCTGGTTGTGGCACAACAGTAACATCTGAACATGGACAGGTCTGCTGAAAGTAGCTCACACCAAGGTGCATCCATGTATGTCCAGTCTTACCAGAAAACTTGGTCACGTTCAGCAGAGGGACATCTGAGGCATTATCACAACCTTGTTATATGAGGAGATCTTGCATTTTAACATAATGGTATTAATTGAGATCACACGTAATGTCGGCACCATGTTGTACCATCGGACTAGCCATTATGCCTTTGTTTACATGTGTACCATACTGCCAATTAAAACTGGGAGCAAAGGGTAAGAGATTGTGTTGTGAAAAGGTCTTCTTCTTGGTCAGTATCAGAAAGTGGTTTAAGAGACAGGTCACAAACTGATCTCCAGCCATTTTCTTTTTTTAATTGGCAACAGAAACAGTCATAAATTGAAACCACTTACCCACTGGGAGAAATGAACTACTTCTATTACCATCTCTCACACCACCAAGTGCAGTAGGGCAGTAGGGAACAGAAGGGTTTGGTCTTGGTTTTTGCAAGTATATCCTGTAATGGAAGGATCTCTTCCCATGGAGTCGATCTCAGAACCCATTTGTTTGAAACAACATGTTGCCAGAGAGACAGAAATGCAGAATCTGACTATCTGGAAGAGATACTAGAAGGCCAGATAGGGTATTTTCACAAGGGTCCCTACTTACTTATGACTTCTTTCTCTGTCCTTGGTTATGTGTGGATTCTGACATTCTTGTAGCTTCATAGGTAGGTACTAGGCTATCTGCCCGAAGGCATTTATAAGCCTAGCCAAAATGTGTTGGCTTTCGCCGCCCCCTTATATTAGTTCCCTGTGCCTCTGTCCAGCAGAGCCACTGAAGCAATCCCGGGGTAAACTTTCTGTTTCCCAGCCACTCATCAAGGTTTCTCTTTAAGAGTGTTAGTGAGGGGCTCTGCCTAATGTAGATTGGAATCTTGTTCAAAAGCATGGGAAGTCTCTGGGACAGGAATCTATCCCTTCAGCACATCCTGTTTATTGTTGTGGTGAGGTTTAGATCCCTAGAGCGTGTGGCTCGAGGGGATTTGGTTTTCTTTAGGTGGAGCATGTCCATCAATTCTGGTTTGAACATGGCCTTGTACATCAGGCAGAGATCACCTCTGAGTAGGTGGTATGCAACCGAGTACAGCTGGAGTTTCTTCAGTAGAGCTGCATAGGGCATCTGTTTGAGGCCAGTAATCCTCTTGGTGAGGTAATTCTGTGGTCTTTCCAGCTGTTGCAGGTGTCTTGTAAGGTACATCCCAAATGGGGAGTTGTACTCTATGATGGGTCTGATGAGTAGAGGGGCACAATAACCTCTATTGTTCTAGATGCAAACCCTTTTATGATTAGTTGGGCCACATAGATGGCACACATAGCTTCCTAATGTGTTTATACTCATTTGCCACCTATCACTACCTACTAAATTTCATTATGTTTTGCAATATATCTCAAGGAATCTACTAACTACTACAAATTTACCTCAATTGTAAATACTTTTCTGTAATATATATTAAAAAGTGTGTACACACACACACACACATATATATATATATATATATATATATATATATATATATATATATATATATATACATACACACACACACACACATACACTTTCTGTCTTATGAAACATTATTTTTAAATGTCTACCAGTGCATTTGTGTACTGTTGGAGTTGTACTATTGAACATAAGTGAGCAATTACTATGCATTTGTGTACTATTGGATTTATACTATGGAACATGTGTAAGTGAGCAATTACTATGTATATAACTCTTATTTGAAATGTATTTCATGGATTTGTACTTCCTTCACTATCTATTTGTATTTTTCTGGAGCATTTCTCCCCAGGACTCCATTGAAAATGGGCCCCAGTGGCCCAATGGACTATCCTGGCAAACAAACTGCAAATAAATAAAATAAATAAATAGAAGGATTGTCTAACCACTTTGGCAATGTGATTATCAAAGGAGAGATTACTATCCACTTGGGTCCCCAGATCCCTTATTACAGCTTTCATATTTAGGGGACTTCCACCTATGTGGTAGTTCATGGGTATTTTGTTTTTTCCAAAGGGGATGACTATGCACTTTTTGGCATTTAGCTTGAGGCCATGATTTTGACACCAGGTATCCATCTCAGTGAGACCCTTTTGGAGGATGTCTGTGTCAGCCGGAGAGTCAATTACAGCCCCTAGTTTGCAGTCGTCTGTGAACTTGGTCAGCCATAGTCCTCCTGTGATTGCCTGTACCTCTGAGAAGTATATATTGAACAGGAGGGGTCCCAATACTGAGCCCTGGGGATGCCACTTGTAACTGGTTTAGAGTTGGACCGAGATCCTGCAACTCTTACCATGTGTGTTCTGTCCGTGAGCCAGATGGCAACCCATCTTGTAAACCTCTCTGCCTGAAATTATTGTTTACCAGCATATTGCTGAGATGGCTTGCTTTCTTTTCTTTCTTGATGCAGTCGGACAATGGAGCAGAATAACTGATGGAATTATTTAGAGATGGAGGGTTAAACAGATAGATTCCCTGTAAATCAACTTAACCATCTAACATGAATCCTAACTTTTGCTTTAGTGGGACCACAATCTCTATGCAAACATGAAATGCAAACAACAGTTTTACATCCTCTATAAGGTTTTGAAAATGAAACCAGGCAAACCTCTTCAGCACAGTATCTGCTGGAGAAAGCACACTAAACTGATTCCAAGTGGTTCCTTAACAGGATACAAGTCAGCCCATCTAGGCACTACCAATCTTGCGTACACTGCCTTTGCAAAACTCACAAATGCCTACAGTGTAGAAATTAACCATTTCCCTTTGCCCATATGTACACAATACACTAATTCAATACCTACAATAGACCACAGCTGCTGTTGGTGTCACCTTGGGGCACTGCACAGTCAGTCCGTATAACAGGGTTGCTCTCATCCCTGATATGCTACATTATTCCATGGTACTCCACCCATGCTAAACAGACACACAATGTACCAGTGAACAATTGTGCTTTGCTCACATCTCCTCAAAAAAAAATGCTGCAAAACAGCCAGTCCAGGAGGAGCCAAGCTGCAGGTGATGACAGCTCTGCCCACCTAACAACTGCTGCAACAATCTCGCTGAACTGACACTACTGTTTTGATTCACAGAATTGACTCTGTTCAACTGATGTTGCGTCCAAACATTACTACATCAAATTGTAATGTAATAAACATTGAAAATATGGCTGTGTAATGATATAAGGGTTGATATCTAGCTGGGTGAGTTTGTCAATGATGCCTGAGTGTAGTATAGTGCCAAAGACCTTGGCTAAATTTAGGTAGGCTGCATGCATGGTTTTCACCTCATTCAGGCCCTTGTTGAATCCCTCGAATAAGTCCATAAAGTTTAACAGGTAGGATCTCCCATTGACAAATCCAAACTGTGTAGGGTAAAGTGGTTGGAGATTACCTCATTCTCAGCTGATAAGCTCCACAATGATTCACTACATGGCCTTGCAGATAAATGAAGTCAGGCTAATAGCACTATAGTCCCTGGGTTAAGTGGAAGCACCACCTTGGTGCAACGGGACACTTGGACGTTTTACATTCAGATGGCATGAAGCCAGTGCTTAGACTACAATTGGAAGGAGTATACAATCGTGTTGCTAGTTGGGTTGGGAGGGTGGCCTAATGGTTAAGGTGTTTGCCTTACAAACACAAGATACAGGGTTTGAATCTCACAGGGGATAAACTGGCTAGGCTTAAAATGGCTCGCAAGAGCAGTTAGCCTAGTACTAACCTATAAACCTATGAATTCTTGTTGGAGCCCATGTAGGACACAGCCTGTGAAGATATCTGCTCCGATACATGCTTTGGTTTTTGCATTTGACAGGGGGTTTACAGCCCGCATCTGTACAGCTACAAGTGAGGAAACAGGTGGTAGGGATGTCATGGGGTACATGGGGCAGGGACAGGGGAGTGAAGTTTTCACCAAATCTGTTGGATAACATGTTGTGTATGTCCACAGGCTGAGTATCTGAGGTATCATTGACTACCAATTCAGCAAAGATATGGCCCTTTCATTTTAGGTTACAGATGTAACTAAGGGACACCCTTTGGATGCCCTTAGTTGAGGAAGCTAATTTTGATTTATAGTCTGGTTTGAAGAACCTCAGAAAAAGTTTTATTGGTTTGTTTACCATGAGGGGAGGGCGGTTCATAGGTGTGTACTAGGCTAATGGTCCTGGGGCCTATACAAGCCTAGCCATAGGATTACCCTGGCATCATGCCACCTGACATTAGTTCCCTGTACCTCTGTCGAGTAGAGCCACTGGAGTTATCCCTGGGGTGAATTTTCTTTTCCCATCCACTCATCGAGATTTCTTTTGAAGAGGGTCAGTGAGGTGTTCTGCTTATCATGTATGGGAAGTCCATTCCATAGCATGGGCAGTCTCTGGGTTATGAACCTGTTCCTCTAGTACGTTCTGTTGATAATGGTAATGAGGTAGAAGTCTCTGGAGCATGTGGTGTGGAGGGATTGGGATTTGTTTAGATGTAGCATTTCTAACAGAGCTGGGTCAGACATGGATTTGTAAGTCAAGCAGAGATCGCCCCTGAGTCCGCCCATGTAGCACAAGTGTTTAAGGCCTAGGATCCTCTTTGTGAGGTAATTTTGTGGCCTCTCCAGTTGTTGCAGGTGTCTAGTGAGGTACATACCAGATGGGGCATTGTACTTGATGATTGGCCAAATGAGGGAAGAGTAGAGGGGAGACAATGACCTCTTTCTTCCTGGATGCAAAACCCTTGGTAATGAGATGTGCCACATAGAAGGACTCTCACACCACAGTGGCAATGTGGTGATCAAAAGAGAGGTTGCTGTCAACCTGTGTTCCCAGATCTCTTACAATGCCATCTGTGTTCAGTGGACTACCATTGATGTGGTAATTCATGGGAACCGTTTTTTTCCCAAACGGGATGACGACACATTTTTTGGCATTGAGCTTAAGGCCATGGTTCTGGCACCAGTCATTGGTCTCAGTGAGGCCTTTCTGTAGGATGTCAACATCACTTGGGGAGTTAATAATAGCTCCCAACTTGTAATGGTCTGTGAACTTTGTCAGCCAGAGTCCCCACGTGTTGGCCTGGACTTCAGAGAAGTAGATAACCAAACAGGAGAGGACCCAGAACCAAACCCTGTGAGACTCCACTCAAGACTAGTCGGCAGTCTGACTTGGAGTCAGCTACTTTCACACTGTGGGTTTTATCTGTGAGCCAGTTTGCAACCCACCTTGTGATATAGGGGTTGATGCCTAGCTTAGTGAATTTTTCTATGATTCCTGAGTGGGGAATGGTATCAAAGGCCTTGGCCAGATCAAGGTAGGATGCCTTCATCCACAACTCTGGTGACTGACTCAAACAAGTCGACCAAGTTGAGCAGGCATGATCTACCCTTCACAAAACCAAACTGTGTAGGATCCAGAGTTTGGAGATTCCCTGTATCCTTGTTTATTAGGTCCATGATGATGCATTCCATAGCTTTGCATATCAGACTAGTCAAGCTAATGGGGCGATAGTTCCCGGGGTCCGTATTCGCTCCTCCATTGTGGAGAGGGATGACTGTAGCAGTGCACCTTTCAGCTAGGGACAAAGCCTGAGTTGAGGCTGTGATTGAACAGGGCACACAGGTGAGGTGCCAGTTCATCTGTAGTTCATGTAGACCACAGCTGGGGATATTGTCAGGTCCCATAGAAGCTGTATTCTTGGCCTTGGACAGTGCTGTTTTAACCTGGGCAGAAGTAATACTGGGCACCTGGCAATCTACTGGTGTTGTGATTGGTCCTTTGGAGGCCGGAGAGGGGTAAAGTTGGCACTGAATTTGTCGGCCAGTATATTGGCAATATCTGTTGGCTTGGGTACAGGAGGTACCATTGTGCAGTACTCAGAGCAAATCTGGGTATTGTCATGGAGATTCTTTATGTAACTATAGAAGACATTATGGTTGTCTTTACTATCTGCTGCAATTCTGTTTTCATAGCTAGCTTTAGAGGATTTGATGAGGGATCGCAACCTTTTGTTGAGGCTGATAAAGGAGTTTTTCCAGTCTTGGGACTTCACCTTATTCCACATATGTTTCCTCTTCCTGTTGTAGAGTTTGTTTATGGCAGGAGACCACCAGATTGGCTTCCTTTTTTTTTGAGGAGAGCATCTTGGTTCTTTTGGGTATGACGAGATCTATGCATTTGTGTATGTGTTCGTACAGTGCATTGGTGTATGATTTGCCAGTCATGCAGCTATTCTCCATTTGCATGGGTGGCGTGAAGTTAGCCACCTCTGTTTTTAGGAGCCCAAAGTTAGCTTAGGAGAAGTTTTTCATGGTGGTTACCTTTGTGTGGGAGGTGGGGAGGGTGGATTTCCAAGGTGATTAGTTTGGGGTCAGATCTAACCAGGGAGGAGTTGACTATTGGTGTAAGGCAGCAGTCGCCCATGTTAATAATGACCAGGTCAAGGATGTTGCTACCTCTACTGAGGGTAAGAACGAGCTGGTCATCCAGGGTATTGGAATTAATGAATTCCTGAAAGCATTGGGCAAGTGTATTGGTACATGAGTAGTTTTTCCATTTGATGGAGGGGGTAGTTGAAGTCTCCCAGTATGAGAGTGTTAGGTTGGACCCTAATATTTTCCAGGGTGCTTAGGAACATGGAGTGTGAGTCTTGGGAAATGATTGGGGACCTATAGCAGGCTACAGCCTGAATTGTCGTCTTACCCAATGTTAGCTGCACCTGAAGTATCTCAGTTGCGTTATGTTGGGCTACCAGTCTGGAGGTGTGCGCATCCTTTATGAATATGGAAACACCACCGCCTTTGGATCTTCGGTCCAAGTTCTGGGGCTGAAAGGTGTGGAATGAGTTATAGCCTGGTAGTGCAGGGGGTGCTTTTTGCTGCTTTGAACCATGCCTGTGTTACAGCACAAATGTCATTGTTTTCCATTTTAAGGAGTGCTTCGAGCGAGTGCATTTTGAGATTTAGACTTCTAGCATTGAACAGCATAATCCTCAGATTGCATTTGTTTGTAGCTGTTACGGAGGTAATTTGGTCTTTGGAACACCACCTAGAAAAGGCACTATAGAGGTGGCAAGAGCCTTAGCCAGTATCCTGAAGCCCAGGGGTGACAGATGCAGGACATCTCTGGCAAAGCATTGAGGTCTGTCAATCAGGTCATCCTAGGCAGATAGATACAGGATCCCCTTAGAATGACACCAGAAACTTAGCCAATTGTTGAAATCAAACATTTTCTGCTTGTACTGTGGTATAATTCTGGGTGATGGTAGGATGCTGCTCAGGGCTAGAGTCATACCCACCTGCACTACATAATCCGAGCGCTCCTCCATGTCTCTTTTCATGTAGTCCAGGAAGGTACAGCTTGGGCCATTCACACCCACCTGTACAATGACAGAGTCATATTTGTACCTGTTGTTGAGGGACCTGAGTGCATGCATTATGTGGCGGATCCTGGCCCCCGACAGGCAGCTGACTGTTACTTTCTCCTTATTCAACTTAGTGAGTGGGACATCAGTGTACCTCACTATAGAGTCACCTATGACTAGTGTGTTGGGCATGTTGTTTTGCCTTAGGGGCTTTGGTTGAGTGGCCCACTGTTTAGGAGAGTTGTGTGTCTCATGATTAGTGTTGTGTTGTGTTGTGTTGTGGTTGAGTGTGTTTCTGCCTTGGAGGGCTCTGCTGTTTGGGTAGATCTTTATTGAGATACTCGGTGAGGGTGGGTGTATGGTTTGTGCTTTTATGGGAAGACAGTGCTGGTGTGTGTTCTGGAGGGCTGTGTGTACTAGGCTATCGACCCTAGGGACTATTTAAGCCTAGCCAACAAGGTTCCCTGGCTTTCACCACCCATGGATGCTATTTACCTGTGCCCCTGTCTAGCAGGGCCACCGATGTGATTCCCAGGGTGAATTTCCTATTACCCATCCACTTCAAGATTTTTCTTGAAGAGTGCTAGTGATGAACTCTGCTCGACATAGGTAGTTTGTCCCAGAGTATGGGAAGTCTCTGGGACAGGAATCTATCCCTCCAGTATGTTCTGTTAATTGTAGTGATGAGGTTTAGGTATCTAGAGCAAGTGGCTCTGAGGGATTGGGATTTCTTTAGGTGCAGCATGTCCAGCAGCTCAGGGTTTGCCACAGCTTTGTAGGTTAGGCAGAGATCACCTCAGAGTAAGCAATATGCTACGGAGTAAAGCCAGAGTTTTTTGAGACAACTTAGGGTAACCGAGTCCCATAATCCTCTTTGTGAGGTATTTTTGTGGCCTTTCTAGCTGCTGCAGATGCCTTGTAAGGTACTTTCCAAATGGGGCGTTGTACTCTATAATGGGTCTGATGAGAGCAGAGCAGAGTAGAGTGGGACAAAGACTTATTTTTTCCTGGATGAGAACCCTTTCATGATGAGGTGTGCCATGTAGAAGGATTTCCCGACTACTGTGGCGATGTGATTATCAAAGGAGAGGCTACTGTCCACTAGAGTCCCGAGGTCTCTTATCACTCCGGTGTTAAGTGGTCTGCCACCTATGTGGTAGTCCATGGGTACAGGTTTCTTTACCAAAGGGCGTTGAGCTTGAGGTCATGACTCTGACACCAGGCATCAGTCTCAGTGAGGCCCCATTGCAGGATGTCCACATCATTTGGGGACTTAACTATGGCACCCAGTTTGCAGTCATCTGAGAGCTTTGTCAGCCAGATGCCTTCTGTGTTGGCCTGTACTTCAGAGAAGTAGATCCCAAACAGGAGGGGACCCAAGACTGAACCTTGTGGTACTCCGCTTGTCACAGGTTTGGAGTCCGATTTGAAGTCTGCAGTTTTTACAGTGTGGGTTCTGTCAGTATGCCATTTGGCAACCCATCTTGTGACTTGCAGATTTATACCCAGCTTGGTGAGTTTTCCTATGATACCAGAATGGGGAATGGTGTCAAAAACCTTGCCGAGGTTGAGATAGGCTGTGTGGACTGCCTTACCCTCTTCCATGGCTTTAATGACAGTTTCAAAGAAGTCAGTCAGGTTCACGAGACATGATCTGCCCTTCACAAATCTAAACTGGGTGGAGTCCAGAGTTTGGAGGTTACCAATATCCTTGTTTCTGAGTTCCATGATAATACACTCCATGGCCTTGCAGACCAGGCTGATAAAGCTAATAGGGCGATAGTTCCAGGGGTCCATGGTGGCTCCCCCTTTGTGGAGTGGTACAACTGTTGCTGTGCGCCATTGTGGGTACAAAGCCTGTCAAGAGGCTATGACTGAACATGGTGCTTAGGTGGAGGGCTAGTTTATACTGAAGATCATGTAGAATGCAGTCAGGGATATTGTCCGATCCCATGGATGCTGTGTTCTTGGCTTTTGATAGCGCAGTTTTCACCTGTTCAGTTGTGATTGCAGGGACACTGCATTCTTCCGGTATGGATGTGGGCCTTTTGGGAGGTGAGGGGGGGTATAGTTGGCACTGAACCTATCAGCCAGGAGATTGGCAATATCAGTTGGTTCCATGAATTTTGTGCCATTGTGCTGTAGCTCAGAACAGATCTGGGTGTTGCCACTGAGATTCTTGACATAGCTGTAGAATGCTGTGTGATTGTCCTTAGAGTCAGTGGCAATCTTATTTTCATAGTTCGCTTTGGAGGATTTTATGAGAGATCTCAGCTTTTTGCTGAGGCTGACCAGGGAGCTCCTCCACTCGTGGGATTTTATTCCCTTTTGCACCAGTTTCTTCCTTCTGTTGTAAAGTTTGTTAATAGCAGGGGACCAGCAGATTGGTTTCCTTTTTTTTGAAGTCTGTGTCTTGGTTCTATTAGGGATGGCACGATACATGCACCCATGTAGGTGCTTATAGAGTGCATTAGTATAAGATTCGTCAGTGGTGACTGTATTGTCCACCTGCGTGGGTATTGGGAAATTGGCCACTTCTGCCTTAAGTAGTACGAAGTTGGCTTTGGAGAAGTTTTTTACTATGGTTTCCTTAGTGGGGACGAGATGTGGATATCTAGGGCGATTAGTTTATGGTCGGATCTGACCAACAAGGAGTTGACTTCAGGTGTGGAGCACCTGTCACTCATTTTGTTAATTTCACTATCTAGGATATTTTACCCCTGGTAGGGGTGTGGACAAGTTGATCCAGGGCACTGGAGTTTACAAATTCTGGGATGCGTTGAGGAAAGGAGTTAGTGCAAGAGTAGTTTTCCCAGTTAATGGTGAGGTAGTTGAAATCTCCCAATGTTAGGGTGTTTGGTTGGACCCTGATATTCTCTATTATATCAAGAAAAGAGGAGTGGGAATTCTGGGGCATGGTGGGGGACCTGTAGCAAGCTACAATATGGATTGCAGTTTTGCACAGATATTGATATTCTCCATTTTAAGGAGTGCCTCTAGTGAGTGCATTTTGAGCAGCATTACCCTCATTTTTTGCTTGGCTGTATCAGATGTTCATCCAGGTTTCAGTCACTGCACAGATATTGATATTCTCCCTTTTAAGGAGTGCCTCTAGTGAGTGCATTTTGAGCAGCATTACCCTCATTTTTTGCTTGGCTGTATCAGATGTTCATCGTGCATACAGCTGCAGTCATAACAGATGGGTTCTCCTGCCGTCAGGCGGGTCCTCGGTCGGCCGAATTCCAAAGTCTAGGTCCGCGTTGTTGTGTTGTAAACTTCTTCCCTGACGTCAGTGCACCAGGGGTATAAAAGAACCAGCCAACGCCATTTTCTTCAGTCTTTCTTGCTGCGCGGTGCCCGAAGCAGAAGCAGTTCACAAGTGCTGGTCAGCCAGCTCCTGAAATTACGAAAATTTTGCAACTGAAGTCTTCTTGAAAGCCAAGTACCCCGTTGGGGAAACTTTTCTTGCCTCAGACCAATGTCAGACAAAGTTAATAATTGTATTTCTTGTGGGAAGCAAATACCGCATACGGATTTTCATTCCCTCTGCATTCCCTGCTTAGGCCCAAACCACGACGTCTCAGTCTGTCGTTTTTGTGCTACTTTCAACA
Source organism: Protopterus annectens (assembly GCF_019279795.1). Classification (NCBI taxonomy): domain Eukaryota; kingdom Metazoa; phylum Chordata; order Ceratodontiformes; family Protopteridae; genus Protopterus; species Protopterus annectens. The sequence goes on from NC_056739.1 coordinate 313,806,763, forward strand.
AACGCACCATTAAGCGTCGGGCGGAGTTCGCCCAGCACTACTTTGGCAAAAAATTTAACTATATTATGTCAGACACTCCGACTCCAGTTTTGTCTAAAAAACGCAAAGATAAGGACCAACACACGAGGTCCGTGGCCTCTACCGACACCACGCCAAAGCCAACTACAGGTGGTCCGGTTCTCAGCGAGGCACCTACGCAGCCCCTGCCTACCAACGACACTTCATTGGCGGTGTCTTCTGTGCCCGAGGTCTCAGGCTCCTCGGCCCACACCCTGACTACAGATACCGAAGCCACTCTTGGTGGTGAATCTCAAAATGTAGACAGGTCTGCCCTCCTCTCAAGGTGTCTTCAGACCTTCCTCCTCTTTTTCTATCAAGGCTTTCACTAAGTCTAAAGCAGCCATGCATCCTAAGAGACAAGCTCCACAGGGCCCTTCTCCAGGCCCCATGCCTAAAAAACAGATGCTTAAAATGGCTGAAGATTTGATTACTCTTATCAGGGGTTCTCAACCCCCCTCGGACAAAAGGCCCAGAGTGGAGGAAGAATCCCCCTCCTCTGACCAGGCCTACATTATTTCATAGCACTCTGATGAACAGGAACATTCTTACTCCCCCTTTTGAAGATTCTGATGCTGAGGAGTCCATTCCCTCTGTCTCCCCCCCAGAGGATTTCTCATTTGGGGAAACCTTGCATACCTTAAGGGAACACTTCCACTGGGAAGGCCAAGAGTACTCAGATTCCAAGAAAAGGCTTAGGGATTTTCTCTTGCTACCTCAACACAGGCCTCTGGCTATACCTCCTGTCTTAGACATACTAGATGATGTGTACTCGGAGGCCTGCCTTAACCTGGATTCTTTACCTCCAGCCCCAGTCAAGCCTGACAGGTACTACCGGGTTCCTGACTCACACCAATTTTTATCCAAAAGCCATGCGGCTGACCCAAAAACTCTCTCACAGGGCCCCAAGGGAATTAAGGCCTCCACTGCTAAAAACCCATTATTTTCCGAGAGAGATTCCAGATCCTTAGAAAGGTGGGGGAAAAAAGGTATACACCTCGGCCACCTTAACCATGAGGGCATTAAACTGCCAGTTCCATATGCTAAAGTACCAACAGTTTCTGTTATCACAGTTGAGAAGCAAAATGTCACAACCTAAACAACCAGACTTGGAGTTGCAGGATTTGATGCATAGTGCAGAACAAGTGGGTAAACATACCTTGCAATGTGGTTTTGATGCTCTAGAGGCTTCATGTAGAGCTGCTGTTACAGGATCAGTCATACGTAGACATGCCTGGCTCAAGGAGCAAACCTTACCAGATCATGTCAAAGCTAAATTACTAGATGCCCCTCTACAAAAGGATGTATTATTTGGTGTTAAAGCTGAGGAGGTATTAAAGAAAATGGAGGAAAAGGCTAAATCAATGCAAACAGTGAAAGATTTTCTACAGGTACAACCTCCACGTTTCAGTAGAAATTGGCCTTCCAAAATTGGTCCTTTCCAGCCACGGACAGACCCCAAAGAGGTAGATACAGGCGCCCGAGGGGCAGAGGGCAATCTCAAGGATCATTTAGGGGCAGACAATGGCAAGCTCCTACACAAAGAGGTGGTGAGGATAGTTTGCAGCCATTCAGAAAGCAAGCCCAATGACTTTCCCCTTTGCATGCCAAGCAAGGCTCAAATGGCAGCACCCTTAGGTGGAAAACTGGCATTAATTTTAAAAAATTGGCATATTGTCACAAAAGACAAATGGATCCTGGACATTATAAACAAAGGCTACATATTCCATTTTCACACCCTTCCAAAAATGAGAGGCATGCCAAACCTGCCACACAATCAAAGGGCAGAGGCACAAAGACAAATTTCAGACCTCATGGACATGAAAGCTATTCAAGAGGTACCTACTCACGAACAAGGTCAAGTTTTTATTCCAGACTATTCCTGGTACCAAGGAACGGAAAAGATTGGAGACCTATATTGGACCTATCCATCCTAAACATTTTACTGCACCAAAATTCAAGATGCTCACATTACAGCAGCTTCTTCCCATTCTGGGCAAGGAGTCTTGGCTGGTAACATTGGACCTCAAGGAGGCATACCTGCATGTCCCAATCAGACAAAATTGCAGAAGATACCTCAGATTTCTTGCAGGTTCAACCCATTATCAATTCTCTGCATTGCCCTTTGGCTTATCTACTGCACCCAGAGTGTTCACGAAATGCCTGGCATCAGTAATTGCCTACTGCAGACTTCAAGGGATACAAATATACCCATATTTGGACGAATGCCTGATCCAAGCGGACAGCAAGCACATACTTCTGAAACATCTGGCTTTTGTAATAATGTTGTTGAATTCTCTGGGATACACAGTCAACAAGAAGAAATCAAGGCTAATACCCTCTCAGAAAATAATTTTCCTGGGTGCCAACTTGGACACAAACATCCAGATGGCCTACCTCACGCCAGAGAAGCAGGGGCAACTAACTCAATACTTCAGAAAACTAGTAAATTTCACCAGGCTGACTGCAAGGAAAATCCTGCAGGCTCTGGGATTCATGGCATCTTGCATCCTACTAATCCCATGTGCAAAGCTGCATATGAGGAAACTTCAATGGTACCTGAAAAACCTATGGTCTCAACACAGCCACAGTTTGGAAACAATAATACCACTAATTCCATGTCTTCAAAAGGAATTTCTGTGGTGGGCTCAAGCATGCCAAACAAACACAGGTCTCCCATTCTGCAAGCCTCAAGCAAATCAAGTCATCACAACAGACGCCTCGGACTATTCCTGGGGGGCACACATGACTGATCGGTGCATTCAGGGCAAATGGTCCCAAAAAGAAAAGCACCTTCACATCAATCAAAAGGAAATGCTAGCAGTAATAAATGCTATTATAGCTTTCAAAGACCTTCTGCATCCAGGTCAACTATTGATAAGGACAGACAACACCACAGTAATGTGGTACATAAACAAACAGGGAAGAACCCATTCATACCCCCTATACAGACTGGCCATGTCACTTTGGAACATGGCCCTGGAATTACAAATCGAACTTCAAGCACAGTACTTGCCAGGCAAGGAAAACACGCTGGCAGACAACCTAAGCAGAAATATGACAGATCCACATGAATGGAAGTTGCATCCTCAAGTTTTTACAGAGATAATTCAAGCATGGGGAAGGCCATACATAGATCTCTTTGCCTCCCACAAAAATCAGCAATTGACAAAATTCTGCTCAAGGACTTTTCATCCACAGGCCTGGAGAGTGGACGCTCTCTCTTTCAGTTGGGCAACAGTGACAGTTTATGCCTTTCCACCTGTTCCTCTGCTGCCCAAAGTTCTACTAAAAACCAGAGCAGACAGACCAAAGATGATTCTCATTGCTCCAGACTGGCCAAGACAGCACTGGTACCCACTCCTGAGGAGCCTGACGCATTCCCCTCCATGGACCCTACCTCTAATGCCTCTTCTTCTGACTCAGCACAGCTTCAAAATTCTTCACAGTCAGCTGAAAACACTCAATCTGGCCGCATGGAAGATTCCTTAACATCACAACAGACCCTACTCTCCAAGGAGGTGCAGGATGTCATTTTGGAGGCCAGAAGGCAGTCTACTAGAAAAGCTTACTCCGCAAAATGGAAACGGTTTTCTGCCTGGAATGAGAAAAAGGGCCAGAATCCTGGAAAACTGAATTTACCTCAAATATTACAGTATCTAGCTGAGCTGCTAAGCAGTGGACTTTCATTCTCCTCCATCAAAATCCATGCCTCAGCCATTTCTGCAGAATACAACACTGATCCACCTTTATTCTCTCCCCCCCTCTTAAGACAAGTTCCTCAGAGGGGCTAAGAATATAAAACCCCCAAGGAAACAACCAATACCTGCTTGGGATCTCAATTTCATTCTAGAAAAGCTGACCTTGCCTCCTTTTGAGCCAGCTGCCTCAACAGATTTGCAATATTTGTCCTGGAAAACAGCTTTCCTTCTGGCTATCACCTCAGCTCATAGGGTATCGGAACTACAAGCCCTCATGGCTGTGCAGCCTTTTATCATCTTCCATCAGAACAGAGTTTCCTTATGAACCAACCTGTCCTTTATGCCAAAGTTGGTATCCAGGGTAGCTTTGAATCAGGCTATACACTTACCTACCTTTTACCCTAATCCTCAAAACAAAGGGGAGAGACTACTACATTCCTTGGACATCCACAGACAACTGCGTTATTATTTGGACAGAACAAAGCCTTTCAGAAAATCAGAACAGCTCTTTGTGTCCTATGCTATAGGAGCTCAAGGGAAGCCAATTTCCAAACAGACAATCTCAAAATGGTAGCCCACTGCATACACTTTTGTTACTCTTTTCATGGTAAAACTGTACCTGCAGGCATCAGATCTCACTCCACAAGGGCCACAGCCACCTCTGCAGCTTTCCTCAGAGGAGTTCCTACCAAAGATATTTTGGAAGCAGCCACTTGGAGTTCTGTGCATACCTTCTCCAAGCACTACCACCTACCTTTATACTCCAAAACTGTAGCAGGCTTTGCCACTGCAGTCTTGCAGGGCATTCTGGCTCCTCCTAGTTCCACCTAGTGCCTACCACCCCTTTCTTAGCTTTGGGATTCTACCCATCTGTTATGACTGCAGCTGTATGCACGATGAACATAGTACAGTTTTGTACCTACCATAAATGTAGATGTTCGAGTGCTAATACAGCTGCAGTCCAGGTTTCCCTCCCTCCTTCCCCTCTTGGGACAGGCCTATTGGCTAACACCTCCTCATACAACCTGATTGGGGTATTCTTTTATGGTGTATTTGCTAGCAACTACTGTATTTTGATTATATTGCATTGCTTTATTACACAAATTTATGTATTGCCTTCCTTCTGGGGGCACCTGACATCTGGGGCAAGAATAACTGAAGAAAATGGCGTCGGCTGGTTCTTTTATACCCCTGGCGCACTGACGTCAGGGAAGAAGTGATGACAACCAACGCTGGACCTAGACTTTGGAATTCGGCCGACCGAGGACCCGCTTGACGGCAGGAGAACCCATCTGTTATGACTGCAGCTGTATTAGCACTCGAACATCTACATTTATGGTAGGTACAAAACTGTACTTTATGGTGGTGGTTTTGTTTTTTGAGCTTTGCCTAAAAAAGGCACTATAGGGGTGGCAAGAGCCTTAGCCAGTATCCAGAATCCCAGGGGCGACAGGTGCAGGCCATCTCTGGCAAAGCATTGTGGTCTATCAACCATGTCGTCCCAGGCAGACAAATACTGGATCCCCTTTGAATGACACCAGACGTTTAGCCAGTTGTTGAAGTCAATCATTTTTTCCTTGTATTACAGTATCATTCTGGGTGATGGCAGGATGCTACTCAGGGATTGGGTCATACGTGCCTGGATTACAAGATCAGAGAACTCCTCCATGTCTCTTATCATGTTATCCAAGGAGGTATGTCTCGGGTCGTTCACACCAACATGGACAATGATGGAGTCATATTTGTACTGTTGTGGAGTGACCTGAGTGCGTGGGTTATGTGGCAGATCCTAGCACCCAACAGGCAGCTAACAGTAACCTTCTCCTTGTCTATTCTGGTGAGTGGAACATTAGTGTGCCTGACAATAGAGTCACCTATGACCAGTGTGTTTGGTACGTAGTTTTGCCTTATGGGCAGTGGTTGAGTGGGACACAGTCTGTGTGTTGATGTGTCTTTTGGGTTGTGGTGAGGGCTGGAGGCTGCTTGCATTTCTACTTTGGAGGTCTCTGTTGTTTGGGTAGAATCTTAAGAGCCTCCAAGAATGATTTTGTGTATATATGTGTGGGTCTTGGCAGTGTAGATGTACTGGGACTATGGGGTGTTTTGTCTTCTCCTCCTGACTGACAAGTTCAGTCTTGGGTTGAGAGAGCTTTGCCTCCAGCTTGGCTAGATAAATGCATCTCTCACAGGTTCTAGTGTTGGGTGGTAGGAGGAGAGAGGGTTGTCTGTGAACATGAGGCAATTGCTACATTGCCCCAAGATGCCCATATTCATCAGGTAGACAGGAGAGAACTCCAGGAGCTGTCCCTTGGAAATGCCTGAATAAACACTATTTACCTCTAGACAAGTGAGGAAAGTAAATACTAGAGCTGTTTTCCTCTACGCAAGTGAGGAAGATAAGTACAAAAACTGTTTTCCTCTAGGTAATGAGGGAGGTTGAGTGCTGTAGTAATTTGTAACTTATTTAGTGCTTACAACAGGTTCTGAACCAGTGCTGTGCACGAGGAAACAAATTCAAGTGCTAAAACTAAGAATCTGGCTAGTTCCAAGGGAAAAACTGAAGAGCAGACTTTATGGTGGCAGGAGTAGTTTAACCCTAGCTAAGTGGTATTGGGCGATGCGCAAACCCAGGTTTTTAACTCAGAAACTTGAAAGGGATAGGAATTAGCCCAAAACAGCCAATAAGGTAAATTTCAGAGCTGGAAACCACTCCTCTTGTGGCACATAGGCTGCACTAATGCTTACCAGTCTAACTGATCGGTAGAAAGACCTCCCACTGGCACAACAAGGTCTGGACCACTCAGAAACACAGACTAAAGTCCTGAAACCAGCAGATCTGGGATCCAAACTATTCTAGTATAAGAAGGGGTAGGAAACGAGAAGCACAGATAGTATTTTTTTTAATTTAAGCGGAAAAAGCACTTAAAACAGTATAAAATGCACATAAAAGGCTGTCGCACTTGAGTGTGATGCCTACAGTTATAAATTCAGTTAGATTTTAAGCTTTTAGCAGATAAGACTAGTGTACACGTAGTAAAACTGAACAGTACAATGCAGCAGAAATACAGCAAATGACAGTAAAAACAGCTTTTTAAAGTTCAGTTGGCTTAAAACAGTTAAATGAAAGCCAAAAAGGTACTTAGAACAGCAAAAAGTCTCTCTCTCATTTTCTGGTGCTGTAGTAGTCTGCAGGACGCCCATCTGCCGAGCTAAAAACAAGCGCAAACCCACACAAACACAGGTTTTTAACTCAGAAACTTGAAAGGGATAGGAATTGGCCCTAAACTGCCAATAAGGTAAATTTCAGAGCTGGAGACCACTCCTCTTGTGGCAGGTAGGCTGCACTAGTGCTTACCACACTCACTGATAAGCAGGAAGACCTCCCAGTGGCACAACAAGGTCTGGACCACTCAGAAACACAAACTAAAGTCTTGAAACCAGCAGATCTGGGATCCGGACTATTCCAGTACAGGAAAGGGCAGGAAATGAGCAGTAAAGATAGTATTTTTCCATGTGGTGTGGTGCAACTGTTGACCTTCTCCTCTTGACCAGCTATTCCAGTCTCGGCTGGAGAGTCTGGTAGAGTGCTAAACTAATAAGCTAGTTAAAGTGCAGGAGAGGAAAGAACTAGCAGATCTAAGGGAAAAATTGAAGAGCAGACTTTTGCACTGCTTAGAAGCTTACAAAGTCCTGGATACAGCAAATCTGTATCTAGACTAGACTAGTTACAGGAAAGGTGAGAAACAAGTGCAGATGTGGGCTTTTAAACCTGAAAGTTGAAAGAGATGGAAAAAACTGCCCAAACGACCAATAAACTACAATTTCTGTGCCTGAGCTCCATTCTACGCTAATCAGAAGCACACCCCATATTGACAACACTGAATTTAGTATAATGATTATCACAAGATCAATATAAATAAAAATACAAGACAAACTGCAGAAAGCCACTTGTTATTTTGTTATTAACTTGAGCGAGCCCCTTCTACACACTGCAAAGTTAAAGATTTGCAAGTAATTACAATAAAAAAAGTATTTTAATAAAAAATAAGCTGGGTCTAAAACTGGTATTGTGTTGTTATATCTTTAACAATATATATATTCTGAAGGTTTATCCTTGCACTGGAGTCCCCACTGTAACAGTAGGCATGGTAGTTTTTGCTCCACCATTGCTGTTGACCCTGTTTCAGTGAAGCCTGCTTCTGTGCATCTATTGTAGCTACTGATCATGGTCCCTACCAGCTTGCGGAACCCAGCACACACCACAGCCACCCCCATCATAGAAGGTTACTAAGATAATGACCCTAAGGCTCTTACAAGCGTAGCCAAATTTTACCCTTATTTCCACGATCAGCACCTATCACCCCTGTCCAAGATGGACATAGGTGGGACCCCTAGGGTATATTTATGGATACCCATCCAATCATCTAGACTGCATTTGAAGACTGCTGATGAAGTGCTCTGCTTGACAAGAGGCGGGAGTTGGTTCCTAAGGTGTGGTAACCTCTGGGAGACAAATCTATCCCTCCAGCAGGTTCTATTAATGTCACAAACCAAGTTAAGGCTATTAGAGAGAGAAACCTATATACCATTTGACTTACAGATATGCAGGATTTCCAGTAAAGCAGGGCCAAAGATTACCTTATATACAAGGCAGAGATCGTCTTTGAGTAGTCTGTATGAAACTGAATACAGTGGTAGTGGGCATAGTCTATATGAAACTGAATACAGTGGTAGTGGGCATAGTCTATATGAAACTGAGCACAGTGGCAGTGATTTTAGACAGTCCTCTTATAACAGATGCTAAAGACCTTGAATTTTCCTTGTGGGGAACCTTTGTGGTCTCACTAATTCCTGCAGGTGCTTAGAAAGGTGTAGTGGATACAAAAAGTGTACACTCCCCTGTTAAAATGCCAGGTTTTTGTGATATAAAAAAATGAGACCACAATAAATCATTTCAATACTTTTCCCACCTTTAATGTGACCTATAACCTGTACAATTCAATTGAAAGACAAACAAATCTGTTAGGGGTGTGACACCCTTGCCCTGACCCAGCAATCAAGGAGCCTCTATCCTCACCACTAACACCAGTGAGGGTGCCTCATATAGGAGGAAAGGATAACAAATACACACAGTAAACTGAAATTTCCCTTAGGAGCACAGAGATCACAGTCAGTCTGGGGCTGGTTGTTCCCTTGCTCTCCAGGTCCCCAATAAGACTCCCCACTGGTACAGCTATAGGGTCCAGATCTCAGCCTAGTGGGCAAGCTAAAGCTTCCAGCACCCTCTCTGTCCAACAAGTGCTTTGTGTCCCTGCCCAAGTAGCAGACATACACACACCCACATACTTTGAGAAGAGTTTATACAACCACACAGGCACTCCTGGGGAAGGCTGGCACAGGCTGTCCAGCTGTGTCCCTTTTTCCCAGACTATACGGTAGAAATCACTGCCAGCACTTAGCAAATATTTATCAGCTACTAAAAGGCCCTTAAAAGGGTGTCCAATGATTACTGTGCAATATTATTATCCAATTGGTAGTATAGCCCATGGCTAAAGCTATTGGAGTGGCTTTGTACAATTTTACCAAAAATATGCAGGTACTCAAAAGAGCTTAAATTATCTCTACAAAAACAGACAGAGTTGAAAGGGTTTAAAAATATTTAATAACAAATTGTCAAAACACAAGACAATACTTTTTACTACACAATGCTAGTCAGGAGTTCAGAGATCACAGAGAAATACTTAAAATAATTCAGTAGTACAGTTCTGACATCACAGAAAAACAGTCTAATCTTTCTAGTTTCTAGCTATTTCTAAGAGAAAACACAAGTCTAAGATAACTTGCATGTAGAGCAAGACAGAGTGCTGATGAGTTGGATGGTCAAGACAAAAATGCTTAATGCTCTCTGATTCTGTTTTTAAAATCACATTCTTGGCTCACATTACATCATTCTTCACACTTTGCCAGGCTAACGGGCTACATTCTTTAGTAAGCTCACACCAGGTCAGGAAGCAAAGCCATTAAGGACATTCGTGCATGCAAATTCTGGCCATTAAATCTGGCCTTAAAACAGTAGCAAGAATTCCTTTACCTAGACAGGCTGGAGCCAACTTTAAAGATCAAATACAGTCATAAAATGCTTGACTTAACTTTCATACAGCAGAGTGCACTGTTGTTACATTTTTTTCAGTTCCACAGGTAACACTATTTTTACCATTTAAGACAACAAGCCTGTGGTTTACATTAATATTTACAGATGGCAGAATTATCTCCAAAATTCTATCTGGCTAGGCTGGCAGCCTTCATCTATCTTCACATATCCCCCTTCCGGAGAACTCAAGGTATTTTTTTCAAGTGACCCTTGAGAAATGCTGCTTGAAGGAGTTAGGTCTATCTGAGTATACCTTACCTTGTCTTGAGAGTCCAACTGCACTGGCATTGCTAATCCCACTGCGGTGTTGCATGGACATATATGCTTGCAACCACAGGCTCCATCTTAGCAACTTGGCATTTTGCTGGCTGGCTCTGTTTAACCATGTTAGGGGGTTGTGATCTGTCATAACAGTGAATTTCCTTCCATACAGATAAGGCTGAAGTTTCTGCAATGCCCATACTATAGCTAGACGTTCCTTTTCTACAGCTGCATAGCATTCCTCCCAGAGTTGGAGCCTACGACTGAGATAAACCACTGGGTGCTCTTCTCCCTCTGAAGAAATCTGGCTAAGTACAGCCCCCACCCCACGATTCGAAGCATCCACCTGAAGAACAAATTCTTTGCTGTAATCTGGACTGGCTAACCCAGGGGGTCCTCCCAAAGCATCTTTAAGCTTCTGGAATGCCTGCTCACATGCTGGGTTCCACACTAACTTATAGGTTCATACGTAATTACTAGGCTATCTGCACGAAGGCATTTATAAGCCTAGCCAGAATGTGCTGGCTTTCGCCACCCCCTTAGATTAGTTCCCTGTGCCTCTGTCCAGCAGAGCCACTGAAGTAATCCCCAGGGTAAACCTTCTGTTTCCCATCCACTCGTCAAGGTTTCTCTTGAGTGTTAGTGAGGAGCTCTGCCTAATGTAGATTGGAATCTTATTTCAAAGCATGGGAAGCTTTGGGACAGGAATCTATCCCTCCAGCACATCCTATTTATTATTGTGGGGAGGTTTAGATCCCTAGAGCGTGTAGCTTGAGGGGATAAGGTTTCCTTAAGGTGGAGCATGTCCATCAGTTCTGGGTTGGACATGGCCTTGTATGTCAGGCAGAGATCACCTCTGAGTAGGCGGAATGCAACCAAGTGCAACTGGAGTTTCTTCAGTCGAGCTGCAATGGGCATCTCTTTGAGGTCAGTGATCCTCTTGGTGAGGTACTTCTGTGGTCTTTCCAGCTGTTGCAGGTGTCTTGTAAGGTACATCCCAAATGGGGTGTTTACTCATCAGTCCCATCATAGACTATGAGGGGCACAATGACCTCTTTTGATCTGGATGTGAACCCTTTTGTGATTAGGTGGGCCGCATAGAAGGATTTTCTAATCACTTTGGCAATGTGATTATTAAAGGAGAGATTACTATCTACTTGGGTCCCCAGATCCCTTATTACGTCTTCCGTATTTAGGGGACTACCAACTTTGTGGTAGCTTGTGGATACTTTGTTTTTTCCAAAGGGGATGACTATGCACTTTTTGGCATTTAGCTTGAGGCCATGATTTTGACACCAGGTATCCGTCTCAGTAAGACCATTTTGGAGGATGTCTGTGTCAGCCGGAGAGTCAATTATAGACCCTAGTTTGCAGTCATCTGTGAACTTGGTCAGCCATAGTCCTCCTGTGCTTGCCTGTACCTCTGAAAAGTATATGCTGAACAGGAGGGGTCCTAGGACTGAGCCCTGGGGAATGCCACTTGTAACCGGTTTAGGGTCAGACCTAGCTCCTGCAACTGTCACCATGTGGGTTCTGTCCGTGAGCCAGTTGGCAACCCATCTAGTAACATAGGGGTTTATGTTCAGGCTGGTGAGCTTGTCTATAATACCAGAATGGGGAATGGTGTTGAAGGCCTTTGCGAGGTCTAGGTAGGCTGTGTGTACCACCTTTCCCTTGTCTATAGCCTTGGTAACTGTCTCAAAGAAGTCCACCAGGTATAGGAGGCATGATCTGCCCTTAAAGCCTAACTGGGTAGGGTCCAGTGTTTGGAGGTTTCCAATATCTCTGTTAATGAGTTCAATGATGATGTGCTCCATAGCCTTGCAGACCAAGCTTGTCAGGCTTATAGGGTGATAGTTCCCGGGGTCTGTTGTGGCTCCACCTTTGTGGAGCGGAATAACCGTTGCTGTGCGCCACTCTATGGGTACGTAGCCTGTGGAGAGGCTGGGTTTGAACAGTGTGTTTAGGTGAGGGGTTAGTTTGTCTTTGAGCTCATGTAGGACACAGCCTGGGACACTGTTCAGTCCCATTGATGGTGTGTTTTTGGCTTTGGAGAGGGCTGTTTTAACCTGAGTGTCTAATTTCAGGGGCTCTACGTTCTTCTGGTATGGGTGAAGTTTGCACTGAACATGTCTGCCAGAATGTTGGCGATATCGGTCAGTTCATTGTGTTTTGAGCCATTCTGCACTAACTCCGAGCAGATCTGAGCATTGCCACTTGGACACTTGACATAGCTAAAGAATGTCTTGTGGTTATCTTTGGAGTCCTTGGCAATTTTTCTTTTGAAGCTCGCCTTGGATGATTTTATGAGGGATCGTAGTTTCTTGCTGATACTGATCAGGGATGTTTTCCCTTTTTACTCTTTTCTGTACTAGTTTCCTCCTCTATTGTATAGCTTGTTTATGGCAGGGTTCCACCAGATTGGTTTCCTTTTCTTGGAGGAGTGAGTCTTGGTTTTGCTTGGGATAGCATGATCCATGCATTCTTGTAGGTGCCCGTAGAATGCATTAGTAAAGGATTTTGCAGCTTGGACAGCATTATCCTTTAGCATTGGGGCTTTGAAACTTTCCACCTCGGTCATAAGTAACGTGAAGTTTGCTTTTGAAAAGTTTTTCACAGTGGTTTCCTTGTCCAGGGGTGGGAGTGGAACGTGGATATCCAAAGTGACTTGTTTATGGTCAGATCTAACCAGCGAGGGGTTGACATTCGGTGTAGAACACCGGTCGCTCATGTTGGTGATGACCAGGTCCAATATATTGTCACCTCTGGTGGGAGTGTTGACCAGTTGATCCAGGGCATTTGAGTTTATAAATTCTAGGAAATGTTGGGCAAGGGAGTTGGTACTTGAGTTGTTCTCCCAGTTAATGTTTGGGAGATTGAAATCACCCAATATTAGGGTGTTTGGTAGGACCTTTGTTTCCCAGTGTTTCCAGAAACAGGGAATGGGGGTCCTGGGACATGGTGGGTGATCTGTAGCAAGCTACAATTTGAACTGCAGTTTTGTTCATTGTTAGTTGCACGTGGATGATCTGTGAAGCACTGTGCTGTGCCACTAAGCTGGTGGTGTGGGTATCCTTGATGAATATGGATACACCCCCACATTTGTATTTCGGTCTGGGTTCTGTGGCTGAAATGTATGGTATGAGTTTGTAGCCTGGTAGTGCTGGGGTGCTCTCTGGAGCCTTAAGCCAGGTTTCTGTTACTGCACATATATCAATTTTCTCCATACTGAGGAGTGCCTCGAGTGCATGCACTTTGAGGTTTAGACTTCTGGCATTGAGTAGCATTACCCTCAGTTGTTTGTTACTTGTGCTATTTATGGCGGTGGGTTTGTTTTTTGAGCCTTGCCTAAAAAAGGCACTATGGGGTTGGCAAGAGCCTTGGCCAGTATTCAAAAGCCTAAGAGTGATGGGTGCAAACTTTCTCTAGCGAAGCAGCGTGGCTTGTCGAGCATGTCATCCCAGGTGGACAGACACTGGATCCCCTTTGAATGACACCAGAAACCTAGACAATTGTTGAAATTGATAATTTTTTCTTTGTATCATCAGGGTCAGGGTCATACAGGCCTGGGCTACGTGATCAGACAGCTCTTCCATGTCTCTTTTCATGTAGTTCAGGGAGGTACAGCTCAGGTCATTCACACCAACATGGACAATGACAGAGTCGTATTTGTACTTGTTCTGGAGTGACCTGAGTGCTTGTTTTATGTGGTGGATCCTGGCACCCGACAGGCAGCTAACAGTAACCTTCTACTTATTCAGCCTAGTGAGTGGGAAGTCAGTGTGCCTGACTATAGAGTCACCTATTTACTAGTATGTTGGGTATGTTATTTTGCCTTAAGGGCTGTGGTTGCATGGCACACTGGTTTTGTGAATTATGTGTTTCATGGTTTGTGTGGAGGGTTAGTGTTGGGGGGGGGGTGGAGGTTGCTTGGATGTTTGCTTTGGAGGTCTCTGTTGCTTTTGCAGATTTGTATTTAGAGCCTCCGAGTATGTTTTTGTGTATTTGTGTGTTTTTTCCGGTGCTGGTTTAATTGGTCTATGTGAGACTGGTGGTGTGATGCAAGTATTTCCCTTCTCCTCTTGACTGTCTGATCCAGTCTTGGGTTGAGAGAGTTTAGCCTCCAGTTTGGCTGTATAATTGCATCTCTCACATGTATTAGTGTTTGATGGCAGGAGGAGAGGGGTTGCTTGTGTACATAAGGCAGTTGTAACATTACCTCAAAATGCCTAGATTCACCAGTTGGACTGGAGAGTACACCTGAAACTGCCCTTTGGACATGCCTGGATAGGTACAGTGAACTGTTTTACTGAATGGCTGGTAAGGTCGAATAGAGAGCCTTGTCCTTCTGTACAGTATAGGGGGGGGGTCTTGTGCTAGGGTTTATAAGTGCTTGCTATGCGTTTTGAGCAAGTGCCGGGCTGAGAAATGAATGGCTTGAGTGCTTAAGTTGAATGTTTGTCTAGTTTCAAGGGAAAAATTGAAGAGGAGACTTTGTGGAGCCGGGAATAGTTATACCCTAGCTAACCGGCGCGCAAAACCGGGAGTTTTTTATAGCAGGGAAATGAAAGAGATAGAAATTAGCCCAAAATGGCCAATAAACTACTAATTTCTGGGCTGAAACCACTCCTCCAGGGACAGATAGGCTGCTCAAAGCTCCCCTCTCTCACAGGTGAACAGAGAAACTTCCTTCTATCCAAGTAAGGTATGGGCAAACACAGAGATTTGTAAGACAGCCCTGAATTCAGCACTAACCTGAAAACTGGACTATACTATCTTAGAAAGGCAGGAAACAAGTATATTTTGTTTTTTTTTTCCCCGAAAATAAAGCAGATACAATAAAAAAAAAAACTTTAAATGCACAGAAAAGGATACTCGTTGTTATATATATATATATATATATATATATATATATATATATATGTATATATATATATAAGATCAGAGTTGTAGTCAAAACACAAATACAGTAAAAGCAGATGAATAAAGTGCAATTTTTTTATATATATAAAACAATAGAAAACAAACAAACTGATTTAAACAAGTTACCCAATAAACCAGAAAAAAGGTCTGAACTGAGCCCTGTTCAAGCAGTCTTTAATCAGACAAGTTCTAACTGCACACTCCAGCTACTAGGGTGCAGGGGAACCTTCTCCAAAAAAAGATGGCCTGGATCGGTGCTCACGTTATACAAACAAAGCTAGATTCAGCAGGCCTAAATTTGGTCTATGCTACAGCAACAAGGCACACCAAATTCA